>NC_055957.1:42629511-42973261 GCF_018492685.1 Alosa sapidissima | reverse complement strand
GGAGAGACGTTGCAAGCAGGCTAGTTGACTTCGAGAAAAGAATATTAGGCTACAGAAAAGAATACAGGATTTTTTTTCTCCCGGCAGTAAAGAGAGTAGATTCAGTGTTTAAAATGTAAATGCAAACTAAAGGTAGGCTAACTATGCATATGACCATCCAGAGGCTGCTGATCTGTCAAAAAATGAAGATCAAGATGGTTTTATTGTTGCTGCCATTATTACCACAAACACGAATTGATAACGAGACCATGGCGATCGTGGGTTATATCTTGCCTGCTTATTAGGCCATGCACCTGTTAGAACTCTGTGTAGCATGCATGTTAACGTTACTTGGCAGTCTGATTTATAATTAGGTCCTACCTTTGTTGTCAGTAAGTTACAGTTATACTCATGATAATAAAATATGAAGTAGGCCTAGTGCTAGGCCTACCGGTAACGTTAGCTTCTAGGCTACTGTCAAAATTATAGGCTGAAGATGTGCTGCTGGTTAACGTGGAGATTTAGCTAACATTTATGTAACTCCTGGTGATCATATTTTTGTGAGTTTAATAGGCTAACTTTAGCAATACTGATATAAGTTAACTTTAAGTCATCTGACTAGACTGCTATCATTAACCGTTCATTGGGCAGCAAAATTGTTCGGACGAACAGAGCTGCCCGAATGGCTGGTGCTGCTAGCAAACACGGCATGTTCAATGAGCTCACCCAGCTTGCGAAACTGAATTATTCTAACACTATCGCAGCCTGGCATTTTGACAGCAAACTCAACAAACATATAGAATATATATTCTATGATTATTCTAAAGTTTCAATTATAAGTAGCCTTCAGTTTCAGTTGAACATATTTATCTAACACTGCAGGGCTGCCAACTTTTCGAAAAACCTTGGAGTGAGATTTGGTGGGGCCAACCAAAATTTTGCTGCGGAAATTTTTGTTTGGCTCATTCAGCATTATACCGTACAGTAAAAAAAATGTACATCAGTGGTTCTCAGGTGTAGGGACCAGGTATGGACGGATTATGAACTTTCGGGCCCCTGGGCCCACATGTATTAAGGGCTCCCCACTAATTGTCGCATATGTGGAAAGGGGAATTTTTTTAATTAGTTTGATGTGATTTCCTGTATTCTGGTGCATTTTGGTAGCCTAGAAATCTAGACACACCTAGCGGCAGCAAATTACATTTGCTTCCAGGGCTAGTCTAGCAACTCTCTGTTGGCTTGTGAGCTCGAAAAATTAAACTTCTATCAGGCCAATCAAATCGTCTATAGAGTCGTTAGGGGGGCATAACATAATGATTGATGGCAGAGTTGCAACGGTTTGGCTTGAATTCCCTGCTACTTGAAAACAAAGAAGATGGATATTGCTGTTGGCCAACAGTGTGACATGAGTTAAGCTTGTTTTGAGATGGCAAAAGTTTGAACTAGCCAACTAGCTCCGCTGGTGGGAAAACGCATGGGACTCAGTGCTGTCCTATTGCGTGCAGAGGGAATTTGAAAGGCAACCGATTATTCCGCCCCTCGGACTGAGCACTGCGAACGGTGAGTGCCCAGACCCTACATTTTAATGTGGGTCTGGCTCGTCAGGCTAGCATTTTTGGGATGGCCAATACTAAATTCAATCAGATTCATAGCCTACATCCTGATGTGTTGATATTGAGGCAATGATTCCATGCAAAGGCTTGGGCTTCAGGGCCCCCTGACACCTTGGGCCCCTGGGTCTGGGCCCGGAAGGCCCGTGCAGTAATCCAATCACTAGGACCAGGGTCCCAGAGTTAAATGAACATTGGTATCAAAGGGATCTAGCCTACTACTAGGACCATGGGCGTCGGAGGCATTGTGAAAGTGGGTGGGACATTTCAGCGGGGGGTATGGGGGTCATCCCCCAGAAAAAATGTTTTGGACTAGATGCAATTTCCAATTCTGGTACATTTTAACAGGTTATTTAGATACTTCTATATAACAAAATAAAGCCAGCCTACGAAATTAATAAAAAGTAAATCATGCATAATTTAAAAATAACTCAATAGGCTACTTGGCTACGCAATAAGGATTCCATTAGCACCGTGGACGTTCAATGAACGCATGAAAGTGGATGGTTTGTTTAAAATCCCGACACTCTTTCACTCGATTTCAGTGCCCATCAGTCCCAACATTTAACAATATAATCAACCAGTCCAAAAGTAAATTAAATATCAAACTAAACCAAAAATGTCATGCTTTTGAAGGCCTACCAGTATGCCGCTCCAAGAAACGCATGTCTCAAAATAAAACTCGCATAAGAAATAAAGGGCTGTCTCGAATACATTCCTGCCCCTAAAGGCCTGTACTTTGTCTTAAGCCATACTTTGCCATAATTTGAGGATTTACAGTATCTAAGTAGACAAACTGGCTTCAGATATCCAACAGAGTGAATAGAGATTGTGCAGTCTTAGCTGTGGTTAGTGAGTTTTACATAGCCTAGCGTAAACCTATAGGTTATTATTTATTTGGCGTACCTATAAGGCTTTTTACCTTATCAAAAGTGAGGGGGCGACTGATCTCTTTAACACTGCGGGGGATTTGGCGCTTGTCACTGTGTGTGTGACAGAATAGGAATAGGAGAATGCGTGTAACAAAAAAAAAAGTTTATGAGCGATTTACGCGCAAATGGGAGAATCCAATGAAAATGACAATGAAGCACTAAACAGATGCTGAAAACAGCACTGGTATTTCGCACGGCAAAAGTGGGGGGGTCCAAACTAACAGTTTTAAAAAGTGGGGTGTTTTGTAAGAATTTAAGAAATGTTTGTTTTAACTTTTAAATGCATCAATCAGGTGCACTTTCAAAATAAATTCAGAGGTCAGACTTGCTTATTTTTATGGAAATATTTGTGCTGTAGCCTAAGCTATTTTGCACTTCAGAATTATAACCATGCACACACAGGTGGAATAGTTATGGTGATATTGCAATAAGTTCACAACCACAAAAACATATGCTACATTTCACAGTTCAGAAATGTACAAAAATGTGTGTACATTTCAGCACTCCATGAAACTATGCAGAAGTGGTCACCTGTGTTATTCAGCTAGTTTATTTAAGATAATATATTGGTCATTGTAATGGCCATAGCCTATAGCCTACATGCTATTCCTTTTTCAGGATGTACCCATATCTGCATGATGTAAATGTTTGCATATGGCTTATGTCAGGCTTTATATCAATATTTGTGTCTCGTTATTTGATTTTCTTCATATTTTTGCATTAATGTCACTAGGAAGCATGCCAATATAAATATATTCATTTATCTGTAATGGGATTGGCTGGAACCTGACAATTTAAGAACCATGATAGTGGGATAATCTATGGCTGAGCAATTTACAAAAATGCATGTATAGGCCTACTGACTAATAGTTTACATTAGAAATTTCGCCCCAATGTGTTGCAATTTCAAAACCGGATTACTCAGGAACCACTTTAGGCTAGCCTATATCCTCGTATTCGGTACCGTTTGCTGTTTATTGTGATATTGGGTTTGCCACGTGTTGTGTGAAATATTAAACCGAGAGTAATGGGTGTGCACTGTGTGCAAAATGCAAATGTGATTAGCCTAAATTGCACGTCGGTTCAATGTTAATTTTCTCGCGAACCATTTATCACAGCAACTTGGCGCTAATATCATTGGGAAGCTTAGATTCCGCACGTTCACATGATGTGTGATATCATATGTATAGGTTTAGTTTAGTTGAACCTCATCTGCCAGGTATTTGACCTACCAGGTTGACACTTCAGCGTGAAAAATACTCAAAGCATACCTGAAGCCGGGGATGGCTTCTGAAGTAAATGAGAGAAATTTTAGAAAATTCCACAGACGGGGTACTCTTGAACCCTCTCACCGTCTCTGAAAGCATAACCGTGGCTCAACAGGTAGATCTATAGATAGGCTAAAGGCATCTGACCGACCGGGTTGACACTTCAGCGTGAGAAATCGGGAGTGTGGCGTGTGAGTGTATGAAACTAATCAAATGCGTGTGTCTCACGGCCAATGCGTGAGAGTTGGCACCTGTAACACTGTCTATCTCTTTTTCTTCTGTTTCTGTTAGGTGCCACTTCACTCTGCTACTGGATGGTGGAGGAGGGCTGACTGCGAACGGGTGGTCTATGAATGCTAAACTGAATGGATGGCAGGGAAGCACAACACACGTGAATTTCTAAATGAGGAAGAGTTAATAAATGCACTTGATTTTCAAACTGATAAGTTGTCAATAGTTATTTATGCACGATTGTGTAGCCTAAACCAGCCATACTAGGCCTAGTCAAATGTATCATGGCTGTATATAAAGCAGGATGTGAATTTCCCAATATTTTCCAGATTATAAGTGGTTTACTGAGGTTTAATATCAATTGAAATAGCATTGAAATCGCATTGATCTTTAGTTTGGTTGTAATTTCAACATTGTTTCAATATTCATTTTAATTGAAATACCATTGAAATTACGTTGATCTGTAGTTGGAATTTCAACATTGCTTCAATATTAATAGAGGGTGCAAAATGTTATTGGATCAATGTTGAAGTGCGACGTTGACTCAATGATTTTAACGTTGACAAAATAATGTTGATTTAACATAGATTCAATGAGTAATTGCTATCTGGGTTGCATTTCACCCGAATTTTATCGAAATATTTTTGTAACAGCGTTAACCGCGGGCATCCGATTTCGGATCAGCCCCACACGTCAATGTCAGACTCAGAGCCGGGCAGCCCAACGCAGCTCACTTGGCTATGATTTGTGACACATTCTAACACCTTATTAACATTAATGTTACAACTCATCATCAATTCACCTGTTGTTACTGAGGTTAAGTAGGCCCTACAGTAGTAGTCTACTGTCAAGTGTTTTTAACAGATGACTTGAATTGTCCCGCTGATGCTGCTGCTGCTGCACTGTCTAGCTTACTCACGATTTGATCACAACAGTAGGCTACACTTCCTGGCTGGGCCAATGGTCGTAGATAGAGTGCAGTAATTGGTTCAGTCCCTGCTTTGCAAAGTGTTTGCAAAGTGTCGAAAACGGCAGCATTTTTTTTTACTTTTCACTGAACGGAGCTGGGGGGGTTAGCAGGGTGCCAAGCGTTGACCAGTGGTGGCCGTGGTTTGCGTGGGGACCGAAGGACGTGTCCACACCAATGTCAAATTACGAATGAAATGTCCCCACCGCATATGGCGCAGCGCTTCAGCTTCATTTCACTACAAGGCAAATGGTGCGTCCAAATTCAACCATTCTTCTCTGTTGAACTCCTGGAGAAGTAGGCTAGGCTACTCATCACACATGTGTCACATGAAAGAGTCTTTTCTCAGCTTTTAAACGGTGCTAGCTAGCCACAATTTGCTGTGATAAACAGTTCGCGAGAAAAATAATTTCAAGAGATTTAATAATTATTCTTGCGCCCATCTCCACATCCATTCGTCTCGGATATCGTAAGCCTACACACTCTTCACGCAACACATGACAAACCATATATCAGAATAAACAGCACCTTACCAAACACAAAGGTGTAATGCATTCCCGTGTATAGTTAGCTGTTCCAGAGTAATCCGGTTTTGAAATAAGTTGTAGCCAAATTCAACATGGCCTTTCGGCTGTAAGCTGTGCTTACATCGCCTAGATATCTGTAAATATTAGAATCAGAGAATATACAGGCAGCTCACGGTTAAAGGGAAACTTGGCAGGAATTCCCCCTCTGCTGGAGAAATTGTGCATTATGCTATTTCAAACTGTGGAAAAAGGTAATGATAAAGCACATTGATTTGTTTACAAGCTAGCAAAACGGTTAGCATAAGTTCGGTAGACAATGTGGATGGTACAAGGTAAGAAACACGATTTAAAAAAAGTTTCTTGTTTCTCACTTCTCTTTCCGGGACGGTAGTCTCAATGTTGCAAGGTTGGTTTTCCGCCTGGGGACGCTAGGGGCAGCGGGAAAAGTCACCTTCACCGGAACAGGTCATTTAACCATCCAAATGATTTCTAAACGGGTTTATTACGTTGAAATAGTTGCCAAGTGCCCCTTTAAGAGTTTGTCAATGTAGCCTTAATGATTTCTTTTCACAAAATGCTAAGCATGCATTTAAGTTTCTTAAAACTGAGCTGTGCGTAAATGGGTCAATGCATGATTGCATAACAGACCAAATAGAAAATAAATGTTAAATGTTAAATATAGCCTACATATCTGTACATATTAAAATCAGATTATGTAGGCTTTAATTAATTAATTTTGAGAGAGAGAGTGCTGTATATTACAACGACTACTAGCGTTTAAATCATGTAGTGCAGTCCAAATTCAAAGTAGCCTACTGTCTCCGTCCCCCTCTCGCGGACTGCCAAGACTGCTGCTTAGGTATACAAAAAACGTTTACACTTGAAAAGAAATCTCGTCTGAAGCAAATGGTCAATTTTGAGTGACCTATGTGAAAGAGGTAAGGTTTTCCTCTCCTCTTGTGGAGCTCTTTTAACTTGTAATAACGCCAACATAACACAAGCAATCAAAGTGTTTATCCGCCATACAAATTTCCCTGACAAATGGCAACAGCGGCTCACATGAACTGTTAAAAGGTTGTCAACTTCTTCAGTGAAGCATTTTTGCAAAATATTAGCAGCTTCATGCTGCCAGAGCGGCTTTTCAGGTTTCCGATGCATTAGCCTACAGCTATAACGCTAGCCTACATAGCTAAGAAACTGACTGTGACAACAAGGTGTTTTTATTTCTCATTTAACTAATAAGTCTCCATCAAAATACATTTGGGGATGTTAAAAGATAGCTGCCTGCGTAGTGTCGGATAGCCTACATAGCACTGTTTGCAGGATAGTGGAAGTTCCAATCTTAACTGTTTACGTTACCACTTAGTTTGATGACAGTAGCAACATGCATCGCTGCAGTGCACACACTTGAAGTCCTACTAGTAAGGGTTTCAGAGAAATGGTCAACTGTTTCCATAAGAAAATAATACATGTGCTGTACGAAACGCATTCAGAACAAGAAGCACAACACAGAAGGCTGAAAATGATATGGTGGCATAGAAGAATGGTGACAGAGAAGAATGAAACCCGCACCAATGTATAACAAGCAGGGCTCCATAGCTCAGGGGTTAGAGCACTGGTCTTGTAAACCAGGGGTCGCGAGTTCAAATCTCGCTGGGGCCTGCGACTTCTTTTCGGCAAGCTTTTACGGCTAGAAATTAGATAGTAGCCTAGACGTGCGTGAAAAGATGTGATTTTGGGAGCTAGTATGCGATCTTACAATAATACAGCAGTTCGTTCGTCTAATTTCAGTATTTCAAGATACATAAATTATTCAAGCAAATTCGCAGGACTCACAGATTAGACATTAGATTAGTTTATGCCCAAACTCCTGGATTTCATTTCGCTAATATTAAGGAATTGGATGGTTGTAAACTACTTTAAACTACCACTGTTTCTTGTTTACTTGTCTAGTTCACGTTAACAATCATATCATTTCTTTAGATATAATTGTATATTAGACTATACAAAAGATGAGAACCTTTTTTTTTTTTTTTTTACCCTGCGCTTACTTATGATTGTCACTCCGTCCTTTCAATAAAAACACATATTTTGCTCGTGTAAAAAACACTGAAGATATAATGGCGTTAGTATGCAAAATACAAAATAAGAGTCCCTGAGTATCACTTTCTGTCAGAGCCCGGATAGCTCAGTCGGTAGAGCATCAGACTTTTAATCTGAGGGTCCAGGGTTCAAGTCCCTGTTCGGGCGATACTACTTTTCATACATTTTTGTTGTTTCCATTACCAAATTTTGATAATTAAATGTACACACAGTCAACAATACTGCACAGTTGTTGGTTTTTCCCTGTCTTCAAATGTTTAGCTTGCTTTAGGAAACTACTGCTGTCTTAAACGCAATCATTATTGCAACAGGCATATACTGTATACACCCAAAATGAGTTTGAGAGTTGAGGTAACTGCTGCATTCAAGAGGACTCTCAAACTTAGATTACCTTTGGACCACTTGTCAGATGGTCTTCTTAAAGAGCCAGTGCAATAGGCATGATGCATGAGGGAGAAAAACATCTCTTAAAACAGTTAGGCCTATTAAAACCCCTGATAAATATAGCTTGCTGTTACAAATTGTAATATACGAATGTCATCTCAAATCTAAATAAAATAAGGGGTCATACGAGTTTGACTGTGCAAGAGAGTTCTGCAAGACAGAGATCGCCATATTACCAACCTCTGACATTTTACTCGATAGCAATAAGGATGGCAGGGGTTCCCAAACTTTTCCACGACAAGGCCCCCCAAATACCACTAGGTTCTGGCCAAGGACCCCCTTGTTATTAAACCCATCGACAATACTACGGCAAATGTAAAAAATACATTAAGATAATCCTAATCCACTCTCCTTAATCCTAATTTTAGCTACAAGCACTTCACGATGGAGCATACAGTGTGTAAAAATAGCATATGAGGTTTTCTGCTATATGACGCTACTATTACTCCCAGTCATTATCATGGAAAATATAATGTTCAGATATGCAACAAATTATTATAATGGCATTGTATAACAACCCTCATAGTAATAGGTATATTTTAAATGTTTCAAATGTATTTATTTGTTGCTTTTATTTTTCCTTCTAACTTGCTGAGGCCCCCCTGGCGCCCCCCCGCGGCCCCCCACTTTGAAAACCACTGGCCTATGGCACACTGATGCTCTCTTGTGGACACAACTGATGTTGTTTACAAAAAACAAATCTGTTCGGTGTCAAATGTACATAGGCTATTTTCTCAATATTAAGCAAACAAATTACAACAACAAAAATGAGGACTGATGCATTTGCATAAAGCAATTACTCCTAATTTCAGCATGATAACAGGCTCATAAAACTAGACTAGATCCATGCTGCCCTGTAGATGTTATGCAATGTTAGCTAAATCATCTTTATCCAACAATTAACTTGGACATTGGACAAAAGCACCTGGCAAATGCTACACATTAGGCTACCTTACCTGCAGAAAAAAAAAACCATTCCCTGACCGGGAATCGAACCCGGGCCGCGGCGGTGAGAGCGCCGAATCCTAACCACTAGACCACCAGGGACTGAGAGCACACAAAAATATGTCCATATAAAACCAAACAACATTAAACAACAAAACAATTCCCTCAGTAAGTCAACTAGCCTAGTTTCTCATATAAGAAGGAATTAAGTTAATAGCCTACAAGCAGGGCTGTCCAGTGCTACAAAAACAGTCTGTGCTATGGATGATTTACCTGCTTAGCACCGGTGACACCTAATTTAAAATGTTTTCTAGAGTGTAACCTACAGATGAGGTATTTGTAACTAGCAACCGATGCTAGACATTTTGTGGATTGTTTTACGAAACTATCAACAAAAAAACGAATGTACAGCCCTGCTGCACGTGGTAAACTTAACACTGCTAGGCCTATGTCAAGTTCTGTTGTAGACAGTAGTTGTGACGTTAACGAACTTGGTAGTGTGTATCTGTATGCATAGTATCTGTGCATGGGGAGCTATCAGTTCAAACAATATTTGGACATCTGGCCCACGGACCTTTACGTCAAGAGCGAAAACGAGCAAATTTGTGTTGGCATAGACTAAAGGTTGGCATCTGTCAAGCGCAAGTGGATGAAACAAACAATGACATAATGTGTTCCAGCTTTAGGCATGTGCTAGAAAAAGTAACGTATGATTTGTGTACTAACATTAACCTTACAAACAGGATAGGGATATAGTCCGTGATTAATCTCCAATATTGCTAATTAGTAAATCCTGCTATTATCATATATGATTGTAAGCTTTATTTCTGAGATCTTCCTTTTGTTTAGTGGTAGTAATTGAAACTGTCCAGGATTTTCCTGATTGTCCCGGATTTTCATGGTCTGTCCAGGAAAATAAAAATAAAAATCCTGGACACTGAATGTCCCGGATTTTTGTACATGATGCGCAAAATGTGTATTTCAGTTTAATTGAAGCGTGCCTACGTCCATAAACGTAGCTCTACAAAAATGACGTAGCATAACATGGGTGGTGGTGGTGGGGCACGCACCGTGGAGGTTCATTAGAAATGGTTAGGTGGAGACGGAGAGTGTGTGGGACAAGGAGAGTCAGAGAAAGAAAAGTATCCAGTGAAAAACAGTTAAGTTACATTGTGAAAATGGGTGGAGAGACGGATGACGACGAGGGTGCAACAGGAGGTGATGGCAGGCCAGTAAAGAAAAAACAAAAGAGGTGGACGTGTTTTAACAGTGATTGGGTTAAACAGGAGAAGTACGCTATGGCTAAAACCATGCCCATGCGATCCATTTTATGCTAGCTGCTCCCTGTGCCTAGCGAAATTTCTCATAAAACATGAAGGAAAAAAAGCATTAGATGACCACGTCAAAAGTAAAAACATCAAAATCGAACCGAAAGGTCACGTCAAACAAAGGCAATTTCGTCCTTCATGGTGACAAAATCATCGCAAGACAATTCTAAGCGATCAGGTAAGCTGTTTGACACTACACCTTACATTGCTACATTTGGTTATTCTTACAGACTGAAAAATTACATTATTTGTTTTTATTCCACATAAGCAAAAAAGCAGAACCTAATTATGTATTCCCCTTTTTTACAGTGCAAGAAAATGCACTGTACTGTTCTTCCTAGGCTTCTTCTTATTCTTCTTCTAACGCACTTAATTCAGCTTCAACCGTTTAACATAGAAACTTCATTCAAACTTTGTAGGTCTTACTTAGGACACCCGGGCAATGTATTTTTCAACTTTGTAACTTTTATACTTTTTAAACTATTAATTAAAAACTACTTAAGCAATATAGCACGAGTGAGAGTGGGGTTGTGTGGGAATATCCATGACCAATCCCACGATCACGAGTGCTATATTGCTTTTATACAACAATTCTACCAAACTAAATAATCTGAAAACACCCCATTATTGTTTAAAAATGTTAATTTCGACAACATTCTTATGCATCAAAAAATAGTTCCCTTTTCAATAGACAGCGTCTTGGTTGCTAGGTAACCAACATTCCAGACCCCTCGTTATGGGTCTTTGTGGTTGAAATCACATTCATATGTTGAAATTACATTCATATCTAGGTTTGCTGCATGCATGTTACAAGGACACTGGGCTATGTCATGTAAGGGACATGGTACTGCTAAAAAACGCAAACATAGTCTACATTGCAGAACCAGTCAACTTTATTAATGTATAGTGAATAAATGTTACACTACTGTGCACAGCCTGACGTGACGATGCTAGCACGTTAGCAGCGGTTAGCTAATTATGCTAACGTTAGTTATTTACAAGTCTCCTCCAAGTGACAATCATATTATACACAATGCTGGCAATGCTGAGAACAATTAGCATCCTCGTTTATCTTACTTACATTGAGTTGACTGTGTGGCTTAATCCACAGATGTGGTGAAGCACTGTTTCGTTATGGTTTGCTAAGGAGTAACCCATTGCTTGAAATAGTGGAGAGCTGGGTGTCAAATCTTCGCATTGTATCGCGGAGTGATTTATTATTAACTGTGCTGAGTCTGAGTTGAAATGTCCAGGGATATTCCAACTCATGGAACGTCTCTCGGCCAATCAGAAACAAATAAATAGATCCATAGAACCCAATTGTTGTATAATCAAAATTTCCCCATAGACTTAACATTAGGCTTATGACATCATAATAGAGCACTTAAGCAATTAGAATCCTAGGCCAGGTGTTCCGGCCACCTGGATCAACTGCCAGTCTCAGGGCTGAGCTACACCAGGCGCGTAACTGAAGCGTTCCGTTCGCGTTGCGTCTGCTGCAACAATTAGCTTCCATTATAATCAATGGAAGTAGCTACACCAGACCAGAGCCATATAAAGGTAGAGTTGCGACAACTCCATTGACGCCAATGTTCCATTTTTTTCCAACAATGGCAGCTAATGGAAGCCTCAAATAGTTCCCGGAAGTTAACAATTAATAATAGCAACAGTGCAGTTACAGCAGTATAGACTGTTTGTAGCCAACATTTCAGACTCAGATTTACATTCCTTTGCCTCATCCGAATAATAATAATAATAACAGTAATAGTAGTAAAGTAATAGTAGGCTATCACAAGAGCCTAATTATAACTAGACTGCATTTCCGGCGGGAACTGCGAAAGTGTGCTTGCCCTGGTCCGGTCACCAACGTGAGCAGACAGTGACATACGCTATGCTGAACCTGGCTTGATCCAAGCATTCTAACAGTGCCTTTCAGTGTTGGAGCAGTGGCAATACCTCAAAAGTTCTATTAAACTATTGCCTTGCGGGTTGAATGCGATTCGTTGGATTTTACCTTTGGCCTGTCTTCGAATTTAGCTTCTATGACTGAGATCAAATCAATAAAATAAAATGACAGCAGTGATTGGCTGCAAAAAATAAATAATGTCACGCGTCTTGCGCCTCTCAAACTGGGCTATCAGGTAACCTACAGAAGAATTGAAATTATGAAATATGACCAAGGCATTAAAAAGCTGCTTGTTTGTCAGGATACTTTTTCACTGATTTATTTAAAAAAAATATATGAGCTATGAGTGTGAATGTTATATATTCCATCCCACAAATTATGTTTTACTGGTTTATTTGACAAATAATCTATATGGATTTGCTCTATAAAGACCTTATGTCTGTTTGGGATTGTTTTGTTGCCTGGGGTTGTTTTGAGAGCCTATTGATGTAGCCTATCTCAGAATAAAGGAATACTTCATATTACTCTAAACCACCGTCTGTAAATCAACTGTATACTACTGTCTACACTATATTTCTTGACCTGTCTCTGTATGTTTCATCACCGTTCTATACTTTGCCTCACATTGCAACACAGCTCAGATCTTTGGTTGCTATGAAGGCCAGTCGTTCTAAATGGATGGTTGCTATGGCCAAAGGCCAGTTCTATCTCTGCCGTTGTCAAGCGGGCATATCGTAGAATTCTGATTAACCTTATCTTATTTAAAACATCTCTATTTTACTTAGCCCACTTCCATACAGTGGGTCCCATTAAGAAGTGTCCACTTCCTGCACGCTTACCGTGATTCACACAGCAGCATTATTAAATTAATCTGTCACCATACGCCTATGCCTACGTTTGCAAAGAAAACATTTTAATTTGATTCACATGAAACGTTACATTTCATGTACATGTTGACAATGAGTAGGCTAGTTTTGGTTGTTGGTGGTGTTATTGCATCCCTTAGTTATGCCTACAATGCAAGTTCCACAGACGTAGGTGCTACTGTACTTTTAGGGCTAAAGTGCTTCGTGAATTACTGTTAGTAAGAAAAATAGCAGTCCTAAAGTTACACGTGACGAAGTTACGAGTGCAAGCATCTCATATCAAATGACCATGGCATTGCGCTAAACAACATAAATCCCAATTAGCAACATACATCTCCTCCCTATAGCTAGCCACACAAGAAATGAATGATACTAAATCTCTGCTTAGCATGCTTCTCCGCTTAGCATTCTAATATCAGAAGGGGCACATTTATGTTGACCACTACAACATGACTCATTATGTCTGTAACGTTAACTGTATAAAACACTTACTTTCATAAAGGATGCACACCATCCAGCACATGGAAACCGATATTTTAGGTTCTTGGCCACAAACTCAAAACGTGTCTCTCTGAAGCCCTGTTCTAGAATCTTTGCTCTGAAGGTTGTGTTGCTAGGCGACATCAAATAAACGAAATGATAGTCTTTCAGTATTACATGTGTACGTGTGATTCCGAATGGATGTGTGTGGTTTGCAAGAATAAACAAGAAATAACATTTCCAATAATTTCCCATGATAAATTACATAATATTTGCACCTTCCTTACTTGGGAATCTCACACCGTATTTCAAGTAGGCTACACTAGTGAAATGTAATACAACGTTGCCACCTAGTGTTCAGATAGGTAGGCTATTTAACATTAACGTGACATTGCTTGTTTATTCTTTCGTCAACTCCATGCTTTTAGGAAAACAATCTTTTTATCATAGTTCCCTCTTCAACGAGCGATTACCAGCTCGTTTTTGTAACAGAGATAGCTGTTTATTGTTTCTAGGTTTACAGAAACACCTATTCATATTAATACAGGAAATCAAGTTAACGCTGCCGACCACTGTTTGTCTATTACATGGCCCAGAATGCCTTGCATGTTTTTACTACAAAACAACCCAGTAAAACCTAATTTCCCGTAAACATATGAATTTGCATACTTGTAACATTTTTAATAATACTCTCCCATCATGACATTTAACAATAATGAAAAATTTAATTTGAATACCGTCAATGTGAAAACAACTCTATTATGTAAGCTATATATAGCTACTGTTCTCCTTGCTATTTCAGTTCGTAAGTCCATACTATCCCATGGCAGAGCAAGGATTTCATGATTGGGCAAGGTTGCCTGGAGACATTGTGTCTGCTCTGAGACATTGTGCATACATGGAAGGCATTGTGATAGAAGGTGAATGGTGAAAAGGTGAATGGTGTGAGTTACCAAATACCTGTGGGTGGTTTGCCAAATGATGGAAACTTTTGGAATATTTCTTTTTTTTTTTTTGCCTATGCACCCTCACACTGGAGTCCCCAGTTCATATACAAAATTTGGTATCGATATGTGACAGTGTTCCTGAGATATGGACGACTTCCTGTTTCGGAGCTTCGCCGCCGATTTCGTTTGGCTGTGACGGGCAAACGCTTTCGAAAATCAAAAATCCTTCCGCTAACATTTGTGAGGCTTGGTCCAAGGATAATGTACGTCAAGTTTCGTGGCGTTCGAACCAAATTTGTGACCTGTGAAAATTTAGTTTCGCTTTCTGTTCAATCCAATATGGCGGACGAACGGCACGCCCACCTGACGTCATCTTCGCGACCAACTTACACCAGTACTGACCGGACGTTTTAAAGTTGGAACGGTGTCTCTGTCTCAAAGGGCCTAGGCGCTAGGGCTGACAAAAAATTAGGGAGACGGGAAAAATAATAATAAAACTTAAGAAGAACAATAAGTGTGCTGCTTTGCAAGCACACTTAATAATAAACGATGTATCGACTATGACTTTTCTGCTGCTCAGTCATATCAGTTCAACATCAAATAGGCCTAAATTAAAAGAGGCTAAAAGCCCAATAAATGTGCCACACGTAATAGCCGAATATAAGATACTTGCCTATCCCATTTCAATTAGGCAGCACACCACCACGAACAAGCTGTCATTAAGTTTTTGCGTTTAGTAGGCAACTTGACGTGACGTTTCTTGGTCATTTAGCTTCACCATCACGTCAAGTTGTAACGCTCATCTAGGCTATGGATTTAAGTGGCTTAAAGGCAGCAAAAGTGGGATATAGTGCAACTGCTTCCCCAAAACAATTCCTCCATAACTGTGTATTTAATCGTTTGATATGTGGATAACTTTCAGTGGACTAAACAAAAGGTAAAGATTTTGTTATCACAAGGCTAGCTGGTTCGTTATATGGCGAAGCATATAGCCAACTTTGTTTGCAGCAGTGAAGCTGAGTTTGTTGTTAACATTGTTGGTAACTGTCAGGGAATTTAACCCCAACATACAAGAACCACAACACGTAGTATGGCTTTGCCCACAAACTCTGGTACCAAGAGCCTGCTAATGTAAGGAAGAATTCCTCACACCATCAGTCTCTGACTCTGCAGCCCAAAAGCTGTGTCTTTTATTGTACAGATGCACACAGAAAATAGAAAGCAAGGCATAGCGACTTCATTGTGACATACTCTTACCTCACCCACCCACACACACAGACAGGGCATACCTGTCAACACTCCCGTTTTTCCCGTGTTTCTCCCGTATTTCAAGGTCATCTCCCAGCACCCTCCCGTTTTGTTATTTCTCCCGGAAAACTCCAGTAATTTGCATGGCCATCAAACTTCATTTTAAAATCATTGATGCATTCAGGTTGCCAGATTGTGTATGAAATACACCCTACACATACACGATCACTTAGTTTCAATTTCAACCGTTTTGTCATAGGCTAAAACCTGGCAACCCAAATAAGGAAGTGGGTGCAGCCTGAGTCTCGTCGTAAGGAAGCGGGCTAGATGAATGGCCTCCAGAACTAGCTGTTGAATTTAATTGATTAACACATCACATAAACTGTTATTGAGTGTTGTTGATACACAGCTTTGGAGTTTTGGAAGTAGGCTGCAGGCAGGCAGCTGGTGGATACATAAGTGGCATGCGTAAGGTAATGGTAAAGTAAAAGCAACGACCGAAATTCAGTGTTGAAACACGTGTATGAAACGTATTAAATATGCAAACACAGCTCCGGTATAAACACTGACCCCCCCGAAAAAAAATCTCATGTTTTTGGAAAGCTAGACATGAGATGGGTGCAGTTCCTGTCTGTCTGCACACTTAACTTGTACTCTCTGTTCTTAGAACTCAGCACAACAATATTTCTGCTTACACAAATGGTTATACAATAATAATAAGTTCCTTACAGTAACGTAAACGTTTCTTCAGTTAGCAGCAGTAGCCTAGGCCTACTGTTTTTTTTTTTTTTATGTTTCATTCATTTTCATTGGCAAAAGCTAGCCTAATATGCATGAGCACTTGAGGGAGCTGCAGCTTAGCATCAGCACAGTCATATTAACACAGCAGGCACTAGCCCAGTGAAGGATCGTGTAAGCCCATCCACAGAAACCAGTTTCAAACCAAGCTTGCGCTGATATGATGCATGATCACTGATCAAATTGCTATTTTCTGACAGGATGAGCACAAACAAGTTCTCTGAATCTCAATTCTTTAGCCTAGCATCTTAATGCTGTATTCACAGCACGGTGAATGACAAACGGTGACAAAATGCTGTTGTTTATGAGTTCATAGCGGGTTATTTATCAAGGATTATATCACGTTTTATATGTTATTATGATCACTCGCATCGCATTACCATGGGGTTACTGTGTAGGTAATGCTACGGTTAACTTAACATGCCCACCATTACACTGGAGAGATGTTTTAAACTTTTAAACTTTTTTTTTTTTATTCTCCCGAGACGCTAGCTAGTTAAGGTAGTTCGCTCATTATCTCAGATTGCTACAACCTAGCAACCAACATAGCAACCAATGAGTCTAACCTAGTAACCAGCATAGCAGCCACCTCAAGTACCCTGGCAACAGCCTATCAACCATGTCAGATACCCTAGCAACAGCCTAGCAACCATGTCATATCCTAGCAACCACCATAGCAACCAACACGATTACCTAAGCAACCAGCATAGCAACCACTTAATTTGGCATAACAACCAACATATGTACCCTAGCAACACTATTGCAACTATATCTGCATTATTTGTTTTTACTCTATATGATATTTTACATAATATTTTTTGCATTTTCATGCACTGTATTTCCTTCAGGAAATGCTTTTCTAGTTCTCCATACTGCCCCCAGGTGTCCACAACTAAAAACTGTTGAAAATATAACAAAATAATAAAGGTCTGCTGTTAAATAAAGCAATTAACTAAACAAATAAGAATTGTCATTCTTACTAATTTTAGCTATACAATTGTGCTTAGAAAGACGGTTTTTATCTTGGGTTAGATGTGCAAAAGGCGCCGTTGCTAACAAACAAAAAGTTCGATTGGATGGTCAGAATGTCCAGGATTTTTGTCAGACACAGGTGGCAACCCTACCCTTGTAACAATACTGTAGTTGTAACAAAATATATTTTATAACTATTATTGCTATTGCTGTCCAGTATTTTCATGTTATATAGCATGCCAGGTTACATTAGTGTTGGTTATCAAGTTAGGTAAGATAATGTCAACTTTATGTAGCCTAATTTTAACAAGAATATTAACGTTAGCCAAAATTTTTACTTTAACAGTTTGTCAGCTCTGGTGTTAGCTATAGTAATAATGAATATTAGCTGGATAAAGGCAACATTAGCAAGTGAGTTTACAATGCCAGTTAAAACTCACCTTTTCCTTTAAATAACTGTTACCACAATAAGTTATAATGCTATTGACTAATTGGCAAACAAATCCACTTAGTTAACTTTACCTCTTTTGTAAGAACTCTGCTGGGTCAGCCATCCATTGATGTCCGTTGAAGCTAGCTTGCTTAACAAAACGGCCCGTTTCCCGATTTTCGGATAATATTCCGAAACGAACCATCCTTGCTTAAAGGAGAATTCCGGTGTGATATTGACCTAAAGTGTATTGAAACATGATACCAAGTGTGAACGTATGTCTCATAGCCCATCTCGGCTTGTCCCCTGCACTCCAAAATCTGGCGCTAGTTAGCCGATGCTACCAACAGCTTTTTCAATGGTGGTGCTTCGGCATCGGGCTAGCTATGCAAATAAATCACTGTTTTACACCATTTACGAGCTCAATGTATCTCCACACTTCAGGGCCGAGGGCCCTGACATTTAAAACGAGACATTGAGGGCCAGATGTACGTACATTTGCGAACGTAGCGTTATCAGCGCCATGGACACACCGCAGATTGCGAGCGCTGTCAGACCCAAGTTTCCGTCGTATTTATCAATCATTCAATCCTTAGTGTAAACTGCGCCTTTCTCTGCCCTTCTCCGCCCATAAACGCAATTTACGAACGTCCACAACTGAATGGCAGCGCCTACAAGCGCAGTTGAATGAAGTTAACTGATGACAACATTAAAAAGAATCAAACGTTTAGCGATCATGAAATAATACCATACATGATAAGATGTCAACAAGCAGTAATGAAGATCAGTAGTTCTACTCAAACTACTTGTGCACGTAGGCTATGGGAGATTGGTCAAATCTAGCAAGTAGGAAAGTTTAAGTGAATGACGTGAAAGTTAAGGTTGCTTTTGGTAGTACAAATACTTTCACCACAAAAACTGGTGTTCTAAATAGCGATTCTGTTGTCTTCGAAAGGCTCTCTTATTGACGCATTGAACTGCAATGTGGATTAACACCTGCTTTTACAAGGCGGAAGTATTTAGGCGCAGAATAGACGTGCGCTTTCAGGAGCAGTCTTTGTACATACCACGGAATACATAACTAGGCGCTCTTTACTCTTCCCCTCCCATCTTTTTACGCTAAACTCCCACTTTCCCCTGGATCCTCCCATGAATGCATATGCATTACATGACAATCGCAATCTGCCACTTTCAGCTCCCGCGACAGGCAGTTTGCGCTTTTACATCATTGCGGCCTGTTTGTACATACCTCGCAATGATTTTACACGCACATTGCGAAACAAATACGCCTGAAATGGGCGCAAAAGCGTTAGTACATCTGGCCCTGAGAACTTTGAAAAAGCACTGGTAGTTTACTTACAATACGATTTATACAGACAGTATCTTCACGAAGTTTAGCGTTTGCAGCCATCTTGAATTTAGTCACGATAAGTCGAGCGACGAGTAAGAATGAACAGGTATGATAAGGGATCAGATTCAAAAAATGATTCAGTGGAAATGCATGGATTCCAGTTGCTGCTACTCCATGCATTTCCACTTAATTATTTACCAATGAAGTGTGGAGATACATTGAGCCTCGTAAATGGTGTAAAACAGTGATTTATTTGCATGGCTAGCCCGATGCCGAAGCACCACCATTGAAAAAGCTGTTGGTAGCATCGGCTAACTAGCGCCAGATTTTGGAGTGCAGGGGACAAGCCGAGATGGGCTATGAGACATACGTTCACACTCGGTATCATGTTTTAATACACTTTAGGTCAATATCACACGGTCTGGAAATTCACAATTTCGTCGCCGTTTTTTTTATTTTTTTTTTAAACATAGTCCAGTATTTCTTTCGAAATTGAAATGAAGTTGTATGGACTTTTTTTTAAAAACGGCGACGAAATTGTTAATTTCCAGAGCGTGTTACTCCACACTCAGCAATCGACTCCTACGGACTTTCCCCTGAAGATGGCAGCAAAGATGGCAACATTTCCGGCAAATCTTAAGACTTTCGTAAGACAGACTTTACGACGCTCTTAGGCTTACGATGCTTTCGTATAACTGGGCCCAGTGCTGCTTCACCATATTTGGTTCTGACAGTTTTTTAAGCATTTTTTTATCTTGAGATCTGAGAGGTCTAGGGGGAATATATTGTTCAAGCACATATCTGACAAATACTTTGGTCCAACAAACAAACAAGCAACAGAACTTTTAAAATCCATTCTGTACGTTACAAGAAACCAGGGCCCAGTTCCCCGAAAGCATCTTAAGCCTAAGAGTGTCGTAAAGTCCCTCTTACGAACGTCTTAAGATTTGCCGACTGTTTCCCGAAACCATCGTAGCTTAAGAGCGTCGTGAAAACACTCGTAGATCTACGAGTGCTCCAGAGTTCTCGTTACCGGCTAAGAGCGTCTTAACAGTACTTCTCACTGAGGTCACCAACAGGACATACAGAGGAATTACAATTTAGAATCCATAATCCAATTTACGTTCCCATTCTTTATTGTGTTTACCTGTGATTAAGCAGATTTTAGTGCAAAATAGCATAGCCTACATTTAATGGTCATAATAATGTGATGAAAGGCGCACAAAAATGCAATCAAGTTATGAAACGAGACGTTGCCAGAATAGTTTGCCCTTATCTTTGCTAAGTGAGGGCTATATTTTATTAGGCCTATAAGGGTACAAGCAGAGAAAGGAACATGTGGTTTAGTCTGTAGGCCTACTGCATCAAAATCTAAGCCTACACATTTCCTCACTTTCTTACTCGACTTCTTTCTTATCTTCAAACGTGCTCTTAAGTGACACAGCGAAAAAGTATTGCATGGTGCAACAATCTAATCTTAAATAATTACAATTATTTATATCTGTGTGTGGTATATAACCTACTTGGGATGCTTACATGCAAGATGTCAAAGTGTTTCTATTTTCTTATTGATGTGAATTAATGTGTAGATCCGAAGTTTAAACGGTAGGCCTATAGCTGTGACGTGCAGTCACCTGACATCACCATCAAATCAGAGGATATTTCAGAACTATTAACGTGGACAGCTCCCCTTAAGAGCATCTTAAGAGCAGTGCATGCGCGTTCACGCTACAAGCATGTTCAGGAAACAGTCGGAAAAAACAAACGAACGATCTTAAGATGAATCGTAGAAAACCCCCTTAAGAGCTTGTCTCCGTCGTTTTTGGGAAACTGGGCCCAGTGTAGGGACTTAAGTGTGGTAGGGACAGTTGAGAACCCTTGCAGCTGCATTTAGGACTGGAAGCTGCTTGGTGGTCTTTTTGGGAAGGCCTAAAAATGGTAAATTACAGTAGTCAAACCTACTAGAAGCAGAATGAGTTTCTCCAAGTCATGTTTTATCATAAGATCTCTTAGTCTAGCCATGTTTTCAAGGTGATAAAAGGCTGATTGTGTACTGCTTTCATGTGGCTGTATGACACAAATCCTTCACAATCCTTTCATTCCTTTTCATAATCCATTCCCTCTTCCTTACTTCCAGTATGAATAATCATGCGTTATTCAATTCAATTCTTTATTTATCACAGACACTACCCATAGCAGAGAATAAAAATCAGACAGAATAAATAGATTAAAAAAACAAGAAGACAAAAGACAAGAAAACAAGACAAAACAAACCATCAAGACAACAAAACAAAACAAGCCATCAAGACAACAAGACAAACCCAACCATCAAACATATAGGCATTCTCTCCAATGCCTCCTAAGCTTAGAGGAGTACCTCAAGGAGCTCATGGCTGGGGTTCACTAGAGCTTCAATAATACTATTATGTGAGAGATCCAGGCGGCACATGAATTTGTACATTAAATTTCTAAGGACTGCCTCACAGGTTGGCACATTGGAGAAGACAAACAAGTAGCTGGCACTAAACCATCTAGGTAGCTGCATCAGCAATATCATAGTGTCATTGTAGGCAACTTTAAGCTTCTGCAAGCTGCTTTTCTTATATCTACACCAAAGATGAGCAGTATACATACAGTAGGTGTACAAAAGGCTTTAAACAAAGAGCATTTGACATTAGAAGAGCACATACTGAACTTGCGTAGTAACATGTTAGCCTGGGCATATAATTTGCAGCGTTGATAATATACATCTTGATCATCACTAAGATCATCTGAGATTATATGACCAAGATACTTCACTTCTTTACATACCACAAGTGGGCTATTATACAGATAGAAAACAAGGAAAGTCAATTTTTTATCCTCTCTGCTTCTAACTATCATGACATTGCTCTTTTTTGCATTAAACTTAATGTCATACTCAAGGCCATATTGTGTGCATACCTTAAGTAGTTGCTGCAAGCCAGCACTGCATGGACTAACAATGGCCAAATCGTCTGCATACACAAGATGGTTAATGAGAGAGCTACCAACGAGGCAGCTAGTAGTACACAAACTCAGTTGAATTGACAAATCATTCATGTATACATTAAATAAAGCCGGGGATAATAATCCCCCTTGACGGACACCATTTGATACAAAGAATGGGGAGGATATTCCACAGCCCCATTTGACCCTCATTGTCTGGTGACTGTACCAGTATACTAGAATCCTGATAATGACCTTTGGTACCCCTCTTTGCAGTAATTTAATAAATAATTTTCCATGGTTGACCCTATCAAATGCCTTAGAGGCATCTAAAAAACACATAAATACGGTGGTATTCTGATCCACATATTTTGCAACCATTTCCTTTAAAGCAAATATACACATATCTGTGCCATGTTTCTTTTTAAAGCCAAACTGATTATGTGATGTTAGTAGAAAAGTATCAAGCCTGGTAATGAGGACGCGTTCCAAAACTTTGGATGGAATACTAGAAAGCGCTATTGGTCTGTAGTTGTCAATGCTATTCAGTTTCCCGGCTTTATCTTTTAGGACTGGAACGAGCAATATGGAGTGAAGTGAATCAGGTAGCACCCCATGGATAAGGAGCCCAGTAAAGCACATTGATAATAAAGGACAGAGTTTCTGACTCCCATACTTCAAGTGTTCTGCATAGATATGGTCCATGCCACACGCCTTGTTGTTATCTAACATTGAGATTGCATCTAAACTTTCATCAGGTCAAATTACAAGATTCTCATTTGGTTCAATGTCATTTAACACAAAGGGTTTATTCTTAATACAGTTAAACAGTTCTTGATAATGTTCACACCATTTCTCAGCTATTTTCTCAGCACCAGACACTCCCTCTATATCAGAGGGGAGAGAGGTTTTACAGTTATTTAACACTTTGACCTCCTTCCAGAAGTCATAGTAGTTATTACTCTGCAGCTTTTTAGCAAGTGCATCAGCTCTCATAGTGTTTTCCTTCCTTTTAATAAAGCGAAGAGCATATTTAAATTTTGCGTTTGTGGACTTTTTATTCAAATGCTTGTTAGCTTCACGCTGTTGTCTGAACAGACAATAGATTTTATTTTGAGCAGATTTTAAACCCCACCCACCCCAAACAGAATAAATGTGTGTATGACTAACAGCTATTCTAATTAAATATGCTTGTGTATATAAACACCTGATCAGATTATATTCTTGTGTGTAAACAGCTGGTTCAACTCAATCTGATTGAAAAAAAAGTGTGCATGTAAACAGAGCTACCGAATTAGCACATTCTTCACTTTTCACAGTTGCATGCCAATCGCCTTTTGGTCTTTTTCCCTATTGATTTGTTGCCCTTTTATGCCTACCACCAACGCTAGCTAAAAGGATTTGAGAAAGGAGAAATATGCAGTGACATAAATATACTTGTAACCAATTGCTTACTTGTAATCACGTATCCATCATGCACATATGCTAATTAGAATGTTACATGGCCAAAACATGTATCAGGTACCATTCATGTACCATTATTCCTGGTCTAGGAGGAATACAAAGGAGTAATGGTCATTTCAAGGACCTGACGGCCGCCATTTTGAAAATGGGGCCTTTCTTGGAGTAAAACCTTGGTAAACTTTTAGTATGTTTTTAAGTACATCTGATACTACTATAAACCACTGAGAAACCTTTTGTTAGAATTTTTTGGGGGTCAAACCATATTTGCGGCTAACTACTAAGCCAAAATGGTTTCTACTAGAATAGGCCTACATGCATTTGTGGAATCCAAAATCATTCTTAATGGTTCAATCTTATGTTTAGTCTAATGATTCTCAATGAACAGATTAGACTAATTGAACTGAGAAATAAGACATTTTCAGACAGACTAAACCCAGCCAAGTCAATAATTAATCAAAGCAGTCAGTAAATAAGATAATCAATAAAAGGTATTTATTTTATGATCATGGCATTTTGAACTTTTCAAACAGATTCTTTAAAATAATAGAAACACCAATTAGCAAAAAATAGCTGCACTTAAAAAAGAGCTATACTTTGGCTAAATATGCTTTCACATTATAATATATAGGTCATGTAAAATGGGAAATACTCTTCTAATGTCACATACACTCACAATTTTAAACAGGTATTAACAACCATTAGAGTTCTTTGCACAAAAGAATGGCAATGATGATGCACAGTTTACATTTGTCCAGCCACCTGCAAAGAAACACAACATTTGCGTCAGAAAAGATAAAAGTCCACCTAAGAGGACTGTCAAAGCTTGCTTAAAAAAATCTGAAAGCTAAACTTACCTAAGGTCTGCATTTGAATGCACTGGTAGCTTGATACACTGTTTACGGATGCCCAGTTTGTGTAATGAAAGCCTACTCTGTCAATCCACATCCATGTACCCTGGAACATACAAAATACATCAGATAGGGACAATTAAACACATAAATGATCAACTACAAATCTCTCAACAAGCGTGTTTTCCTGATTGGGTTCTGCTGTATAGCTTACTACATCATGCACCGCTGTTATTTATTTGCATGGAGTCGGGGCCTATGATTAAAGCAAAATGATGGTGTTCATGTCATTGCCACACGCCAGGAACGGCTGGTGTTGCACTATGTAACTCATACTGTGCAAGAAGCATAATCTTTTTTGTTATCCTTTGTTAGATTTTCATGGAACCCTACACATTGTTAGTTACAAAAGTTACACTGAAGGGTTACCCAGTACGTTGAAAATTGACAAGAGATGAATAAATGGGTTAACAAATGGGAGGGAAGACCTCACCTGGAAATAGAAACCACCAATCCAAGCTGACGATCTGCCTGCCACTTGAGTCAGACTCTGCAGGAAGTTGTAATCATCTGGGCTCTGTACTGAGGCTAATGCTGCATTCTGGTTCACACAGTATTTCTGTCAAGAGAGTGGAAAATACAGCCATTATAGATAGAGGTAACATCTCAGTATATTATATAGAGTCCTTGAATGGAGGGGAGTTCTTGAAATAACTGATAACATGTGTACAGTATATTCAAAAATTTCATGTATTTAAATGTGGTAAACATAAGAGGATTCTGAGACTAGAACTGAACTGCAAAATGCATTAAAACATATTTATTTACCCAATGAGGTGAGTTACATTTTTAATTCTGTATTGCTATGTTATAAATTGTCATAGCCTAGCCAGGAGTCAATTATATCCTAGCCCACATTAACTGATAGAATTTGAAATGACCTGAACAGGTGAAAATAGTTATTATTGAAAGGGTACCTCAGCACTGATCCAGTTCTTTGGGGAGCTCACATACAGGACACAACGTGAGCCAGACATGAACCAGCCAGGGGGACAGTAAAGAAAGCGGCTCTCTTTAGGGAGGGGGGGGGGGGGTGAGTAGATTAAACAGAGAGTGAAATAAATAAACCTCACTAACTAACATGAACAGCCAAGCACACAAGTCAATATCAGGTACTGCAAACATATTTCTACAGTTAAAAGTGGTAAAGGCTACACAATGTCATTTTAGAAGATTTCATGATCTAGAGTGAATCTGAGGTCACTTACCAACTTGGTCTTCTTCAGTTCCATCTTCAGTAGACAGTTCTGTATTGACATACAACTGAAATTATTGACTGATGCCCAAAGAAACTGGCAAGCTCAAATACATTTGAGTAAGACTAAGTCTTGAGATTTCATAACTGAGTAAATTTCTATGAAATAGTTTACTATTGTTTAGATTTTTTGACAGGGCTTCCTTTATTTAATCTGACACTTACCTGGGAGAACTTCATCTTCATTTCCACCTACAGCCTCCGCTAATGATTGAGAATAAGAAAAACACATTTCTAAGCAATCAAAAGTGTACACACGTGAATATACACATTAATAACGCATGCAAAATTAATTTATACATTTATCCATGATGAGGACTATGCTTTCTATCCTTTGTGTCTCAGGACACTGCTAAACTTTGCATCTGAATCAAATAAATGCTTAATATTTCATCAAAGTTTTAGATAAAAGCATGCATTCACCTGAAAGCAAAATACCTCTACAATGAGTGTGAGAAATATTAAGAGGAGTTAAATAAGTACATACTGTTGTTGTATACAGTTTCCTCAGGAACAACCTCAGTGTATTCTTCCACAGGGACTTCAAATGAAATGATATGTTATATTTTGAAGTATCAATAACTTAAAGTAATTGTTTGTTCAGGTGTTTGTGGATATTGGTCTTGGAGTAATGTATCAGATCAATCAGAAAAAAGGTGATTATTTTCTAATTAAGGTGTCATTATATATAGAAATCTCTTACTGGTTGCTGCCCATGAGAGAGAAATTGATAGGCAGAGTAGAACGGAAAATGTCAGCATCCTCATGGTGATTTTTGGTTTAGTCTGCAAGAATGGTTAAACATTACCTCCCACCACATATACTGTTCTTGTGATAATGTAATCACATACATGAAAGGAAGAGTATAAATAGATAATGACAGGACATTTGAAAAGGTATGAAAAGTAAGACCCTCACCTCTTTGGTTTCTCAGGAGAGATCTTCCAGGTGTGATGATAGTGGAGGATCCTGCAGCCTAGTTTATATAGCACACCCTCTCAGCCGCAGCAGGAAACAAAATGGTATGGAATGACGGTTATTTGTTCTTGAGTAATGATCAGCTGCTTTCAGGGAATTACAATATAAATGAGTCATTTCTATGTCATAAAACATGAGGTGAACTTTCAGATGGTGGAAGGTAGCACATGAGTGTAGATTAGATTTGTCCTGGTTCCTTCCTGCAAGTTACACTGTAAACATAACGCATTGCACAAGATTCCCGCAAGACTCTGTTGAACCCTGCACCCAAGAAGATTGTAAGGACATAGATATGTTGTGTTATGTTATGTTGCTACAAGTGCATAGATACTATGTTATATGTTAATGCTTTTTTAAAACCTCTCTTTGGTTCTGCAAGCATGCACATATAGTGTGTTTGTCTGTTTTACCCATGTGCAGTGGTTTTTGAGTGGGATGAAGTGTGTACAACTTTATTCAACAAACATTATTTACCATTATTCAACAAACACAACTTCATTATCAAACAATTTAAAATCCCTTAAAAAGTTATATTGTATTGCAACAAACCCCTTATAAGGGGAATTTACTTGAAATGGCACTTTTAACCACTAGCAAGGCTTTGAACCGGTTCACGGAACGAAAACGAAAAACAGAAACTTTCAATGTTTTGCTAGGAACAGAAACAAAACTTTACATTTTTTTTATGTTCTGGAACAGAATCGTTTATCTAATGGTAACCGGTTAATACCACTATTTTTTTCATTCTTTGACAAGATTTTTGTGCAATATGACTTAATACATTTTCCTTGTCTTAATTCGTGTATAATACTGAAAAAAATGGAGGCATGTCAGAATTACAGTTATGCCGCTTACATATGTAGCCTATAGTGCTTTTTTAATGTTTGATGGCAGGATAGAGACTTAATGAAAATTATGTAAACTATATAATTAAAGTCCTAATGATGGGCCTACTTATTTGTATGTCCTGCAGCTGACATGAGACGTTATTAACTGGTTCGGGATTTTTTTTTTTTTTGTTCTAACCGGTTCAGGAATGTCAATTCCTGAAGCCCTGACCACTAGTCATACTGTTTTATAGTAAAATAAATGGATCAATATATTGGAGTTAGGGGGAAATGGTTTTATCCTCTTGATTAAATAACATCCTTTCACAACTCTACTTAGATGTAGTGACCTATATCTACAACAATAATCGAATACTGGTGACTGTGATGCCTAAAGAGTGACAGGCAAGACCTACATTGGAGGTTATTCTGCACCATGATGCCTAAAGAGTGACAGGCAAGACCTACATTGGAAGTTATTCTGCAAGTACTGCAAGTAACACGAGTCACAGATTTTACAATTTTAAATCAGTAATTAAAGGTCTGTTTCTTCTTACGTTCACCTGATATACACTTTGATCTAGTTGGACTTCTTGTAAAAGCTTTTAATTTTTCCTTGTTCATATATCAGCAATGATTAGGGAGAGCCTTTTATAGTAAACTCAACTCATTCAACTTAAACGTTTTTCTTTATTAGATTAGATAAGATCTTCCTCGTTCCTTGTCCATTTACCAGGAATGATCAGAGAAAGCCTTTTATAGTAAAACGGGTTTTTTATAGTAACATTGTGATTCATTTTAAAAGTTTATTTTGTCAGATTACAATGTCAGCTGTTTTAACTCTATACCCTGAACAAACAACATTGCCCTAATTAAGAAAGAGAAATTCCATCTGTCAGGAAGTGGCATAAGGGTCAGATAAGCCTTCAAGTCTGCAGGTATGGTTCCTTAGGTCAAATGTTGGCCAAGCAATTAGAGTAAGGCAGACAGGGAGCAACAGTTCATCTCACAGCACTGCTGTGTGTTCAGAGTAAAGTTTGAAATGTACTTTTTAAAGTTATTTGTAAAAATCAACTTGTTTGTCATGCTATGTAATAAATGATTCACCTATTGCCTATTATGTGCAAACAAGCCTTTGGCCACCTGTGTGATTTGTGAGTCTGACATGTCTTTCAGCTATTCCAAACCTAATAGGTCAGTTGTCTTGTGAGTGGTGGATTTTTGCCAAAATATTTAACTTGTTATATAAAGAATAGCTGAAATATATATATTTATACAACAATTGGGTTCTATGGAACTATTTATTTGTTTCTGATTGGCCGAGAGACGTTCCATGAGTTGGAATATCCCTGGACATTTCAACTCAGACTTTGCACAGCTAATAATAAATCACTCCGCGATACAATGCGAAGATTTGACACAATGTTCTCATCCCAGCTCTCCACTATTTTAAGCAGTGGGTTACTCCTTAGCAAACCATAACGAAACAGTGCTTCACCACATCTGTGGATTAAGCTACACAGTCAACTCAATGTAAGTAAGATAAACGAGGATGCTAATTGTTCTCAGCATGTTCTGGATGGTTACCTAGCAACCAAGACGCTGTCTATTGAAAAGGGTGTCCTAAGCAAAGATTCTAGAACAGAGCTCTGTTCTAGAATCTTTGGTCCTAAGTAAGACCTACAAAGTTTGAATGAAGTCTCTACATTAAACGGTTGAAGCTGCATTAAGTGCGTTAGAAGAAGAAGAATAAGAAGAAGCCTAGGAAGAACAGTACAGTGCATTTTCATACTTAGGACACCCGGGCAATGTATTTTTCAACTTTGTAACTTTTATACTTTTTAAACTATTAATTAAAAACTACTTAAGCAATATAGCACGCACGAGTGAGAGTGGGGTTGGTCATGGATATTCCCACGGGTGTTGTTCGGCCGTAGCCACGAGGCCGGAGGCCGAGTGGTGCAGGCAACAACAGCCGTGGGAATATCCATGACCAATCCCACGATCACGAGTGCTATATTGCTTTTATACAACAATTGTTGTATAAAAGCAATGCACAGTAGTGTAACATTTATTCACCATAAATTAATAAGTTGAGTGGTTCTGCAATGTAGGCTATGTTTCCGTTTTTTTGCAGTACCATGTCCCTTACATAACATGGCCCAGTGTCCTTGTAACATGCATGCAGCAAAGCTAGATATGAATGTGATTTCAGCCCGACTTTCAACATTTCTTTCAAGAAGACACGTAAACCACAAAGACCCGTAAAGAGGGATCTGGAATGTTGGTTGCCTAGCAACCAAGACGCTGTCTATTGAAAAGGGAACTGTTTTTTGATGCGTAAGAACGATGTCGAAATTAACATTTTGAAACAATATTGGGGTGTTTTCAGATTATTTAGTTTGTGGTAGAATTGTTGTGAACAACACCATGACCAACCCCACTCTCACTCTCACTCGTGCTATATTGCTTATATATATATATATATATATATATATATATATATATATATATATATATATATATATATCTATATATAATATGTTACATTTCGTTTGAGCAGGAGACAGAATACGCACGCAGGCATGCAACTAGCTACTAGTTATTTTCTTTTACTCTATATATGGTTATCAGCACACAATGTTGAGCTAATTCACTAACTCAATACTCATCATGCATATCACAAGTTTAAACAACGAAAACAGAAAGTATGGAGTCAGCAAAGCTTAAGGAGTTATTCCAGATGGGCAAGAACAAGGTAGGCAATTGGTGTGCTTGTCAGAACGTTAGACTGCATTACAGCTGTTTAAAGCCAGACATCACGGTACGCTAGAACAAAACAAGGTAACTTTAGCCTGTATAGGGCCTTATCAAGTTGTCCAAATGAATAGGTCATTGTAGACGTTGTTGTATTATTGCATGTGGATGCACGGGGCTGAAACCGGGGGGGGGGGGTGTATGGTGATTGGTGTGCGTACCATAGCATTAATTCCTGCAGGCGCCCCTGATAACAGCAGATAGATAGAAAGATAGATAGATAGATACTTTATTGATCCCTAGGGGAAATTCAAGAGGAGATTCAAGATCACCTCGGCTGAGCCATATTCAGTCACGGTTTAAGCTTGGTTATTCTACAACCCACACATGACCATATACCATCACAGATGGTTCTGAAGATGTTATGAAATCTTTTTTACAAACAGTATAATATTGCCTATATCAATGTGTGCCAATATAATAATGTTCATTGAATTGTGTCACATTCTCAGGTCTTTCACGTAGTTGGCGCGCTGGTTGGGGAGTCATCTGCTGAGGATGGTGTTGTCCTGTCTGAACTGCCCAATGCCCCAGCAGGTGAGAGGGAGAGAAGCCTGTATGTTTCATTACAAACAAATTAACAATTCAGAACTTGAAACAAAGAAAATTCTTATGTCTCTCTGTCACTGCATGGGCCTATAGTCGGCTTAGTGCGCAATTATGTTATCTATATTCTCATGATGACATTCTCATGCCTTTTATTTCAAAGCAATTCTGACATGTTGTCATTATCAACAATCCTGATGTTCATAACCTAACATCACACTGTTTACCATTAGTTCTTAAAAATTCCTTTTTTTTGCGTAACTACTGTAAATAGGTAACATATGATGTGTCCTGAAATCAAAACTAAATATGGAATCCCAATGAACCCACTGCTTGTTTTCATTCCATATGCAGAGGCATTGGAGGACGTAGCCCATGAGGAACACCTACGTGTAAAGCGTGGATGGGGAAAGCTCCAAATGTTGGAAGAGATTCCGGAAGAAGGCCAAAAAAGTGATTAAAGGGGCGGCTACTGCTATAGCTGCAAATGCAGCTGGAAATGCAGCTATAGCAGTGCTCGGATGAAGGGAGCCACCTGCTAGAAATGGAGGGTTGAGAAAGGGGTGAAAATTGAATGTAGAATGTTGTTGTTGTTGTTTACACTGGTAATGGAATAAATACCTGTAATTTACTTCTGTCTTCATGGTTTATTTTGTTCAGGAGTTTTTGAAGATGTTAAGGGCAGCTCATGATATATTTTGTAAGTTTTGGCCCGGGGTAGACCACAGATTTCTCTTTTGGATCTGGAACTAAAAGAAATTTGGTATTCGGTCTACTGTACTTGATAGGCATACGTATCTTTTAATAGGCAAAAGGACATTGTTTTGACTTCTACAGTATACATGATAGTGTCAGCCTATTTAAGGAGAGATTATCTTCTGGTTTTCAGAACTGAGTCAGTGCACTTGTGTATAGTGGACAGTGTACATGTAGCGTACATTATAGTAGACATTCTTATAGAATATTCAGATGCAGATCTGTTTATCCAGTGTTCTCTAACAGCAGTTTGAAGTGCCTGCTTGAGTCACTTGCGCACATATGCACAAATATTGCTTACAATGGTTTCAAGGATATTTCTCTCTGGTCATTTTATTTGACAATCAGAATCAGAATGGGACTTTATTCGCCAGTTATGTTCACACATACAAAGAATTTGGTTCCGGCCATTGATGTTACTCCAGCAAGACAGTATAGACAATGTCAATAGTCAATACACACGTATATAAATATGCATATTAATTACAGAAAAAAACACAATTTACTCCCAATATGCAGATTGCATAAAGCAATATACAGATTACATAAAATGTCCATAAAATGTATTATACAACAGTTAGGTCCGGTCAAGCTTTTGTTTTTTCTCTTTTTTTTTCTTTGGTAATTTTGTGTCAACGATTCCCGTGTCATCTTTGTGGGGCTACATCCTCGGGATACTTGGTAAGCATGTAGCACCACAAGGATGACACGTGTTTTTTTTGTTTTGATCCGTCGGCCCTTGCCGGACTGGACCCCCCGAATAGAGGGTAGGGCGGACACAGTTTTCTGTGAATATCTCGAGAACCATAGGGCTTAGGAGGACCACATTTTTTTGTATGCTGGTCTCAAGGGGCCATGTCAACCCATCCCATAACCACTCATTTGATGTATAGCGCCGCCTAGTTAAAAATGAAAAAGCAAAAATGAGGTGTTGTAATCACGGGTATCTCTGGCTGACATGTTCAACTGCACAAAATTGGAGGTGATCATTATGACACCATCTGAATGCATGCCAAGTTTTGGGGAATTCCGTTCATGGGGGACCATACAATAAATTCATATATGTGTACATTTAGTGACTGTACACTACGCATGCCCACTCACACGCACTTATGAACACATGCAACACACACATAAAGATACATGCACACGCATGCAGGCACACACACACACACACATAAACACACACACACACAAACACACAGGCATACACACGCACGCACATGCAAACACACAGGCACGCACGCACAGACTCACACGCACACACACACACACACATGCACGCACACAAGCACACGCATGCACACACACACACACACACACACACACACACACACACACACACCCATAAAAACACACACATGCAGGCAAGAAGGCACACAAACACACACACATAAACACATACACACACACACCATTACCCCCCCCACTGACACAATTTCTGTGTTAAAGTGGCTCACACATCTATTGTGTAAAACGTGTTGGCATAACACATTTTCTGTGTAAAATTACCTGACACAATTTCTGTGTTAAAATGGCTCACACATCTATTGTGTAAAATTTGACACAACATGTGTAGTCCCTGAACACACTCACCACATGTGTTAAAATTCTACACATGATGTGTCATTTTTAACACATCTCTTTTTGCAGTGTAGGAGATGGACACAAATTGACAAGTGTGATTTATTTTTGCGAAGAGAATGTGCAGGTCATATTCTGTACCGCTCTGTGGTACATCTAGTTAAAGTTCAACTGGTATACATTTTATCTGGATGGGCGTCTTGTAAAAACTTTTCCTTTGTCCATTTATCAGCAATGATCAGAGAGAGCCTTTTATAGTCAACTCAATTGTGATTAATCTTAAACGTTTATCTTTATGTGTCATACTTTAAATGACCATATCAGTTGTTACTCCATACAACCCAAACCACTGCGCCTTATTTCAGGAAGAGATATTCGAGAAATTCCATCTTTCAGGAAGTGGCCTTCAATTTTTGTTGGGTCAGATAAGCCTTCAAGTCTGCACGTGTGGATCAAATATTTGCCAAGAAACACTGAAGAGTAAGGCAAGACAGGGAGCAATCTCACAGCATTGTTGTGTGTTCAGAGTTAAGTTTGTATAGTACCTTTTCAAGTTATTTATAAAAATCAACTCGTGCAAACAAGCCTTTGTCCACACTATGATTTGTGAGTCTGACATGTCTTTCATTATAGGCTATTCCAAACACTTAATAGGTCAGTTATTTTGAGAGTCAACACCTACAAGTGGTGGATTTTTGCCTAAATATTTAACTTGTTTTTTAAAAAAAGTCCTGCTATTATCCTGTTACTCGGAAACATTAAAATATTTACATGTAGTATAGACTTTATTGACCCCTGATCAGAGAATCTTCCATTGAAAACGTATGTAATGTAATTGATTTCCTTGATGTTTCTTGTCAGGAACATTATTTCTACTGATAGAGGGTTTTGAGCTTATCATTATTGTTTTATGACATTTACTGCCATGCAACAGGAAGTGTCTCTTCTTGGCATATGAGGTAGGAGAGTATAAAAGAACCACTACTCAGGTCTGCTTATCACTTAACCAACTGTCTTCATACTTCACTGAAACATCATCTAAAGGTATGCTTTGTTTTCTAGACTTTAAGTTAAGCTCAAATCTCAGCTAAGGTGTTCTCCAAAAAAAGAAAGATTACTGAAACTTTTCATACTTTTAATTAATCCCCGTCTTTGTTTCTAGAGACAATCATCAAACTCCTCATGATGAAGGCTCTCGCAGTTTCTGCTTTGCTCTGTCTCGCCTTTGCATACATGACATCAGCTGCAGGTAAGGCTCATCTTGACACCCAACTCAGACAATCCGTTAACTTTTGCAGCAGGATGCATAATATCACAGGGAGTACAGTTCATCAGTCTATTTGTTCCATGTGTTTCCAGTGGTGGCTGTTGAAGAGACACCAGAAGAAGCACAGAACTCTGTACCAGGTGAGTGGCAAACCCAGAATGTGGAATGTTAATAGATCACCAGCATGGGTGTAGTGATAAAATAAGAGGTGGGTTAACTATGAATTCTGTGATCAAGGTGGACTGCGCCATGCGGTATTGGACTTTTTAAAAAAGGCATTCAGAACATGTTTGATGATGGTGGAGGTTATTGTTCAATGTTTATAACAATACCAGTGGTATTAAATGGTTCCTAGAGTGTTGATGAGTGTACATATTGTGAATGTGGTTAATGTGTGATTTTTCAATGTTAAAAGTAATTGCTATTGGTGAATACACTTTTTTGAGAGGTGGATAAGCTCTAATAAGAAGTGGATAAACTCTATTTCTGAAATGTCAGAGGTGGATAAACTGTGTTTACTTGCATTTAGCCCCCACCACAGCCCTGATCACCACGATTCTGTGTACAGCCTGTAATCTGATATCTATTATGTTTTAAGAAAGATATATCCTTCTGCACAGCCTGGAATGACCAGTTTATTTATTTAATTTATTTATCAGGATTAAATCTGTGAATGAAGCAATCAAAAGCTTTACAACCAGTGAGAATTTAAGCATTGTTTATAAAGCAAGCAAATGCTCTAATCAGAATTGAATCATTATTTAGTCAATAAACACAACAAAAGTATTTGCACCTTGCTGAAAAGATATTCTTGTGATCCAGCACTGAAGCTCTATCACTACAACGGCGCTTTGACGCATGTTCCAGTCAGATATTGTTTACAATAATACTGCACATTTGGTAGCCTACATGACATATTCAGTTGAATCATCTACTGTATAACAGTGTGAATTAACTTAAATCAAATTGTTCTTAACCATCAGACTCAGAGATGGCTGAAGTTCCAGAAAATGACGATGCAGCTGATGCAGGTCAGTTTAGGTTTTTGTGTAAACCAAGATAAATTAAGGACCATGACAGTCTAAACTAACAAAACATATTGTTTCTGCATGGACTAACTAAACACAACTTAACTTTATCCATGTTGTTAAAATACTGTAGATGGCATCTCTTTGAAAGTTCTGGTATCTAACAAAATGCCCCAATGTCTATTATTGTCCAGCTGCACGGATGTACTGTCCACCTGGCTGGTTCAATTTTGGATCCCGCTGTTACCAATATGTTAACAGTCACATGACATGGATCAATGCTGAGGTACATCTTCTTACCAAACAAACACATTTTACCAAACACAATTGTTATATCATTATCATTAGTGAACAAAATGAATATGTGTTAAGTTGACTAAGTGAATGATTGTTGTTTCCGCTGCAGAAACACTGTGTAAACCAGCAGGCGGCTCTTGCCTCAGTGCGAAACCCAGATGAATACCAATTCCTTCAGAATCTGGCTCAAATTGCTGGCAAATCAACTGCCTGGCTAGGTGGATTTTATTTCCAGGTCAGTCAGTCAATTCAGATTATTTTAGGTTATTCTCTGTATACTCTTTACATCGAAAATGTGCTTTGCTGTTTGTCAACAGAAACCAACCTGTTTTACAGCATTACAGCTGTAAAAAAAAATACAACAAATAGTCGTAGTAGAAGTATGTGTCAGTTCCTGTAGAGAAAAATGAATTTAACTCAAACTCACTTGCCAGGGCTCATGGATGTGGATTGACAGAACAGGTTTTAACTACGAGAACTGGCTCTCCCCAGCCAGCACAGCTCACTATCAATGCATATTCATGCGCTCAACTGGTAAGACCATGGATGCATTAACCAAAGGCTCTGTTCTATCTTTGGCATTAACTCTAAAGTTGTAGGTTTGTCTAAATTTCAAATAATACAGTAATTCACTTCTTTCGTTCATTCATTCATTACAGGTGGATGGTCAAATACTAACTGTGGAAGTTCCTTACCATTTTTCTGTTCTCGAAACCAAAATCCTTGTAATTAATAAACCTCAGAATGCCTCATGGATCAATAAACATGTTTCGTCTTTAATTCATGTGTCTGATGTGCTTCATACTTGTGTGATATAAGGACATGTGCTCTCATATCATATCATATCAGCTAACGCATCCAAGGATTCCTCTTAAGCTCATGGTCAATGATACTGCATGCTCCCACTTAGTGAGTATCTTATAGACCAAGGGTCGGCAAGTAACTTAACAGCGAGTAATATTTTTCTTAGCCAATAGATTAGGCCAGAGTACAGGCTAATATTTTAATCGCCACTCCAGTGGATTGCCTATTGGTCCACACACATCTGACACGGAGAATGGATAAAAATAACTGGTGATAAAGTAAATGGATGGACCCAGTGATGGTCTACTTGAATAATTAAATGCTCTTGATGAACTCTGCTTTATCTCCCCTTTCAATATTGTGAATAGTAACAATATAGGCTACAATAACTTGGCCAATGATGGACTGTTTAACATGGAGCCTGACTTATTATGACTGCTGCTAGCATAGCGTAGCAATCATATAGGAACTGTCAAAGGTTTTTTCCCCCGTCATTGTTTACACACTTTTAGCAGAATTTGACTGCCAAATAAGACATAGCACTTGGAGATAAACAACGCACATCTATGTCAAAATGAAACACTGCAATCAAAAAATCCTTTCTAAAAATGTATTTATTGCAACAAAACCATACATCATGCACCGTTTGAATTGCTCTTTCAAATCAACAGCAACACGCTGATGTGCTTTATATAAAACACTGCAGTCTTTGTGTTTCTATTTTTATTGTCATTTTCTTGGACTCAGTCTTCTGTGAAATTCAAAAGTACAATTTCTGCCGTAATGAACTGACATATTTTGCAACAAAAGTTTTTACAAAAAAACAGAAATAAAAAAAAGAAAAATACAGAAATAAAAAAAAAGTAGAATCACACTTATCAATACAATACTGTAAGTGAATGTACTCTAAACAAATAAAAAATGTAGCAACAAAACAAAAGTAAAAAGAAAATATAGCTGCAAGCAGCAATGAGGGGGCCAAGCAGTTGAGCGGTTGAGCAGGAGTTTGGATGGACTGGACTAGACTTGACTGTGTTGTGTTAGGTTGGATTGGATTGGACTTGATTGGATTTGATTGGATTGGACTGGACTGGACTGGATTTGAAGGTCACTGAATTTATTGTGTGTCCTCAAGATGTACTCATAAGTTCACATACCAAGTTTGGTTTAAATAGTTTGGTGAAAGTGTAGCTAATTATAGTGCCCCTAGTGGTCAAACATCACCAAATGTATTGTGGGTCCTTAGGATGTGTTCATGAGTCAACGTACGAAATTTGGTGTCAATACAAGAAAGTCTTCCTAATTATAGCACCCCTAGTGGTCAAAGTACACCAAATGCATTGTGCGTCCTCAGGATAGAATCTCGACTCCATATACCAAGTTTGGTTTCGATACGTAAAGGCGTTGCTGAGATATAAGCTAATTTCCTGTATCTCTAGCGCCCCTAGAGGTCAAAGGTCACCAAATGTATTATGTGTCCTCAGAATAGGGTCCCAAGTCCATATACCAAGTTTGGTTTCGATACATAAAGGCGTTGCTGAGATATGAGCCTACTTCCTGTGATTATAGATATATCTCTATGGCTTAATAATGGCTTCTGAAATGCTTTTTTTTTGCAATGCAGCAAACGTTGTTGATATTGTGATCATTGATCCGATTTGCATTAAAGGGCCTAATGGGTGTGATTGATCTTTATGAGCTCTCTTGGAGCATGTTTTACATGACAGATGACGTTGTCAATGAACAAGTTCTGTGCCCGAGGGGTAGTCGCCAGCTGATTTTGCCAGGGCTTCAGCCCGAATGTATTTTGTACAGTTAACAAATATGAAACCATTATTCCGATCGCGCATTGAAACTTTGAGATGAGATGGACATATTTAACAAACAAGCGGACACGGGTGAACTCACTCTTCTTCATGCAGCAGATTTAACATGAACGTTACCTTCCATAACACATAATTTGGACGCGCGCGAGGTTGGGCATGTCATGTCAAACAGTGGTGGCCTACTTTGCCTAGTAGCTACTACATAGGCTAGGTCAGTCTTTTTTTATATATATATAATCATGGGGCAACGCTTTGGGCGAACTCGATGTAATTCACAAATGAATCAGGCCTTAGCCTCTCACACAGCACAGCCGAACCCACTGCTCACTCAGAAGAGTAAAAAGGGACGTTGCATGCCATCACAACAGAGTATCCATCTTCTAATCGAATTAGTGAGTCTTCAATGTTCCCTTCTCCCTAAGCTAAGCATAAAACCATATAATGCATATTGCTATTTAAAAGCAACTCTGCTAGGTGGCTATATAGTTCGTTTGTAATAGCAAACAGAAAATGTCAAGATAGCTAAATGTCATTACATCCTCTAATTGTCAAAATAATATTGTCCATAATATTCAATAAATGTGGTGCAAATGAGGCTTGAGTCAGTGGATTAATTTATGAAAAGTGAGCAGCAAGTCAGGCAAAATGGGAATTATGAAAACCGTTTAGATTCTATGGGCTAAGCAACGAATGTTTTCAACTGCCCTGCATATTGATTGAAACTGTCGGGCAGTGTGATTGATCTGTAATGTTGAAAACCTAAAACAAATGAAATATTCGACCTCATGTTATACAAGCAGAACTAAACTATGTTTGGGGGAAATATTAGATTCCCACTTTTACAGCCTATAGGCCTTAGGTCTATTCGAGAGATGCGCTAAAGCATAGCCAGCAGTGGTGCGTAATGGAGATTCCAAAGCGCTCTTATTTGGTCAGAACCAAGGACAGTGATCGAGGATAGGTACGTCCGTCCTTTTTACAATGCAACAAACTATTTAAAGAGCATCAAGCTATTCAAATCTCTATTATGTAAGCACAAATAATATAACAGTATATTAGTCAGTCATTTTTATTAGGTTAAACAGTGATTTGATAAAGTTTTTTTTTAAGGCCCACCCACAATTGGTCTGGCCCATCCAAAACTGGAATCCTGGCGCAGTGCCTGGATCAGATGAAATTTGTGACCTTTTAGTGACCTTTTGTGAAAACGTTTTAGTGTTTTTAATTAAATCCAATATGGCGGCCGAATCAATTACGATGACATCACAATTTGGCTTGGGTCAGCCTAAGGACCTCCAACTGTATTGCCAGACACCACTAGTACATTTTAATTTCAAACACAACAGCAGCTACAGGCCAAAACGCATTTGTCCTAATTGCAGTGTCCCCTAGAGGTCAAAGGTCACCAAAGTGTTTACACATCCTCCTGATGGGGTCATGAGTCTACGTACTGAGTTTGGTTATGATACATGAAATGTTTGCGGAGATATGAGCTCACTTCCTGTTTGGCGGCTTCGCCACAAATTTCGATTGGCTGTTAGGGGAGAACGGTTTTAGTTCCGAAGATCTTGGCTTGGTCTGAAGATCATATGTGCTAAGTTTCGTGAAAATTGGACAAACTATGTGAGGCGTGAAACTTTTTAAAGGTTTTTGACAAAATCCAAAATGGCGGAAAATCCATCATGGTGGAAATTGACGTCATGACGTCAGTGACGTTGAACTCGGCTTTGTTCAAGGATTCTAAAGATACCTAATTTTTGACAATCGGGCCAAAAGTTCAACTTTGGCCTGTTGGTGGCGCTAGAGTGCTCGAGGTGTTGACTTGAAACTTGGTGAAATTAATGATGGGACTGTGTCTAATTAGTGTGCCAAATTTCACAACTTTTTACCAGACAGTTCTATGGGCTGTCATAGACTCCCATTGCGGTAGAAAGAAGCATAATAAGAAAAGCTAGAAACACAATGGGTGCCTTCGCTGCTTGGCCCCCAAATAAACAATTACTGGAGGAATTTCTATTGAAAAAAAAAACATGTGGGTGTGTGTGTGTGTGGGGGGGGATGTTCCTGCTTTCTGTTCAGATTTGGTCACAAGTCCTCGTCGACATTGCAGGTGATGTTCTCTCGGGTTCTCTCTAAGCAACGGGGACAATATCACCTTGTGTGCCATATGCACCCTTGAACTGACACAATTGCTTACAAAAGAGGCATGCAGGTATGTGGTTGGTAATCATATACTTTTCATTGGCCCACTGAAAATAATCCTTCGATAGGTTTTAGAAATGGGGAGTAAAGGGGCAAATACAGAACTGTACACGGCTACTCAATGTAAAAGTGCACACTTGAACAGATACACAGTAACTTGCCTGAAGTCTATTTGTAGTGCTAAGCCTCAGACTGATTGGTGTTCAGTTTTCTCTGTAAGTTTTCAGTTTTCTCTGTAAGTGTGTGTGGGTTTTACCAATTAACACATGTATTTGCATTTTGAATAGAAGTGTTTTCTCAATGATAACAGGAGATTTTACTTTTGAACAAAGTAAAATCTTTGTAAGAAATCTAGGCATGGGACAAGAACGATTGAGTGGATTGGCTATACTCTCCATAAAGAACAGCAGAGCCAGGGAGTTGGTTTCAACGATATATCAACAGACAACAGAAGGCCCGTATAGTGAACTTCTAATGGGTGGGTTACAGGCTGCTTTTTTATGGAGTAGGCATATGTGAGGTGCACTTTCTGTGACGTTTTTGTGGAAGACTATCTTACCGCTGCGCCACACTGTTAGGCTAAATTAAGCAATTGTGTGGTTATTGTGTAGGCGCCACGCATATGAGTTGCTGTGTTTTCCTTGATGGCTATTTAATTGTTCTGTGGCTATACGTTATCTGCGGTTCGGTTTCAGAAGTTGGGAGAATTCAGTTTAACAGGTGGTAGCGATGATTAGTCAGGTAGCCACTGTCCATGGCTCTTTCTGATAATTTTGGTGAATCTCCATGACTCCATCACACACATGCAATTTTGTGTGCGTGTGTTTGTGTCGCGGGAGGTGGGGTTGGTGTTCGAGGGGGGGCCAAATGAAAATGCTTGCACCGGGGCCCAGCATAGCTACGCTACGCCACTGATGTTCATTGTGTATTATCAGAGGTGTCAAAAGTGCACACTTCCCATACTCAAAGTAGAAGTTTCTTGTGAGATGAAGAGAAATAATGTTCAGTCCTTTGGGACCATCACAATTTATTCCTTATACAAAAGCAGGTGAGCTCTGCTTCAATAATATCGAAGCATTTAAGATGTGTGTGTGTGTGTGTCAATCAGCAGCTCCCCCTCGCTCCAAGGTCCACGCAACCCTGCCTTCACTAGCATACATGGGGAATGACAGGCAGACATCCAATATTGCTACAATAAAGCACAGTTATGTATATTTACAGATTTAGATATTTATACACCAACATATTGATATACCAGGACAAACCTAATCAAACTATTGATTGACAGTTGTTATGTACATATTTACAGGTTTAGATATTTATAAATACAGGTTTGCTTTCCTACATCACTGATAACTGAATAAACAAATGTGGCAGAGATTCGCAGCTATTTGAAGCGTGAATACTGCAATGATTGCAAAATGATCTGTGATCTTGACAGTGTCACCTGTGGAGCCATGATGTGTCTTTGGTTGAAACTCATGTCCACTGCTTGATAAACTGCCTACTCAAAAACAAAAAGGGCAAATAAGAAAAAAGACAATCGTTAAGTGGTTGTGTTGTGTAAATGGAATGACACACACAGAAGATAGGTCTGCTATTTAATCTAGCAGGATCTATCAATTTCTCTTAAAAACAGCTCCAAAAAGCATGGAATAGGGTATAGCAGACAAGCAAGTACTAGAGCTGCTTGTCGTCAATAATCTGTTATCATGGTTTTAAACTCAGTAATAGTGAGCCAGGAGTTTGCAATGAGCCAATGTGATTGGCTCCAGCATATGTGGCTAGGAAACAGGAGGAAAAGTCTGCTCCCTACCAGCCCAAGCTGCAGGGAGAAATCAAATCACTGGCAGATCAGACTGGGTGTAGCCTACCCAGTCTAACAGTAGATGGTGTCTACTGATGATGTACTGATACTGATGACATCATTAACCTTGTTTCACGAGAAACAGACTGATGTCACATAGTGCAAAATACTGTGCAATGAGTGGGAATGATTACACTCACCTGTTCCTTGTTCACATTGTTGTTATGATCCAGGGCAGCAAGCATAGAGGCATGAACCATCACATCATATCCAAAATGCGTTCTCTTTGGGAGGTATTTCAGATACATGGAGTGATACACCTTAAACAAAATATAATTTCAAATGAGAACAATTACAATTGAATTACATCCAACAATGGAAATCATGCTTATATTTAATGTCTATACTTGATCATACCTCTAGTGTTGTGTGGATGCACTCCGTTAAGTGATCCAAGTCTTTTAAAAGCTGCTTGTCTGTCACACTCTTCACAAGACTGTTGTGTGCAACAGATCCTGGCTTCAGCCACAGCTTTCCTCTTTGGACTGCCTCATCAAGAGGCTCGTGTGGACATGTGTGGTAGTACCTGTTCCCAGGCCACTCATGACGGTTGGTAAAATGGTATACTACGGAGACCCACTTCTCTCTCAATAGTTCAGCATTACCCTCACATGTTTGTGCACACCACCACAAATGATTTATCTACCAGGCCTTCACATTCCTTTGTCTTTGCTACCTTCGCTAATTTTTTTGATAGGTCTTTGTCCACATGCCATGGGTCAAATTGATGATGTTTTTCAGGATTGTTTACCCTCATTTGTTTCACAATTTGAGAGTGGTGGTCAGTGGAGATGGTGCTCAACTTAGCTCCATTGTCTTATATTGTTTGTACTTGCAAACTTGCAACTTACAACTTTCCACCAAAAAGTCCACCATCTTTTCACTCAGTGCATCCATAAAGGTATAGTATTTAGCTGAGTGACCAGGAGAGTCACACTGGCCATCTCCACAGAGCACAACTTCTTGCTGGTTTGTCAGAGGAGAAGTTCGGTGTGATGTTGACCTAAAGTGTGTTGAAACATGATACCGAGTGTGAACTTTTGTCTCATAGCTCATCTCAGCTCGTCAGATTCCAAAAATAATTCAGTGGAAATGCATGGATTCTAGTTGCTGCTACTTGAAGCAACTGGAATCCATGCATTTCCACAGAATTATTTTTGGAATCTGATCCCTTATCATACCTGTTCATTCGTACTCATCGCTCGACTTATCGTGACTAAATTCAAGATGGCGGCAAACGGTAAACTTCCTGAAGGTACTGTCTGTATAAATCGTCTTGTAAATAAACTACCAGTGCTTTTTCAAAGTTCTCAATGTCTCGTTTTAAATGTCAGGGCCCTTGGAAGTCTACCAATGAAGTGTGGAGCTACTTTGAGCCTCGTAAATGGTGTAAAACAGTTATTTAGTTGCATGGCCTAGAAATCTAGACGCACCCTAGCGGCAGCAAATTACAGCCAGGGCTAGTCTAGCAACTCTCCGTTGACTTGTGAGCTGTAAAAATTAAACTTCTATCAGGCCAATCAAATTGTGTATTAGGGGTTTGCACGGCGTGCAGATTTGGATGTTGCCATATTGGAGATACTCTCCTCATTAGAAAGCATTAGGCACTGAAGTAAATCCCTAACATCGTCAAGGAAAATGGTTAGTTATTGCCGTGTTTTAGGTTGTACCAATAGGTCAGACTGAGAAAAACATCTGGTGTAGGTATCGACTTCCAAAAGTTATTAAAAAACAAAGGAGAAAGGAGAATAATGCCAGAAGTTATCAGAGGAAGGGGGGCGCTTGTGGTTGAACTTGGTACTTCGTCTCCCTCACCCAACTCATATGGATCTGCGCTGCCAATCAAATGTAATTTCTCGAAACATCGCACATTTTCTTGTGGTCTAAGTCCTGCCCTATATGCCTTTGTATCTTAGACGCATTTTGATGAGCTTTTCTGTTGTTTAGACACGGCTACAATCACGTAAGACAGTGTTTCTCAAACTTTTTCAGACCAAGGACCACTTAACCAATAAATAGAAACTTCACGGACCACCTAGCTAAAAAATAAAAAACAGTAGACCTACTTCAACAGTATATTACACAATAGACATACTCACTGAACAACCTTGCTTATTATCTTGGCACCTTGCTTATTGTGTCAGAGGACTCATATGATTTAAACTGGCGTAGCTTACACAGTGTTGCAGAACTGTTTGGATTTACATACAAGTTGGTTCAATATTGCAAACAACTCATCTATATTATATTTTACCACGTCTGCCCGCGGACCACTTGGTATAGCTTGCGGACCACCAGTGGTCCCCGGACCACACTTTGAGAAACACTGACGTAAGATATCCAAAGTGCATAATACTCCATTGTACTTCATTCACCGAGTATCGCCAATAAGGCCGCACGTGCTGGGTTACCATGGTTACCGGCCAGAACGTGACGTCCGTGCAAACCCCTAATAAAGACGTTAGGCGGGCTTAACATAATGATTGATGGCAGAGTTGCAACGGTTTGGCTTGAATTCCCTGCTACTTGAAAACAAAGAAGATGGATGTTGCTGTTGGCGAACAACGTGACGTGAGTTAAGCTTTTTTTAAGTTGGCAAAAGTTTAAACTAGCCAACTAGCTCCGCTGGTGGGAAAACACATGGGACTCATAGCGCTGTCCTTTTGCGTGCAGATGGAATTTGAAAGACAACCGATTATCCCGCCCCTTGGATTGAGCTCAGCCAACGGTGAGTGCTCAGACCCTACATTTTAATGTGGATCTGGCTCGTCAGGCTAAATGCCCGAGGCACCCCCATTGAAAACCTGTTGGTAGCATCGGCTAACTAGCGCCAGATTTCGGAGTGCAGGGGACAAGCCAAGATGAGCTATGAGACAAAAGTTCACACTCGGTATCATGTTTTAACACACTTTAGGTCAATATCACACCGATAGTGTTAACTCCTTTAACACAGTACTCTGCTCTTTATTCCATGTTTTTTTCAATCACAGGAAACACGTACCTCTTCCTCAGTATTGCATATGTGTCAGCACTTATTGTCTTTAGGTTCATGTTGTGACAGAAGCGCTCAAATTTAGCAAAATGGATCCCGTTGAAGAAGACTGACGCAGATAAGAGCAGGTTTCCCATCCCTTTGCAGTATTTTCCAGGAGGCTGACTTTGCCATCTGTAACTGCAGCCATTAATGCATGTGAGTTCTATGTCAATTGTGATCCATCATTGTGTAGCTCTTTCGGACAATAAGGAGCCACATTTTGAACAACGTCGAACCAATTGCTTTAACTGCTCCTCAAAAACTAGAAAAACTCTATTGCTAATTCCTTCATCATGTGAATTAATTGAAGGCTGTGAGCCCTGTGTACTTTGAGAGGACTCTGATGCACTTGCAGTGTAATCCGGATCAAATAGACTACGCTGTGACTGAGACAGATCGTAATCACTCGCCCACAAGCATCTTCCTATTGTTTTCTTCTCTTTGCATCAGAACTAGGAAAACAGTGGAAGGTCAAATCACCTCAATCATTTGTCTTCGAATGGGCATCACACAACCAACAGCCACATAATGTGGCATTTTAATGAACTCTAGAAGAGTGTTTCGAACTTCCCGCGAAAAAAAAAAAGCTGAAAAAAGTAGTGATCGCACTTTTTTATTTTTCTTCATCATGAAAGCGTTTCAGGTATTTTTAACCAAGCGCCTTACTTAGGAGGAGTATTGGCATCATATCTAGACTAATTTGTCAAACTAGCCAGAGATCCTTTTAAGAAACATAACAACAACCCTTTTGAACAATGCACCGGGCCTCTGATCACAAAATAACGCCGTTAAATTTGTGAATGTGGACTGGACACACCTTAAAACTTCTCTGCATCTCAGATCAGGCGCTTCAGATCGCTAAAATAGAGCCCTTAGTCTTTTTCTGTCTAAACTTATAACTACAACTCCTTACAATATTATACACATTATTTTCTGTGACACCAGCAGAGGGCACAAGGGGCCAAGCCATCTTTGATGAATTGTATTTTGTTGTTTTATAGAATGATCACACTTTGTCACTTTCCTATAATTCAAATCAGTTGAATAATAATCTGTGCCCGACAAATTGTGTTGTCCCATACATTTAGAGAGTCACTCTTGTGGCCTTAGTTAATTCTCCCATGTTGAAATATGATATATGCTAGTGATATTCTTGGTGGCCTACTTACAATATAGGAGACACTCAGATTATTTACATATTCATCAGACTGTAAGCCAATTAGTCATTCATTCATTCATTCATTCATTCATTCATCCATTCATTCAACCTTTCACAATCACAACAAAACAAGAACAAAAGAAGCCAATAGCTGTAGTGAAATGTGCAAATAAACCAAAATGAAATAAGCAATAAGACATCACATTTTATAGGGGGAAGGGGAAAGTTAATAGTTCATGTTTACAGTGTGTTGAAGATTATTCCTACCCTGGAAATCCAGAGTTCTCACGAGAGCACAATGGAATTGTCTCTGCGAGACACTCTGGCAATGAGCAATGATGCACGTTACATTTACCCCAACATTCTGGGGAACCAGCTAAACTGATGAAGACAGCGCTGCAACGTTGGAGGACAGTACACATTGGTAGTAGTGTTATCCGATTGCGTCGAGGTCCGAAATCATTCAGAGTAAACATGGTCTAGTGTTATCCAATTGCGTGCAGGGAGATTTTTAAATGCATGCTTGTTGCCGCCCCTCGAGTTGGGCCATTACATTGTTCGTGGCCAGACCCTTAATCTTTCTAGGTTATCAGGGTCTGGATTTTCCAGGCTAGATTATTCCAGGAAGTAGGGTATTATAATAAAAGCCTGACATTCCCAACAATAGTTGTGTAGATAAAGACCAATGTTTATTTATCCTTTCTGCTAAAGATGACCAACCCACTTTATCATAAAGGACACAATGGTGAGTACTAACCATCACCAGTAATAAGTCTAAAGGCAGAATGATAGATTGTGTCCAGGACCTTGAGTGAAGAAGCAGCAGCATTTTTAAAAATTACATCTCCGTAGTAACACTGACATAAAAACTGCTTCAACAATGTATTTCCTACAACAAACAGGGATGCAGGTTTTGTTTCCGTAAAAGAAAAAAAATGTCACAGTTTGTTTACAATGTTAACTATATTGTGATTAAATGTAACTTTATCATTCAGCCAGATGGCAAAATATTTATATTCAGAGATTATCAATTTATTGTGGTTATTTGCACATTATTAACTTCAATGGTCCTATCTCTAGTAAATAGAGTGAATGTAGTTTTCTTAGCATTCAGCACTAATTGAAGATTAAAAAGACATTAATAAGACCTTGAAGAACATAAAATGAAAGTGTATTCATTTGTCTACTGGTAACTTTATTTCATGAATAGGCTTACTGTTTGTCTGAGATTGGTTTACACCTGCTGCCACACCCCACAACATCAATAGCATTTCATAAATGCCCTTTCATACATCTGAGAGAAGAGAAGAGGGATGTCCCATTTGTTTCATTTTAAGAAACGCACATCATCTACATCACATGGCTATGGCGGCGAAAGAGTACAGGTAAGGACTTAATTCACTCCAGACATTCTGGCACTGCTCTGATACAAATGTATAGGCTACCCTAACTATATAGTGCTATCCATCATATTCCAAAGTACAGCCTAATATTAATGTTACTTGTAGCCTATATAGCTTAACCTATATAAGCATACAAAACATAATTATAACAACAGGCTAGCTGTTCTATTTCTGATTAAATAAGATGAGCCATGAATATTGTGAATATTGTGTTTTTAATCTCAGTGGAAGGCATTTTGAGTGAATAAATGTGAATAAATAGTTTTGTTTTTTTTTAAGTTTTTTTTTTTTTTAATCTAAATGAATGATATACAGCTTGAGTGTGCATAAGAGATCCTTCAATTAATCTAATTCTCCTTTAACTTCTTACATCAGTCAAATTATCATGCAGTCACCCCTTTTCTGACATATTTAGTCATTGATGTGCATATTTTTATTTGGATAAATTTATATTTAATGTCTAAGCTGCCGGGCACAACGGTATAAAATGTTATGTGTATGATTTCAGGTTTATGCTCTCAAATCCTAATGGGACAACAGCTATGCAGAGTGCAAGAGCTTTTATGTCAATTTGTATGTACATATCAGTATCACTACATATATCAGATATGCAATGATCCTGGACTCTTACATTCAAATAAATCACAATATAACTTTAATGTATTTGCAAACAATTATTTATTTTCCTTTTACAGTATTAATAATCAAACAGTTCACTATACTCACAGCAGAAACGTAAGTAAAATAAACAACATTTGAATATCATTAATGGAGAAAATATGTAATGTTTTTATTAATTTGTCCTATATTTGTAAAAGGGGATCAGTTCCTGAGGCTACATCAATCTCTTCATCACAATTTTCACCATCAACAAAAGATCATTCCAAAAGCCTGCCTACAACTGTTGAACTTAGAGATCCTACTATTGCAAGTACATGCCCTAAGATATATTGCATTCCAACAGATACATCCAGTAGCTTACAAAACTACACAACCACAGTGAGCCCATCAAAATCTTCATCCTTGGCAACTGCAGTTGAAACTGCTACAAAAGCATCTTTGATAACACTCAAAGGTCTACATAACACAACCTATACTGGTGTTACAACATTATCCCCAAAAACAAGCCCCAAAACTACACCTATGATTTCATCTACTCCTCCCAGTACTTCAGTCTCAATAACAAAAACAGGTATTGAAATTACGTCAGAACCAAAAACTGCCGTTTCAATAGTCACTCCCACCTCAAAGGCAGCTTCATTGATTACTAACTCAATGATTAGTTACTCTGAAACTGCATGGGAAGCTTCATCACGAACAGCGACAGACATTCCACTTACCACCACATCATCAACATTTGCAGTATCTGCTTCAGGCGATGATTGTGAAAGTGACATTTCAACTTCAGAAATCAAATCCACAAATCCACCATCAACGGCAGCAATCCGCTCAACTGTCCTACCTACCACCGATAGGCCAACAAATCCATCATCAACTGCAGCAATGCCCTCAACTATCCTACCTACCACTGATAGGCCTACAAATCCATCATCAACTACAGCAATCCACTCAACTATCCTAATTGCCAAAAGGCCTACAAATCCATCATCAACTACAGCAAACCCCTCAACTATCCTACCTGCCACTGATTGGCCTATAAATCCATCATCAACTACAACAATCCGCTCAACTATCCTACCTACCAAAAGGCCTACAAATCCATCATCAACTACAGCAATCAACCCAACTATCCTACCTGTCACAGATAGGGCAACAAATCCATCATCAACTGCAGCAATGCCCTCAACTATCCTACCTACCACTGATAGGCCTACAAATCCATCATCAACTACAGCAATCCACTCAACTATCCTAATTGCCAAAAGGCCTACAAATCCATCATCAACTACAGCAAACCCCTCAACTATCCTACCTGCCACTGATTGGCCTATAAATCCATCATCAACTACAACAATCCGCTCAACTATCCTACCTACCAAAAGGCCTACAAATCCATCATCAACTACAGCAATCAACCCAACTATCCTACCTGTCACAGATAGGGCAACAAATCCATCATCAACTGCAGCAATTCCGTCAACTATCCTACCTGCCACCGATAGGCCAAAAAATCCATCCTCAACTGCAGCAATCCGCTCCACTATCCTAGCTGCCACAGATAGGCCTCCAAATCCATCATCAACTGCAGCAATTCCGTCAACTATCCTACCTGCCACAGATAGGCCAATAAATCCATCATCAACTACATCGATCCGCTCAACTATCTTACCTGCCACCGATAGGCCAACAAATCCATCCTCAACTGCAGCAATCCGCTCCACTATCCTAGCTGCCACAGATAGGCCTCCAAATCCATCATCAACTCCAGCAATTCCGTCAACTATCCTACCTGCCACAGATAGGCCAATAAATCCATCACCAACTACATCGATCCGCTCAACTATCTTACCTGCCACCGATAGGCCAACAAATCCATCCTCAACTGCAGCAATCCGCTCAACTATCCTACCTGCCATAAGGCCTACAAATCCATCATCAACTGCAGCAATCTGCTCCACTATCGTACCTGCCACCGATAGGCATATAAATCCATCAACTACATCAATCCGCTCAACTGTCCTACCTACCACCGATAGGCCAACAAATCCATCATCAACTACATCAATCCGCTCAACTGTCCTACCTACCACCGATAGGCCAACAAATCCATCATCAACTGCAGGAATCCCCTCAACTGTCCTACCTACCACCGATAGGCCAACAAATCCATCATCAACTGCAGCAATGCCCTCAACTATCCTACCTACCACCGATAGGCCAACAAATCCATCATCAACTGCAGCAATGCCCTCAACTGTCCTACCTACCACCGATAGGCCTACAAATCCATCATCAACTACAGCAATCCGCTCAACTATCCTACCTGCCAAAAGGCCTACAAATCCATCATCAACTACAGCAATTCGCTCAACAATCCTACCTGCTACAAATAGGCCAACAAATCCATCATCAACTACAGCAATCCGTTCCACTCTCCTACCTGCCACAGATATGCCTATAAATCCATCATCAACTACATCGATCCGCTCAACTATCTTACCTGCCACCGATAGGCCAACAAATCCATCCTCAACTGCAGCAATCCGCTCCACTATCCTAGCTGCCACAGATAGGCCTCCAAATCCATCATCAACTCCAGCAATTCCGTCAACTATCCTACCTGCCACAGATAGGCCAATAAATCCATCACCAACTACATCGATCCGCTCAACTATCTTACCTGCCACCGATAGGCCAACAAATCCATCCTCAACTGCAGCAATCCGCTCAACTATCCTACCTGCCAAAAGACTTACAAATCCATCATCAACTACATCAATCCCCTCAACTGTCCTACCTACCACCGATAGGCCAACAAATCCATCATCAACTACATCAATCCGCTCAACTGTCCTACCTACCACCGATAGGCCAACAAATCCATCATCAACTGCAGGAATCCCCTCAACTGTCCTACCTACCACCGATAGGCCAACAAATCCATCATCAACTGCAGCAATGCCCTCAACTATCCTACCTACCACCGATAGGCCAACAAATCCATCATCAACTGCAGCAATGCCCTCAACTATCCTACCTACCACCGATAGGCCAACAAATCCATCATCAACTGCAGCAATCCCCTCAACTGTCCTACCTACCACCGATAGGCCAACAAATCCATCATCAACTGCAGCAATGCCCTCAACTGTCCTACCTACCACCGATAGGCCTACAAATCCATCATCAACTACAGCAATCCGCTCAACTATCCTACCTGCCAAAAGGCCTACAAATCCATCATCAACTACAGCAATTCGCTCAACAATCCTACCTGCTACAAATAGGCCAACAAATCCATCATCAACTACAGCAATCCGTTCCACTCTCCTACCTGCCACAGATATGCCTATAAATCCATCATCAACTACATCGATCCGCTCAACTATCTTACCTGCCACCGATAGGCCAACAAATCCATCCTCAACTGCAGCAATCCGCTCCACTATCCTAGCTGCCACAGATAGGCCTCCAAATCCATCATCAACTCCAGCAATTCCGTCAACTATCCTACCTGCCACAGATAGGCCAATAAATCCATCACCAACTACATCGATCCGCTCAACTATCTTACCTGCCACCGATAGGCCAACAAATCCATCCTCAACTGCAGCAATCCGCTCAACTATCCTACCTGCCAAAAGACTTACAAATCCATCATCAACTACATCAATCCCCTCAACTGTCCTACCTACCACCGATAGGCCAACAAATCCATCATCAACTGCAGGAATCCCCTCAACTGTCCTACCTACCACCGATAGGCCAACAAATCCATCATCAACTGCAGGAATCCCCTCAACTGTCCTACCTACCACCGATAGGCCAACAAATCCATCATCAACTGCAGCAATGCCCTCAACTATCCTACCTACCACCGATAGGCCAACAAATCCATCATCAACTGCAGCAATGCCCTCAACTATCCTACCTACCACCGATAGGCCAACAAATCCATCATCAACTGCAGCAATCCCCTCAACTGTCCTACCTACCACCGATAGGCCAACAAATCCATCATCAACTGCAGCAATGCCCTCAACTGTCCTACCTACCACCGATAGGCCTACAAATCCATCATCAACTACAGCAATCCGCTCAACTATCCTACCTGCCAAAAGGCCTACAAATCCATCATCAACTACAGCAATTCGCTCAACAATCCTACCTGCTACAAATAGGCCAACAAATCCATCATCAACTACAGCAATCCGTTCCACTCTCCTACCTGCCACAGATATGCCTATAAATCCATCATCAACTACATCGATCCGCTCAACTATCTTACCTGCCACCGATAGGCCAACAAATCCATCCTCAACTGCAGCAATCCGCTCCACTATCCTAGCTGCCACAGATAGGCCTCCAAATCCATCATCAACTCCAGCAATTCCGTCAACTATCCTACCTGCCACAGATAGGCCAATAAATCCATCACCAACTACATCGATCCGCTCAACTATCTTACCTGCCACCGATAGGCCAACAAATCCATCCTCAACTGCAGCAATCCGCTCAACTATCCTACCTGCCAAAAGACTTACAAATCCATCATCAACTACATCAATCCCCTCAACTGTCCTACCTACCACCGATAGGCCAACAAATCCATCATCAACTGCAGGAATCCCCTCAACTGTCCTACCTACCACCGATAGGCCAACAAATCCATCATCAACTGCAGGAATCCCCTCAACTGTCCTACCTACCACCGATAGGCCAACAAATCCATCATCAACTGCAGCAATCCCCTCAACTGTCCTACCTACCACCGATAGGCCAACAAATCCATCATCAACTGCAGCAATGCCCTCAACTATCCTACCTACCACCGATAGGCCAACAAATCCATCATCAACTGCAGCAATGCCCTCAACTATCCTACCTACCACCGATAGGCCAACAAATCCATCATCAACTGCAGCAATCCCCTCAACTGTCCTACCTACCACCGATAGGCCAACAAATCCATCATCAACTGCAGCAATGCCCTCAACTATCCTACCTACCACCGATAGGCCTACAAATCCATCATCAACTACAGCAATCCGCTCAACTATCCTACCTGCCAAAAGGCCTACAAATCCATCATCAACTACAGCAATTCGCTCAACAATCCTACCTGCTACAAATAGGCCAACAAATCCATCATCAACTACAGCAATCCGTTCCACTCTCCTACCTGCCACAGATATGCCTATAAATCCATCATCAACTACAGTAATCCGCTCAACTATCCTACCTGCCACCGATAGGCCTACAAATCCATCATCAACTACAGCAATCAACCCAACTATTCTACCTGTCACAGATAGGGCAACAAATCCATCATCAACTGCAGCAATTCCGTCAACTATCCTACCTGCCACAGATAGGCCAATAAATCCATCATCAACTACATCGATCCACTCAACTATCTTACCTGCCACCGATAGGCCAACAAATCCATCCTCAACTGCAGCAATCCGCTCAACTATCCTACCTGCCATAAGGCCTACAAATCCATCATCAACTGCAGCAATCTGCTCCACTATCGTACCTGCCACCGATAGGCCAAAAAATCCATCCTCAACTGCAGCAATCCGCTCCACTATCCTAGCTGCCACAGATAGGCCTCCAAATCCATCATCAACTGCAGCAATTCCGTCAACTATCCTACCTGCCACAGATAGGCCAATAAATCCATCATCAACTACATCGATCCGCTCAACTATCTTACCTGCCACCGATAGGCCAACAAATCCATCCTCAACTGCAGCAATCCGCTCCACTATCCTAGCTGCCACAGATAGGCCTCCAAATCCATCATCAACTCCAGCAATTCCGTCAACTATCCTACCTGCCACAGATAGGCCAATAAATCCATCACCAACTACATCGATCCGCTCAACTATCTTAACTGCCACCGATAGGCCAACAAATCCATCCTCAACTGCAGCAATCCGCTCAACTATCCTACCTGCCATAAGGCCTACAAATCCATCATCAACTGCAGCAATCTGCTCCACTATCGTACCTGCCACCGATAGGCCTATAAATCCATCAACTACACCAATCCACTCAACTATCCTACCTGCCACCGATAGGCCAACAAATCCATCATCAACTGCAGCAATCCCCTCAACTATCCTACCTACCACAGACAGGCCTACAAATCCATCATCAACTTCAGCAATTCCCTCAACTATCCTACCTGCCACAGATAGGCAAATAAATCCATTATCAACTGCAGCAATCCGCTCAACTATCCTACCTGCCACAAATAGGCCAACAAATTCATCATCAACTACAGCAATCCGCTCAACTATCCTACCTGCCAAAAGACTTACCAATCCATCATCAACTACATCAATCCGCTCAACTATCCTACCTGGCACCGATAGGCCAACAAATCCATCCTCAAATGCAGCAATCCGCTCAACTATCCTACCTACCACCGGTATGCCTACAAATCCATCATCAACTACAGCAATCCGCTCAACTATCCTAACTGCCATAAGGCCTACAAATCCATCATCAACTACAGATATCCACTCAACTATCCTACCTACCACCGATAGGCCTACAAATCCATTATCAACTGCAGCAATTCGCTCAACAATCCTACCTGCTACAAATAGGCCAACAAATCCATCATCAACTACAGCAATCAGTTCCACTCTCCTACTTGCCACAGATATGCCTATAAATCCATCATCAACTACAGCAATCCACTCAACTATCCTACCTGCCAAAAGACTTACAAATCCATCATCAACTACAGCAATCCGCTCAACTATCCTACCTGCCACCGATAGGCCTACAAATCCATCATCAACTACAGCAATCAGTTCCACTCTCCTACTTGCCACAGATATGCCTATAAATCCATCATCAACTACAGCAATCCGCTCAACTATCCTACCTGCCAAAAGACTTACAAATCCATCATCAACTACATCAATCCCCTCAACTGTCCTACCTACCACCGATAGGCCAACAAATCCATCATCAACTGCAGGAATCCCCTCAACTATCCTACCTACCACCGATAGGCCTACAAATCCATCATCAACTGCAGAAATTCGCTCAACAATCCTACCTGCTACAAATAGGCCTACAAATCCATCATCAACTACAGCAATCCACTCAACTGTCCTACCTACCACCGATAGGCCAACAAATCCATCATCAACTGCAGGAATCCCCTCAACTATCCTACCTACGACCGATAGGCCTACAAATCCATCATCAACTGCAGCAATTCGCTCAACAATCCTACCTGCTACAAATAGGCCAACAAATCCATCATCAACTACAGCAATCAGTTCCACTCTCCTACTTGCCACAGATATGCCTATAAATCCATCATCAACTACAGCAATCCACTCAACTATCCTACCTGCCAAAAGACTTACAAATCCATCATCAACTACATCAATCCCCTCAACTGTCCTACCTACCACCGATAGGCCAACAAATCCATCATCAACTGCAGGAATCCCCTCAACTGTCCTACCTACCACCGATAGGCCAACAAATCCATCATCAACTGCAGTAATGCCCTCAACTATCCTACCTACCACCGATAGGCCAACAAATCCATCATCAACTGCAGCAATCCCCTCAACTGTCCTACCTACCACCGATAGGCCAACAAATCCATCATCAACTGCAGCAATGCCCTCAACTATCCTACCTACCACCGATAGGCCTACAAATCCATCATCAACTACAGCAATCCGCTCAACTATCCTACCTGCCAAAAGGCCTACAAATCCATCATCAACTACAGCAATTCGCTCAACAATCCTACCTTCTACAAATAGGCCTATAAATCCATCATCAACTACAGCAATCCGCTCAACTATCCTACCTGCCACCGATAGGCCTACAAATCCATCCTCAACTGCAGCAATTCCCTCAACTATCCTACCTGCCACAAATAGGCAAACAAATCCATCATCAACTACATCAATCCGCTCAACTATCCTACCTGCCAAAAAGCCTACAAATCCATCATCAACTACAGCAATCCGCTCCACTATCCTACCTGCCAAAAGGTCTACTAATCCATCATCAACTGCAGCAATCCGCTCAACTATCCTACCTGCCACAAATAGGCCAACAAATCCATCATCAACTGCAGCAATCCGCTCAACTATCCTACCTGCCACCGATAGGCCTACAAATCCATCATCAACTACAGCAATCCGTTCCACTCTCATACCTGCCACAGATATGCCTATGAATCCATCATCAACTACAGCAATCCGCTCAACTATCCTACCTGCCAAAAGACTTACCAATCCATCATCAACTACATCAATCCACTCAACTATCCTACCTGGCACCGATAGGCCAACAAATCCATCCTCAACTGCAGCAATCCGCTCAACTATCCTACCTACCACCGGTAGGCCTACAAATCCATCATCAACTACAGCAATCTGCTCAACTATCCTACCTGCCATAAGGCCTACAAATCCATCATCAACTGCAGCAATCCCCTCAACTATCCTACCTACCACAGACAGGCCTACAAATCCATCATCAACTTCAGCAATTCCCTCAACTATCCTACCTGCCACAGATAGGCAAATAAATCCATTATCAACTGCAGCAATCCGCTCAACTATCCTACCTGCCACAAATAGGCCAACAAATTCATCATCAACTACAGCAATCCGCTCAACTATCCTACCTGCCAAAAGACTTACCAATCCATCATCAACTACATCAATCCGCTCAACTATCCTACCTGGCACCGATAGGCCAACAAATCCATCCTCAAATGCAGCAATCCGCTCAACTATCCTACCTACCACCGGTATGCCTACAAATCCATCATCAACTACAGCAATCCGCTCAACTATCCTAACTGCCATAAGGCCTACAAATCCATCATCAACTACAGATATCCACTCAACTATCCTACCTACCACCGATAGGCCTACAAATCCATTATCAACTGCAGCAATTCGCTCAACAATCCTACCTGCTACAAATAGGCCAACAAATCCATCATCAACTACAGCAATCAGTTCCACTCTCCTACTTGCCACAGATATGCCTATAAATCCATCATCAACTACAGCAATCCACTCAACTATCCTACCTGCCAAAAGACTTACAAATCCATCATCAACTAAAGCAATCCGCTCAACTATCCTACCTGCCACCGATAGGCCTACAAATCCATCATCAACTACAGCAATCAGTTCCACTCTCCTACTTGCCACAGATATGCCTATAAATCCATCATCAACTACAGCAATCCGCTCAACTATCCTACCTGCCAAAAGACTTACAAATCCATCATCAACTACATCAATCCCCTCAACTGTCCTACCTACCACCGATAGGCCAACAAATCCATCATCAACTGCAGGAATCCCCTCAACTATCCTACCTACCACCGATAGGCCTACAAATCCATCATCAACTGCAGCAATTCGCTCAACAATCCTACCTGCTACAAATAGGCCTACAAATCCATCATCAACTACAGCAATCCACTCAACTGTCCTACCTACCACCGATAGGCCAACAAATCCATCATCAACTGCAGGAATCCCCTCAACTATCCTACCTACGACCGATAGGCCTACAAATCCATCATCAACTGCAGCAATTCGCTCAACAATCCTACCTGCTACAAATAGGCCAACAAATCCATCATCAACTACAGCAATCAGTTCCACTCTCCTACTTGCCACAGATATGCCTATAAATCCATCATCAACTACAGCAATCCACTCAACTATCCTACCTGCCAAAAGACTTACAAATCCATCATCAACTACATCAATCCCCTCAACTGTCCTACCTACCACCGATAGGCCAACAAATCCATCATCAACTGCAGGAATCCCCTCAACTGTCCTACCTACCACCGATAGGCCAACAAATCCATCATCAACTGCAGTAATGCCCTCAACTATCCTACCTACCACCGATAGGCCAACAAATCCATCCTCAACTGCAGCAATCCCCTCAACTGTCCTACCTACCACCGATAGGCCAACAAATCCATCATCAACTGCAGCAATGCCCTCAACTATCCTACCTACCACCGATAGGCCTACAAATCCATCATCAACTACAGCAATCCGCTCAACTATCCTACCTGCCAAAAGGCCTACAAATCCATCATCAACTACAGTAATTCGCTCAACAATCCTACCTTCTACAAATAGGCCTATAAATCCATCATCAACTACAGCAATCCGCTCAACTATCCTACCTGCCACCGATAGGCCTACAAATCCATCCTCAACTGCAGCAATTCCCTCAACTATCCTACCTGCCACAAATAGGCAAACAAATCCATCATCAACTACATCAATCCGCTCAACTATCCTACCTGCCAAAAAGCCTACAAATCCATCATCAACTACAGCAATCCGCTCCACTATCCTACCTGCCAAAAGGTCTACTAATCCATCATCAACTGCAGCAATCCGCTCAACTATCCTACCTGCCACAAATAGGCCAACAAATCCATCATCAACTGCAGCAATCCGCTCAACTATCCTACCTGCCACCGATAGGCCTACAAATCCATCATCAACTACAGCAATCCGTTCCACTCTCATACCTGCCACAGATATGCCTATGAATCCATCATCAACTACAGCAATCCGCTCAACTATCCTACCTGCCAAAAGACTTACCAATCCATCATCAACTACATCAATCCACTCAACTATCCTACCTGGCACCGATAGGCCAACAAATCCATCCTCAACTGCAGCAATCCGCTCAACTATCCTACCTACCACCGGTAGGCCTACAAATCCATCATCAACTACAGCAATCTGCTCAACTATCCTACCTGCCATAAGGCCTACAAATCCATCATCAACTACATCAATCCCCTCAACTGTCCGACCTACCACCGATAGGCCAACAAATCCATCATCAACTGCAGCAATCCGTTCCACTCTCCTACCTGCCACAGATATGCCTATAAATCCATCCTCAACTGCAGCAATCCGCTCAACTATCCTACCTACCACCGGTAGGCCTACAAATCCATCATCAACTACAGAAATCCGCTCAACTATCCTACCTGCCATAAGGCCTACAAATCCATCATCAACTACAGCAATCCCCTCAACTATCCTACCTACCACCGATAGGCCTACAAATCCATCATTAACTGCAGCAATTCGCTCAACAATCCTACCTGCTACAAATAGGCCAACAAATCCATCATCAACTACAGCAATCAGTTCCACTCTCCTACCTGCCACAGATATGCCTACAAATCCATCATCAACTACAGCAATCCGTTCCACTCTCCTACCTGCCACAGATATGCCTATTAATCCATCATCAACTACAGCAATCCACTCAACTATCATACCTGCCAAAAGACTTACAAATCCATCATCAACTACATCAATCCCCTCAACTGTCCTACCTACCACCGATAGGCCAACAAATCCATCATCAACTGCAGGAATCCCCTCAACTGTCCTACCTACCACCGATAGGCCAACAAATCCATCATCAACTGCAGCAATCCCCTCAACTGTCCTACATACCACCGATAGGCCAACAAATCCATCATCAACTGCAGCAATGCCCTCAACTATCCTACCTACCACCGATAGGCCTACAAATCCATCATCAACTACAGCAATTCGCTCAACAATCCTACCTGCTACAAATAGGCCAACAAATCCATCATCAACTACAGCAATCCGTTCCACTCTCCTACCTGCCACAGATATGCCTATAAATCCATCATCAACTACAGCAATCCGCTCAACTATCCTACCTGCCACTGATAGGCCTACAAATCCATCCTCAACTGCAGCAATTCCCTCAACTATCCTACCTGCCACAAATAGACAAACAAATCCATCATCAACTACATCAATCCGCTCAACTATCATACCTGCCAAAAAGCCTACAAATCCATTATCAACTACAGCAATCCGCTCCACTATCCTACCTGCCAAAAGGTCTACTAATTCATCATCAACTGCAGCAATTCGCTCAACAATCCTACCAGCTACAAATAGGCCAACAAATCCATCATCAACTACAGCAATCCGTTCCACTCTCCAACCTGCCACAGATATGCCTATAAATCCATCCTCAACTGCAGCAATCCGCTCAACTATCCTACCTACCACCGGTAGGCCTACAAATCCATCATCAACTACAGCAATCCGCTCAACTATCCTACCTGCCATAAGGCCTACAAATCCATCATCAACTACAGCAATCCCCTCAACTATCCTACCTACCACCGATAGGCCTACAAATCCATCATCAACTGCAGCAATTCGCTCAACAATCCTACCTGCTACAAATAGGCCAACAAATCCATCATCAACTACAGCAATCAGTTCCACTCTCCTACTTGCCACAGATATGCCTATAAATCCATCATCAACTACAGCAATCCACTCAACTATCCTACCTGCCAAAAGACTTACAAATCCATCATCAACTACATCAATCCCCTCAACTGTCCTACCTACCACCGATAGGCCTACAAATCCATCATCAACTGCAGCAATTCCCTCAACTATCCTACCTGCCACAAATAGGCAAACAAATCCATCATCAACTACATCAATCCGCTCAACTATCCTACCTGCCAAAAAGCCTACAAATCCATCATCAACTACAGCAATCCGCTCCACTATCCTACCTGCCAAAAGGTCTACTAATCCATCATCAACTGCAGCAATCCGCTCAACTATCCTACCTGCCACAAATAGGCCAACAAATCCATCATCAACTACAGCAATCCGCTCCACTATCCTACCTGCCAAAAGGTCTACTAATCCATCATCAACTGCAGCAATCCGCTCAACTATCCTACCTGCCACCGATAGGCCTACAAATCCATCATCAACTACAGCAATCCGTTCCACTCTCCTACCTGCCACAGATATGCCTACAAATCCATCATCAACTGCAGCAATCCGTTCCACTCTCCTACCTGCCACAGGTATGCCTATAAATCCATCATCAACTACAGCAATCCACTCAACTATTCTACCTGCCAAAAGACTTACAAATCCATCATCAACTACATCAATCCACTCAACTATCCTACCTGGCACCGATAGGCCAACAACTCCATCCTCAACTGCAGCAATCCTCTCAACTATCCTACCTACCACCGATAGGCCTACAAATCCATCATCAACTGCAGCAATTCCCTCAACAATCCTACCTGCTACAAATAGGCCAACAAATCCATCATCAACTACAGCAATCCGTTCCACTCTCCTACCTGCCACAGATATGGCTATAAATCCATCCTCAACTGCAGCAATCCGCTCAACTATCCTACCTACCACCGGTAGGCCTATAAATCCATCATCAACTACAGCAATCCGCTCAACTATCCTACCTACCATAAGGCCTACAAATCCATCATCAACTACAGCAATCCCCTCAACTATCCTACCTACCACCGGTAGGCCTACAAATCCATCATCAACTGCAGCAATTCGCTCAACAATCCTACCTGCTACAAATAGGCCAACAAATCCATCATCAACTACAGCAATCAGTTCCACTCTCCTACTTGCCACAGATATGCCTATAAATCCATCATCAACTACAGCAATCCGCTCAACTATCCTACCTGCCAAAAGACTTACAAATCCATCATCAACTACATCAATCCCCTCAACTGTCCTATCTACCACCGATAGGCCAACAAATCCATCATCAACTGCAGGAATCCCCTCAACTGTCCTACCTACCACCGATAGGCCAACAAATCCATCATCAACTGCAGCAATCCCCTCAACTGTCCTACCTACCACCGATAGGCCAACAAATCCATCATCAACTGCAGCAATGCCCTCAACTATCCTACCTACCACCGATAGGCCAACAAATCCATCATCAACTACAGCAATCCGCTCAACTATCCTACCTGCCAAAAGGCCTACAAATCCATCATCAACTACAGCAATCTGTTCCAGTCTCCTACCTGGCACCGATAGGCCAACAAATCCATCCTCAACTGCAGCAATCCGCTCAACTATCCTACCTGCCATAAGGCCTACAAATCCATCATCAACTGCAGCAATCCCCTCAACTATCCTACCTGCCACAGATAGGCAAATAAATCCATCATCAACTACATCAATCCACTCAACTATCCTACCTGCCACCGATAGGCCAACAAATCCATCATCAACTGCAGCAATCCCCTCAACTATCCTACCTGCCACACATAGGCAAACAAATCCATCATCAACTACATCAATCCACTCAACTATCCTACCTGCCACCGATAGGCCATCAAATCCATCATCAACTGCAGCAATCCCCTCAACTATCCTACCTACCACCGACAGGCCTACAAATCCATCATCAACTTCAGCAATTCCCTCAACTATCCTACCTGCCACAAACAAGCAAACAAATCCATCATCAACTACATCAATTCGCTCAACTATCCTACCTGCCAAAAAGCCTACAAATCCATCATCAACTACAGCAATCCGCTCCACTATCCTACCTGCCAAAAGGTCTACTAATCCATCATCAACTGCAGCAATCCGCTCAACTATCCTACCTGCCACAAATAGGCCAACAAATCCATCATCAACTACAGCAATCCGCTCAACTATCCTACCTGCCACCGATAGGCCTACAAATCCATCATCAACTACAGCAATCCGTTCCACTCTCCTACCTGCCACAGATATGCCTATAAATCCATCATCAACTACAGCAATCCGCTCAACTATCCTACCTGCCAAAAGACTTACAAATCCATCATCAACTACATCAATCCGCTCAACTATCCTACCTGGCACCGATAGGCCAACAAATCCATCCTCAACTGCAGCAATCCCCTCAACTATCCTACCTACCACCGATAGGCCTACAAATCCATCATCAACTGCAGCAATCCCCTCAACTGTCCTACCTACCACCGATAGGCCAACAAATCCATCATCAACTGCAGCAATGCCCTCAACTATCCTACCTACCACCGATAGGCCAACAAATCCATCCTCAACTGCAGCAATCCGCTCAACTATCCTACCTGCCATAAGGCCTACAAATCCATCATCAACTACAGCAATTCGCTCAACAATCCTACCTGCTACAAATAGGCCAACAAATCCATCATCAACTACAGCAATCCGTTCCACTCTCCTACCTGCCACAGATATGCCTATAAATCCATCATCAACTACAGCAATCCGCTCAACTATCCTACCTGCCACCGATAGGCCTACAAATCCATCCTCAACTGCAGCAATTCCCTCAACTATCCTACCTGCCACAAATAGACAAACAAATCCATCATCAACAACATCAATCCGCTCAACTATCATACCTGCCAAAAAGCCTACAAATCCATTATCAACTACAGCATTCCGCTCCACTATCCTACCTGCCAAAAGGTCTACTAATCCATCATCAACTGCAGCAATTCGCTCAACAATCCTACCAGCTACAAATAGGCCAACAAATCCATCATCAACTACAACAATCAATTCCACTCTCCTACTTGCCACAGATATGCCTATAAATCCATCATCAACTGCAGCAATTCGCTCAACAATCCTACCTGCTACAAATAGGCCAACAAATCCATCATCAACTACAGCAATCCGTTCCACTCTCCAACCTGCCACAGATATGCCTATAAATCCATCCTCAACTGCAGCAATCCGCTCAACTATCCTACCTACCACCGGTAGGCCTACAAATCCATCATCAACTACAGCAATCCGCTCAACTATCCTACCTGCCATAAGGCCTACAAATCCATCATCAACGACAGCAATCCCCTCAACTATCCTACCTACCACCGATAGGCCTACAAATCCATCATCAACTGCAGCAATTCGCTCAACAATCCTACCTGCTACAAATAGGCCAACAAATCCATCATCAACTACAGCAATCAGTTCCACTCTCCTACTTGCCACAGATATGCCTATAAATCCATCATCAACTACAGCAATCCGCTCAACTATCCTACCTGCCAAAAGACTTACAAATCCATCATCAACTACATCAATCCCCTCAACTGTCCTACCTACCACCGATAGGCCTACAAATCCATCATCAACTGCAGCAATTCCCTCAACTATCCTACCTGCCACAAATAGGCAAACAAATCCATCATCAACTACATCAATCCGCTCAACTATCCTACCTGCCAAAAAGCCTACAAATCCATCATCAACTACAGCAATCCGCTCCACTATCCTACCTGCCAAAAGGTCTACTAATCCATCATCAACTGCAGCAATCCGCTCAACTATCCTACCTGCCACAAATAGGCCAACAAATCCATCATCAACTACAGCAATCCTCTCAACTATCCTACCTGCCACCGATAGGCCTACAAATCCATCATCAACTACAGCAATCCGTTCCACTCTCCTACCTGCCACAGATATGCCTACAAATCCATCATCAACTACAGCAATCCGTTCCACTCTCCTACCTGCCACAGATATGCCTATAAATCCATCATCAACTACAGCAATCCGCTCAACTATTCTACCTGCCAAAAGACTTACAAATCCATCATCAACTACATCAATCCGCTCAACTATCCTACCTGGCACCGATAGGCCAACAAATCCATCCTCAACTGCAGCAATCCTCTCAACTATCCTACCTACCACCGATAGGCCTACAAATCCATCATCAACTGCAGAAATTCCCTCAACAATCCTACCTGCTACAAATAGGCCAACAAATCCATCATCAACTACAGCAATCCGTTCCACTCTCCTACCTGCCACAGATATGGCTATAAATCCATCCTCAACTGCAGCAATCCGCTCAACTATCCTACCTACCACCGGTAGGCCTATAAATCCATCATCAACTACAGCAATCCGCTCAACTATCCTACCTACCATAAGGCCTACAAATCCATCATCAACTACAGCAATCCCCTCAACTATCCTACCTACCACCGGTAGGCCTACAAATCCATCATCAACTGCAGCAATTCGCTCAACAATCCTACCTGCTACAAATAGGCCAACAAATCCATCATCAACTACAGCAATCAGTTCCACTCTCCTACTTGCCACAGATATGCCTATAAATCCATCATCAACTACAGCAATCCGCTCAACTATCCTACCTGCCAAAAGACTTACAAATCCATCATCAACTACATCAATCCCCTCAACTGTCCTACCTACCACCGATAGGCCAACAAATCCATCATCAACTGCAGGAATCCCCTCAACTGTCCTACCTACCACCGATAGGCCAACAAATCCATCATCAACTGCAGCAATCCCCTCAACTGTCCTACCTACCACCGATAGGCCAACAAATCCATCATCAACTGCAGCAATGCCCTCAACTATCCTACCTACCACCGATAGGCCAACAAATCCATCATCAACTACAGCAATCCGCTCAACTATCCTACCTGCCAAAAGGCCTACAAATCCATCATCAACTACAGCAATCTGTTCCAGTCTCCTACCTGGCACCGATAGGCCAACAAATCCATCCTCAACTGCAGCAATCCGCTCAACTATCCTACCTGCCATAAGGCCTACAAATCCATCATCAACTGCAGCAATCCCCTCAACTATCCTACCTGCCACAGATAGGCAAATAAATCCATCATCAACTACATCAATCCACTCAACTATCCTACCTGCCACCGATAGGCCAACAAATCCATCATCAACTGCAGCAATCCCCTCAACTATCCTACCTGCCACACATAGGCAAACAAATCCATCATCAACTACATCAATCCACTCAACTATCCTACCTACCACCGACAGGCCTACAAATCCATCATCAACTTCAGCAATTCCCTCAACTATCCTACCTGCCACAAACAAGCAAACAAATCCATCATCAACTACATCAATTCGCTCAACTATCCTACCTGCCAAAAAGCCTACAAATCCATCATCAACTACAGCAATCCGCTCCACTATCCTACCTGCCAAAAGGTCTACTAATCCATCATCAACTGCAGCAATCCGCTCAACTATCCTACCTGCCACAAATAGGCCAACAAATCCATCATCAACTACAGCAATCCGCTCAACTATCCTACCTGCCACCGATAGGCCTACAAATCCATCATCAACTACAGCAATCCGTTCCACTCTCCTACCTGCCACAGATATGCCTATAAATCCATCATCAACTACAGCAATCCGCTCAACTATCCTACCTGCCAAAAGACTTACAAATCCATCATCAACTACATCAATCCGCTCAACTATCCTACCTGGCACCGATAGGCCAACAAATCCATCCTCAACTGCAGCAATCCCCTCAACTATCCTACCTACCACCGATAGGCCTACAAATCCATCATCAACTGCAGCAATCCCCTCAACTGTCCTACCTACCACCGATAGGCCAACAAATCCATCATCAACTGCAGCAATGCCCTCAACTATCCTACCTACCACCGATAGGCCAACAAATCCATCCTCAACTGCAGCAATCCGCTCAACTATCCTACCTGCCATAAGGCCTACAAATCCATCATCAACTACAGCAATTCGCTCAACAATCCTACCTGCTACAAATAGGCCAACAAATCCATCATCAACTACAGCAATCCGTTCCACTCTCCTACCTGCCACAGATATGCCTATAAATCCATCATCAACTACAGCAATCCGCTCAACTATCCTACCTGCCACCGATAGGCCTACAAATCCATCCTCAACTGCAGCAATTCCCTCAACTATCCTACCTGCCACAAATAGACAAACAAATCCATCATCAACTACATCAATCCGCTCAACTATCATACCTGCCAAAAAGCCTACAAATCCATTATCAACTACAGCAATCCGCTCCACTATCCTACCTGCCAAAAGGTCTACTAATCCATCATCAACTGCAGCAATTCGCTCAACAATCCTACCAGCTACAAATAGGCCAACAAATCCATCATCAACTACAACAATCAATTCCACTCTCCTACTTGCCACAGATATGCCTATAAATCCATCATCAACTACAGCAATCCGCTCAACTATCCTACCTGGCACCGATAGGCCAACAAATCCATCCTCAACTGCAGCAATCCTCTCAACTATCCTACCTACCACCGATAGGCCTACAAATCCATCATCAACTGCAGCAATTCGCTCAACAATCCTACCTGCTACAAATAGGCCAATAAATCCATCATCAACTACAGCAATCAGTTCCACTCTCCTACTTGCCACAGATATGCCTATAAATCCATCATCAACTACATCAATCCCCTCAACTGTCCTACCTACCACCGATAGGCCAACAAATCCATCATCAACTGCAGCAATCCCCTCAACTGTCCTACCTACCACCGATAGGCCAACAAATCCATCATCAACTGCAGCAATCCCCTCAACTGTCCTACCTACCACCGATAGGCCAACAAATCCATCATCAACTGCAGCAATGCCCTCAACTATCCTACCTACCACCGATAGGCCTACAAATCCATCATCAACTACAGCAATCCGCTCAACTATCCTACCTGCCAAAAGGTCTACAAATCCATTATCAACTGCAGCAATCCGCTCAACTATCCTACCTGCCACAGATAGGCCAACAAATCCATTATCAACTACAGCAATCCGCTCAACTATCCTACCTGCCACCTATAGGCCTACAAATCCATCATCAACTACAGCAATCTGTTCCAGTCTCCTACCTGCCACAGATATGCCTATAAATCCATCATCAACTACAACGATCTGCTCAACTATCCTACCTGCCAAAAGGCCTACAAATCCATCATCAACTACAGAAATTCGTTCCACTATCCTATCTGCCACAGATAAGCCAACAAATCCATCATCAACTACAGCAATCCACTCCAATATCCTATCTGCCTCAGATAGGCCTATTCATAATTCTACTGCTGCAGCTTCAATGACAACAATAAATCCTACGAGTACAACAGTAGCCACAACAGCTTTACAACCTGCCTCCACAACCGTTCTACCAACTATTGCAGTTATATTTACAACTACATCCTCTTCAAGAACAAGAAGTACAGCTCACAACACCAAAAGTCTTGAAATAATCAAAACCTCAACCTCAACAGAAGATGCAACTAAAACAGATAAGTCTACAACTTCAAAGGAAAGCTCACCAACTCTCAACCTATCTCCAATACCTAAAAATAGCACTACAATGACACCTTTATCCAAATATCCAACATCCACATCTCTCCATGTAAGTTTGTCTACAATAACTAAAAACAGAACCTTATCTCCAACTATTGTGGTCACCACCATGACAGGACCTGCAGCTCCATCCAGTGCTATGACTTCAGCTACAGACCCAACAACAAATCCCAATACAACTATCAAATCAAAAAGTGCAATAAAAGTTACAACCATAAAAACATTTTCAACAACCACCACAACCTTATCTCCAACAACAACTATATCTTCGATCGAACCTCAAAGAGGAACAGTAAATCCTACAACGTCAAATATATCAGCTTTGTCTACAGTACCAGTTCAATCCTCAACCATAAATTCAACTATGACTCTTAGAAAAACAACTTCACAAGTACTCAAGTTTCCAAAGAACACAACAGATATGATTGAAACTTCCACTTCAACGATCAAACTCACTATCACAACTTTCAGTTCAAAAACAACATCATCTTCAACAACTACAATGGCTACAACTACAATAAAACATTCAGGTACATCTCAAGGTTCTATTGCAATGATAAATACTTGTTGTTGTACTGTACCAGTCAGTTAAAAGGTGATATGTGTGTTTTTTTGTTTTGTAGAACCAGCCTTGCTGTCCACTAGCCACACAGCTACATCCATACTAACCAATGTTGCGTCAATGTGAGTTTATTGTGTAAGACAATACTACATTCAATCCCATTCCAATGTGTCTAAAATAATGCCAAATATTCTTTTGTGACCTTTAGACTTGGAAATGTCATGATCTACATCAGACTGGTGTTCAACACTTTTCAGTCTGTCCCTAGTGAGAGTCTGGTCCTTAATATTGTGAAAACAATACTAGGACTTCACCTTCAGAGGAGAGATTTGAGCAATCCTAAAGTCACTTATGAGAGTAAGTCACTTTCTTATGGTTTGAAAAGAATGACATATAGGACATACATAGCAAACACAAGGAAACCTATGCACCATGGGGACTCACAAAAAACATGAATAAATTTGACATATTGAAGTTTACAATGCCTATGTAAATGTTATCAAATGCATCCATGACCAAATAATAACAGTTCATTGTTTTCTGAAAGAAATAAGCAACAACTCGTATTCCATCAACATAGCATACAATCTCAGCAACGTTGCTATGCCTGAGAAGGTTGAGCTCAGAAACACTACATATGATTCAATTCAAGCCTTAATCAACAGTCTGGTAAGTCAACAACCTTGTGTACTTTAAGGACAATATAATTTGGTTGGATATGGCCTTAACCTACTTATTCGATTGACCGTCAGCTGAACACGCTACTGAATGGGAACCCAGACACACCATACACATTTGCAAAAGGAAACTATACGTGAGTTTTGTCTATGAATGTTTGTTGTTTATACTAACAGCAACAGCTGTGTTATTGATAAGAATGAGAATGTGCTTGTGTCTATGTAGAAATTCCGACCGGCAGATTCAGGCTGATGTGGAATATGTCTTTAAGAAGGGAGACATCCCCTCACCTAGCAGTTTCCTGACTGAGATAATGAAAGTTAGTGGTAGGTATAGCCTATATTTTCTCTGCCACAAAATAGCCTACTAGTGTTTTCTATTGATTTATGTTGACTCCCTGGATTCTCACTTATCTGTTTTGTGACTGCAGGCTTAGAGAGCACAGTGAACACCACAATCACTACTGCCACCACACTGAGCCTCACAGCCCAGAACATGACAAACACTGGAAACAGCACAGATGCAGGGGGGGGCTTCCAGGACTGGGCATTCCTCACCATTATGCCTTGTGTACTCCTCGCTTTTTGGATTCCAGTTTGTGTGAGGCCCACCAAACAGTCTCTTCTTATATTAATTACATGGTTCTTACATGTTTTTTGACTGCTTTGTTAAATTTGTTCACATTCAAATTCTGCACAAAACTCTAGGTTTGGAATGAATCATTCTTCAGTCATGATTGGGGTTGAGTGCTATAGTTTACATATCAAGCTCTAATTCCATTCGCACTACTATAAATTAGTCATGATTTTTCTTACTCAGAATAAAAAAAATAGAAAAACAGTGACACATTGACCACCAATATATGTGATTGTGTGTTTTCTCTATCCATTTTTAGTGTGTGCTTTGTGGCTGCTGCGCTGCTTTTAAGAGACGATGGAAGAGAAGACGCTTGTACAACATTCAGTACACCATTAGCGGCTAAGAACACCGCTGATTATTCAACAATTTATTAGGCTTTTAGTATTCAGGGCACTACCTAAATGCTTTGAATGACAGTTTATATTTGAGACTGAGAAAGTCATTTGTCCCCAGGGCCATTGAACTGTTCAATGCCTCACTTAAGGGAAGAGGAGAGATAGACTTCTCTGCATAGTCTGTCTGCCTCTTCACCCCCTCCATGTTTGGATACTGTCTGTCCACTAGCCACTTTTACCACTGTCTTTATGCCTCACTGTTTGCGTGCTATATTAGCACATTAGCACATATGCATACCCCCCCCACCCCCCGCCCCCCTCCATGCCACAGCCGAACTGTGGCCACACTTATACATTTTCTTTAAATAGTTAAATATATAGATATATATAGACTTTACTTTACTTTATTTCTGCATTGTTGCACTGTTGGACTTACTCATTTGCACTATCACCATGACCACTATCACCATTGCACTACCACCATGACACTCATTCACACAAAGCACCTTAGAGCACCTTACCATACCTTACTATGCACAGAGAATCACAGGCTCAGTCCCTGCCTCAGTCATTGCGCCTCTGATTGATTAATCACCACTATGTGGATAATGTTTTTAGAACTGATTTAGATTAAGTGTTAGTATAATTTGTATTTTAGTATATTTAGCATATTCTTTATCTTCTACTGTCCTTATTGCTTTGTTGTGTTTTTATATTATATACTTTAATTACTCTTTCTGCTGTTAAAGAATGTGTTTGTGTTGTCTGTATGCTGCTGAGGAAGGATGAATTGATTTAGATTAAGTGTTAGTTAGTATAATTTGTATTTTTGTAATTTGTATTTTAGTATATTTTTATATATTGTATTTAAGTTTAGTTAGTATAATTTGTATTTTAGTATATTTAGCATATTCTTTATCTTCTACTGTCCTTATTGCTTAGTTGTGTTTTTCTATTATATACTTTAATTACTCTTTCTGCTGTTAAAGAATGTGTTTGTGTTGTCTGTATGCTGCTGAGACCTTGAATTTCCCCTGGGGATCAATAAAGTATCTATCTATCTATCTATCTAGACCTTGAATTTCCCCTGGGGATCAATAAAGTATCTATCTATCTATATTTAAACAATAATGATGGTATGCTTGCACGATTGTATGCTTGTGATTATTTATTGTATTTATTTATCAACAGATATAGGTTATTTTAAAGGCTTGTATGTATTGTATATTTATATATACAGGTTATTTTAAAGGCTTATTTGTTTTTTCTGCATTTAGTGGAATTTATATCACTCTAGTTTTACTCTACACCATAACAGAATCATAAGTAAATGTCTAACTTCACCTGTTTAAAGTGACTGTAGCGACCATTAAAGAGCACATTAGTCTAACAGTCATTTAGTGACATCAGATGCCCGATGATTCTTTGTATTGACCACACCTAAACAAATTTTTCCAGACAATGACCAGGCCAGACACAGGATACTTTTCTCATATTTCATATATTTATAGAGACAATATACAGGAGGGCACATGTGCAATTAGTCAAAAGCACAAAGAAACAAGAATCAAGCCACAAAGAAGACAGAACATCTTATGTAACACTGTGTACTATAGGCAGTGCGCATTGAAACCAGCCTTTTGTTGCCGCATGGCAATGGGAAAGTGCATGGGAATGATACTGTATACGCCTATGTGCTGTTTAGAACTTTGGAATCACTGAAACTTTTTTTTTTCACATAATTTAAGACTTAAAGTTTTAAAACACTGTTATTTCTAGGCAATATTCATAATTAGAAAACACTTCTTTCAGTATCAGATTTGGGTTTGTTAATCGTCTAAAATGGTCACAAATGAAGAGCTTTCTTCAGAAGCCTGCATGTATTTGCAATATTTAGGCTATTCCATGCAAGACACTGCCAAGAAACTTAAGATGGCACAATGTAAAGAGATGGGAGGGCCTGGAGTCCAAATGTGCAGGATGATTAAACCATCAGGGTTTCTAGTTTCAAAAACAGATGCCTATAGCAACTCCATTTCCCCCAAAATGTATTACAACAGAGTCCCCCTGATATTGTCAATTTCTTTTCTTCTGAATTGGCAACTTAGAACAGAAAATAACAGGGGCACTAGACTTTCTACTCATACTATTAATTATGCAGAGGGGAAAATATTGCAGAACTGTCTTTTTCTAACTCAATTTTGTCTACCCCTGTGCATCAGATGGTCGGACTCAAATATGAGTAGCACAACTGCTCTTCTGCAAAGTGGACAATGAGGCCTTGGTTTTATGCGACAGACAGACATGCCTGTTCAGCACGTGTTTCTGAGTGAAGCTCCTTCCACAGTGTGTGCAGACGTAAGGCCTCTCGCCAGTGTGGATCCTCTCGTGTGTTCTGAGATTGCAGACGAGACCAAATCCTTTTCCACAGGTGCTGCATCTATGGGGCTTCTCTCCAGTATGTGTGATGTGATGTGCAGTCAGACTGCTCTTAGCAGTGAATGCCTTCCCACATAACGTGCACCTGAATGGTCGCCCAGGCAGGGATGTAGAATTCTTTTGATGTGTATGTGGGTGCTGCTTAAACTTGTCTGTGACGCTGACGACCTTGTTGCGTTGTGTGTAGCTGAATGAATCAACATGGGGTTCATCAGAGGATGAACACGGATATTCTGTGGGTTGAACAGGTGCATCAGACATCATGACCAATGGTGATTTATCAGATGTTGGAGTTCTGTGGGCCACGGGTTTGTGGTTCCTCTGCATGCTTATCTGACTCATCACAATAGCATTTCTGATGCTGTTTTTCAAGGGCAACCCCTGTTTTTGATGCACTATGCCGTGCCCAAACTCTTCCACAGGCTCAATCTCCGTATAGTAAGCGTCGGGATAGGATGAGAGCCTATCTGTATAACCGTCCCCCATCTTCTCTGAGATATCATCTGTAGAAGGGAAGGATTCTGGACAGTCACCCTGTAACAACAAGAACATATTGATTCTCCATATTGTGAAATCATGGAGATGTGTTAAGATGCAATACAATAGTGTGAATTTAATAAGGCCAAAGTATATTTTCCAAAGAAACTACAGAGATTACAAATAGATTTAGTTGGTAATTGTATTAACTCTAGAATTAGCCTATACTCCCTACCCTGCAAAGTCTACTCGAGGCTAGACTAATGACTATCTCAAAAGTAGAAAGAATAAGTCAGAAACAAGTGACCAACCTGGCTTGTCAAAGTTAGTGGGATACTTTGCCCATCCATTGTTGGCAGGTCACTAGCTGAGGCGTTGCTGAAGGGGGGAGTTGGTGAGGGTGAAGGATCTCTTTCTCTCTTCAGACAACTCACTGGTGAAGACAGCATGGAAATAAGGCTATGGCTCTGTTAATTGACTGATCATTAACATAATGAAATTTGATGCTGATCAGAACTTACATGTCCCCGCTGTAGCTGGCTCTCCATGTACCTGAAGTTCGACTGACACATCTAAAGTGCTGCCTTTATTGCATGCGTTGCGTATTGCGCGCATTTCGCGCTCCATCAACACCAGTGATGTCCTGAGCGCCTCATTCTCTTCGCGTAAAGCTGAGGAACGTCTATTAAATACCTCCAGAATATCTATCATAGCTGCTTTTGTAAATCTCTCAACGATCTCGATAACCTCCCCTTCAAATTCGTCTACAAACAGCATTATTGCATTTAGACGTGTATGACCGTGTAGTCTATTATGTATAGCTCAGTTATAGCTTTGTTATCAGATCTTGTGTAAACTTTAAGGAAGGGGATTCCTTTTGGCGAGAGTTCCCAGGACCTCAAGGCTAGGCTACTCCTTTCTTCTAATTTTACAAAAGCAAAATTCTTCTTTTTCTCTTTTCTAGACCTACTGTAAATTGGAAAACGAAATGCATTACTGCCATCTACTGGGCTGAGGTTGGACCCATCGAAACCTGGACCATCATTTGAGATCATATTTCATATACTTAGTAATAAAAAAACGTAACTTGGATAAATAACTTCTAGAAATTGAGAACGAACGTTACATTTTTGTCTCTAAGAACAAAAATATGTAATTTAACGTGTATGTCTGTATGTTCTAGAGGCTTTTATTTTGATTACTCTGACACGGAAGCAGGATCTTGATCCAGCAGTTGGCTAGGATATTTTGCTGCCATTGATGTGGGCCAAACGAATGTGACCAAAAATATATTGTTTGTCTGTAAGAAATCATCTTTAGACAAAAATGACACACGTGGGATTCCAAACGCAAATAGCCGGTATAATAGAGGACCTTGCCAATGCCGCTGTTGCAGAAATTTGTAAAGTTGTGGAGAATGGCTACGCTATTTTACAAATAGAAATATCCCAAAGCCGCAAACAAAACGACGCTTTAAAAAGAAAGATACAGTTGCTAGAGGCTGATATGGATTTTGCATCGAAATACAACCGGGAGAGACTTTCATCAGTTAATCAAACTTGTAAAATTCCTGTTAAAAAGTCACCGAAAAAGAGATCCAGAACAGTGGGTAAGTTTCAGGTTACTCGCCTTGAGTTTCACTCTCTTTTGATGATGGAGAACATGTTATGTTATATCATGGCATGTCCCTGTCATGCCTTGTCAAGGGAACTTAGCAATTTCTTTAAGTTCTTCAAAATGTATCTGTAATTTCTTGGTGGTTTTCTCTTTCTTTTCTAAAAAAAAAAACAACAACATTCTAGACTGTTGAATTAACGCTTGTTAATTAATGCTGCAGTATACGGAATGACCAGAGTGAGACAAAAACATAAAGCTGTGAAAGAATGGGCTACAAAAATGAATGTGGAAATATGAAGAAGAACGAATGAATAAATAAGTAAAAACAAAATGAGGACATATGAAGGAAGATTGTTTTTCAATTCAGCATTCTGTTTTTTCAATTACTTTTGGCTTTTGGTGTAGCCTACACTAGGTTTTGCCTTTCCTGTATTACTATTGATATGCTTTTTGCTCTATTGCCATTGTTTTTCCTTGAAGGGGCATGCTGTCAATCAACATGGCTTTAGGCTGGCCCAAATCAATTCCTGCTCTAGAATTCACAGATTTGTAGGCCCACACCTTCTCACAGATGTATTTTATTTGCTTCATTTCAATCGATCAGTCAGTCATCATTCCAAAGGGTCACTACCGTTACATGCCACTTTGCCAGGTTTCTGCTGCACAGTGTAGGCTAGAGGAGTTGATTAGTAGGCTAGAAGACAGCCTTCTACGAGCCATCTTAGACTAAAAAATGTTTTTTTTCCACCAGACAATCCTGAAAATGAAGCAGTCGAAGTTCATCAAATGGATGGAACGTCTGGATTCAACAGTGAAGATGCCAGAAAAATAAATGTATGAATGTGGAAAAATCATCTTGTTAATTTAAAAAAGAGCTTTCCGAATTAAGGAGATAGGAACGTCATTAATTAAGATATACAGGGCATTTTTACTGTTAATGTTTATGCATTATGCTTCTATACACGATGCTGAATAACTCTTGCTGTTTTTAAATGAAGATGAAATGTGTTGAGAATCCATTAAAAAGAAAATGTTGATGTATAGGTCTGTTAACTAAAAGTATGTATAGCATGTGTCTAGTAGAAAATAGTTTGGCTCTAAGTTGTGTAAATCTCATGTGATGTTTGTCAGTCTGGTTGCACAGTGGGGGTGATTCCTGATGTCATTACAATCAAAGAAGAACGAATGGTAGACACAAGCGACTGTATACATGTGGATGACATGGAAGGTAAGCAAATGCAGATGAATGCATTTCACAGAGAACTTCTTTTTCCATAATCACAAAATTATTCTGATCTTCTTGCTATACTACAGTGCAAAAACACGGAGACAAATCAGTGGATGCTCAGCACAGAACAGTAGACACGATGCCAGAAATGTTGGACTGCAGAAACATAGAGGTTTGTCGGGCAGGTTCTCTTCTTATTATACAGTTACATTGTTTTTTTCAATTCCTGTGGTCAAATAGGTTTACACACACACACATACACGTACACACACTCACAATCATTAATCTGGTTCATTTGACCCTGGAAACTAGAAAACCGCTGTCATTATCAATGAATGAGATGTAAAGAATTACATATTGTATTGTGTTTTTACTGTAAAGGCATGCTTGAAAGTAAGATAAAGGATGATGTTTGAGCCGACAGAAGTTATTTTGTTTACATTATAATCTCTGTGTTACCTGTCATGTGTTGCAGTGTGCTGCCATTGACACAGGTGAACATATCAAGGGTGAGAGCCTGGATGCGTATATCAAAGATGATGAGCCCCATATATTTGAAGGTATCGAAAGAAATAAAAATGCCATTTTTATAGTTTGACCCCATACAGTCATATGTTTTTCATGTGTTTGATGTCTTCATGTTTTTGAAGTCATGTCTTTGGATTGTTGTTCCCTGAACAAACCAGAATCAGGAATGCAAGATGACACAAGGGACACTCTCTCAGAAACACATGAAGGATTATCAACATCTTATAGAGGCAGCAATGACACCATCAACCAGCATTCTTTGTTAAACCCTGACCATGACACAGGCTCCTTCAGCAATTTCCATCTTGTCAACTCTCTATGCCATGAAGGAAATAGCTCCAACTGTTCCTACACCACAGCAACAGACCTACACCAAGAGAAAATGTATCATGTTGACAGTTTCAGGCACAGAAGTGAATTGTCCAGAGACCCTGGAAGTGTAACTCCTGAATCAACCATGGTTGGTGAAATGCCCTCACTCAGTGCTCTTTCTACTACTCTAGAGTACACAGGCGTTCAGTATAGACCGCATAAGCAGTGGTTTGCGGGTAAGAAGGGGGGCAAGGCTTGCCAGAGTGGCAGCAGTCTGATCGAGCACCAGCGAGTGCATTCTGGAGAGCGCCGCTTTGTTTGCCCTCTTTGTGGCAAAAGCTTCACGCAGGCTTCCAGTCTCAAAAAGCACCAGAGCATTCACACGGGGGAGAAGCGTTTCCGGTGTTCACACTGCGGGAAGCACTTCTCGGACCCCAGCAACCTCCGCAAACATGTCAGCATTCATACTGGAGAAAGACCCTTCCGTTGTGGTCAGTGCGGAAAAACATTTAACCAGTCGTCCAACCTTAAAACACACATGAAGATTCACACAGGTGAAAAGCCATTCAGCTGTGAGGGCTGTGGCCAGGTGTTTGCCTATAAGATAAGTTTAGTGAATCACCAGCTAAAGAGCTGCTTAGGTGAGCAGAACTTGATGGGACAAATGCACATGGCGTCCATGGAGAAAAGACTGGATTCTAGTATTTAATTTCCCTCAAAAGGTCATAGAGATGTGTAAAAACTGGTCAATTTGTAACATGCAAGTATGTGAAAAGATATTTATACTTTGGTAGATGATTGACAGGTAATTTGGTTTATTTGCAATGTGGTGATCAAGGGCCTGTTTCTGGAGTTCATCAGCAGTGACTCCCCACCCTTGATTGTTTAAGAATTTGCTTAATGTACTCATGTCATGTCATGTCTAAAATGTCACACTCGGTTATATTATGTACCGTTATGCAGTACATTTAGTATTTTTACCTCACCAGAACATGAACACTCATTTTAAACCACCATGACATTTGGATGAATATACAAAATGCTGAATCTTTTTCATGTATGCAAATATACCCGAGCAAAATAATGTTGTGATGAAGTTAAGGTTATTTGGAATTTACATCAAGTATTTCACTTCACTGTACCGACACACACATGCACACACATTTGGACTATTTATCAAACATTAATAAAGTGCCTGCTCTGCTACACTTATCAATGCATGTGTTGTGGAATACATGTAAAACAGGTTGTGTAAATGTAGGGTGTCTCAGATATATGTTATTTATTAATCCCTAATAAATGGCTTCACATTTCTACCCCCACAGAAAGAGAAGAAAAACAGCTGTGTAATACTGTTAGACATTATTGTGAAAAAGAAAAAGAAACATTTCACACCATGGGCCCTAATTTTAGTGAAGGACAAAGTGCAAAGTCTTACGTATAACAGCTAATTTAATTACTTGGCAAAATCAACCAAAACTAACACTGTGGTTAAACGTGCCTTGCCTTGCCTAAATTCCATTTTCCAGCTCAACGTCTCATCCACTGCGGTCCTCAGAGTGTTTGCTGTGTTGCCTGTCCATTAATGCTAAGACGGTCAAGACTGTTTTCTTCAGTAAAAACTGAAGAATGGGAATGGGTTACCTGAAGTTGTACCTTGTGGTGGTTTTAGTACTTTCAAGACATGGACTCATTTGTTCATCACCATGCACTTAATTAATGACTCATTTGTTCACCATGCACTTAATTAATGAACTCTCTTACAGGGTTATGGTGTCGTGTATGGTGGGTTTTGTTCATTGTTGATATGTGATATTGTCATTAACGTTGATACTGTTGTTATGATTAGTTATTATGTTCAATGTAGGTTTTTCAACTTTATTTTAAACTTATTAACTATTGTTAACTAGTAGTGTTTACTGTATACAGATAGATAGATAGATATAGATTGATAGATACTTTATTGATCCCCAAGGGGAAATTCAAGGTCCCAGTAGCTCAAGACATAACACACAACATACACTACAGCATAAACAGGATGATGAAAAGAAAACAAATCCACATTACTAATAAGGGCAGTCAAATATACTAAGTAAAAGATAAATCAAGGATCCACATGAATGTACTAAGGATGTATAATGGTCCGGTAGTATAACTATATGGGCAATATACACAAAGAATTATAGAATTATAGAAGATATTAAAGGGAAACTTGGCAACTATTTCAACGTAATAAATCCGTTTAGAAATCATTTAGATGGTTAAATGACCTGTTCTGGTGAAAATGGTGACTTTTCCCGCTGCCCCTAGCGTCCCCAGGCGGAAAACCAACCTTGCAACATTGAGACTACCGTCCCGGAAAGAGAAGTGAGAAACAAGAAACTTGTTTTAAATCGTGTTTCTTACCTTGTAACATCCACATTGTCTACCGAACTTATGCTAACCGTTTTGCTAGCTTGTAAACAAATCCATGTGCTTTATCATTACCTTTTTCCACAGTTTGAAATAGCATAATGCACAATTTCTCCAGCAGAGGGGGAAATCCTGCCAAGTTTCCCTTTAAAGAATTATAGCAGCAGTGCAAGGATAGGTTTGGTTTAATGTAATAGGGTATCAGCCATTGGTCAAGTATGAAGTTAGACCACAGTCCGGACTAGGGGATGGAGGGAGGTGTTGTTCAAGTGGGCTAATATAGCTAGTATACAGTGTAAGCAGTAACAGTGGACAGCCAGAGGTCATGGAAGTGTAGAGGAATGAATGAAACCTTTATTGCCCCAATTAAGGTCTGGTGGCTGGAGACTGGTGGCTTGTGACCAGCGTCAGTGTAGTTGCATTGTTCATGGTCATCTTGTGGGGGAGGGGTGAGTTGGGCAGGCCAACAAGCAAGAGCAGTGTCTGAGTCAGCAGGGGGTGGTTGACGGACGACTGCCTTTGGAGCTGGAGCAGGGCAGTCGAACTGGATCTCCCTCAACAGAGCTGCTACTCTTCCTCAGACCAGTGATGGTCTTCATTCCATCCCAGACCTCCTTCACATTGTTCTCCTGCAATTTCTGTTTCACCTTCGTTCTGTATTCCTCCTTAGCCTCTTTCAGCCTGATATAGGTCTATACTGTAAGTCACATTGGACAAAAGCATCTGGCAAATACCATAACCTGATTTTTCCTCATTTTGACCCTCTGCCCCCTTTCACATCTGTTCCCCCCAATGTTTACTCCATGGATATGGCCTAGCTTTGTAACAGTCAGCCACAACGCTTCTGTTGGATTTTGGTTTTGGAGGATGATCACTGAAAGGATCTGTAAAAGAGTTATCCAAAGATGCTGAAAAGGCAAGCCAATGGCTAAGGCTGAGGCGATCCCAGACTACTTGGGGTCATTTGTAACCTTTCACTGACTTGTGAAATCTTGTTTCTCGAGTGGTGGTTGTTGGTGCCCGCACCAATGGCTTATGTTGATTACTGGGTTACTGATTGTATCATAAATGACCACAGCAACAAAGAGGATTGATTGAAGAATTTGTTGGAATTTGATGGTGCCCAGATCAAGGGCATGTGGTTTGTCTAGTTATGTTGCTGATTAGATCATAAACAGACACAGCAATGAAGAGGATTGATTAGTGTCACACTAGTGTGCCGCAGAAAATTACCCAAATGTCACTCACTGGTCCAGAAAAGCAACTGTTTGAACTCATTGATTGTATGATTGCACTATTTGTGGTATGCGGGCATTGTACAACGGGGGCCATATCCAGTATTCACAGAATCATCACATATCCAGTTCATAACAACAATTAAATTAGATATAGTCACCTACAAATGAAACCGAGGTCGCTTGTTTTATTGAGCAGGTCTTCCATAGAAGCCATAATAAGGCCATATCTGTGTATTATTTGAAAATTTTGGCTATGGTATGTTTATTTTTTCTTAACACAGGATGTTAGTGTGCCGTGGGACATTTTAAGTGTCAAAAGTGTGCCGTGGCACAAAAAAGGTTGAAAAACACTGGATTAAAGAATGTGTTGGAATTTGATGGTATTTATGACCCTACCCATACTTATACTTAAGTATGAGTAATTCTTCTACTTAGCCTACGCCAAACCCATGTGGATTGCTTATTGTCAAAATATCTCAATCGTATTTTCATCTGACCAGAACACTATTCTAGGCAAAGCCCCAGTAGCCTAGCCTGACATAGTCATACTCAATTCTAGTCAGAATATGAGTCTGATACTGCTCCATTGGGACGTAATTATGGGGCGTGTTTCAACCGATACAGGGGGGGGAATGCCTCTGCACTCAATTGGATAGACCTAACCAATCAGAGCAACAAAATAGCTTACCGTGAGGTGTAGGAAGAAAACACACAAACCATCCTTCTTCTCCTATATAATCCGGTGGACAGCCCATAGAGCCCCATTGTGGACCCGGAAATGTTGAGTACACCAAAGTTTTATGATGGAAATATTGGTTTGGTCACATTTTACTCTCATTAAGCTTTTTTTTGGTACAATTTAGACAGATTTTTGGAGGATAGGGCTGTAACGATACACCAACCTAACAATTCGATTCGTATCACGATTTTTGACCCACGGTTTGATATGAACCTCGATTTTTCTTTTTTTGGAGGGGGGGCTAGACATTTCAATAGCCTACCTTAGAATACCAGAGGATTACAATGTAATATATCTGTATTATTTTACATCCAGATATAAAAAGAGAGAATACTGAATGTCTGATATTTATGACAGCACACTTTATGCAGATTAGCCTATAGTTTAAGCCTACTATTTCTATTACAACTCTACCACATTCAGCTGTCTTGTTGTCTTGTCGGATCCTTTTGCTTGGGCCTCCTCCTAGCGGTGAGCATGGACGGATTATGAACTTTCGGGCCCCTGGGCCCAGATGTATTAAGGGCCCCCCATTAATTGTCGCATATGTGGAAGGGGGGTTTGGGGGTCCTTCCTCAGAAATGTTTTAATTTGTTTGATGTGATTTCCTGTATTCTGGTGCATTTTGGGGATGGCCAATACTAAATTCAATCAGATTCATAGCCTACATCCTGATGTGTTGATATTGAGGCAATGATTTCATGCAAAGGCTTGGGCTTCAGGGTCCCCTGACCCCTTGGGCCCCTGGGCCTGGCCCGGTAGGCCCGTGCAGTAATTCATCCCTGGCGGTGAGGTCTTGCTCCTCCATGGAAAACGTGCCCATCTACAGGTGCTGCTTTGGAAAGCAGCAGACCATCCTGATCCACCGGCTGTGGATATAACCGCGTTTGGAGGGAGTTAGAAGACAGGTATGAAGAAAGAAGAGGAACTTGCCCACCCTCGATTCAAGTCCTGTTGCTCCTCCTGATTTGTTAGATGTTATCAGCTGTAACTGTGTAAGAGACCTATGTAGTATTCAGTATTTCAATCTGTTACAGCTATAATGTTTGTCCAGGGGGTGGCAGTAGAGCGTTTATATCAGTATCCAAAATGCTATGGCTAGTAGAAAAGAAGAAGAGTGTGTTCAGTTTTAACGTGGGTTCTGAAGTGTGCTGAATAGCAGAATAAACGACGAACTTTTCTAACACCGGTGTCCTTATTTCAAGTCGATGCCAGCGGTGTAATAACTGCAAAGCTGGGTTAAAACTGTGTATACATGTATCTGGAAAGTAGGCCTGGCCTGCACTAATTATTGTTTCTGCAAAGGCAGTGATGTTACATGTGGCAATATATTTACACATCAAAAACAGCAGAAGGACAGGGATGAAGAGTCTGGAGAAGATGGCGACAGGACAACGGATGAGGACAGTGAGGAGTAGTAGAGGCTAGTTCTTCCCTTTGTTACTCAATTGTGAGTCACAGCAGAGGGCCAGTGAATAGCTATTTCCAAAATGATTGTGGAATTCAGAAATAACTTGAGAATCCAAATTATTCCTAAACACTGAACATTTTTATCCTCCAAAAATCCGTCTAAATCGCCCCCAAAAACTCAAAAATCAGCATAATGAGAGTAAAAACATGACCAAACCAAGTTTAAATAGTGATTTTGAATTTTGAAAATGTCAGATATGGACTCAGCATCTCCAGTAACCCCTAAAACATACTAACATGGTCCATTTTGGCCAAGCAGCTCTTATAATATGATCAATATAGGTGATTATGCTAATTAGCTAAATTACACAAATTGCCCAACATATGCAAATTAGCATCCAACAGTTTCTGCATGCTGGGAACCCATACTATATATTTCCATCATAAAACTTTGGTGTACTCAACATTTCCGGGTTCAGCTTTCTGTCCACTGGACTAATATCCCCTCCGTTTTTAAAAATAATTCTGTTGAACAGTGATATGCTACAAACATGTTAAACAGCTGGGAAAGGCTGTTGCAAATCCTTCGAACAGGTGGTCAATCAGAGATTTCAAACGAATGAGGGAACATGTCACAATGCAACAGCGCTGTTTTCCCTTGATGAAAGTGAAACCACAAGTTTTCCCACATCTCAACTTTGGCCAAAGTTTTCAGAAATAATCGTTTTCAGTGATACAACCTCATTAAATAATATGAATTTTCCATATGGGGTCTTAAAAGCCGTATGCTTCTAGCCACAGCGTTTTTGTTTCAAACATAAGCCTAATCAAAGCTCAGATGACGTGATAGACCAGACGCTGTTGCTCACCTGTCTATCATCGTAAAGCCTGATTTGATTGGTCCGCCCGATATAAGGCGAGCATACTTCCACCACAATGGAACAATGCCAGACCGAACTTCCCGACCTCAAATGTTGTGGGCGGGACTAAGTTTGGAATGGCACCCAGGCTACCAGTAGCCTATAGCAACTCCAGCCATATACCTTTAGCCTCGTGAGACCATCCTGATCTCGCGAGCTTCAGTTTTCCAGATGCAGAGCAGGTTAATATACCTTAGTAGTTCAATGACTACAAAAGCTCTTTCCTGGCATGCATTTGAAAGTCTGGAGGTAACTTCTGATGTTTTTTTTTAGACTTGGTGACGCATTGGTGGAGGGCATTGATGCCTCAAATGCATCTAAGAACCATAAACATAACATATAGCGGTTTATTATAGGCCTATTTCAAAACTGCTGTTGTGGACCTCACAATAGCCTATATAGGCTATTGTGTGTAAATAAGAGAATGAGACAAAGTGTCAGAGATATTAGTTTGGTTGACAAATACAGATATTATATTCATATTGAAAACTCCATAGGAAAAGATACAAAAACATGAAAAGTTAATTTTGTTATAATAGGATCATGTTTTAACATTGGCTATTTTCACATTACTGAGAATGTCTTATGAAATAACCTGAAATCATCTTATCATGAAATTATGAACCTATGTGAAGAAAAACCTACACTAAAGACCTGCCTGATCTGAAAATGTTCTACAGATTTGTGCTTTGCTGTGGTCTACTTTTGTTGTAGGCCTAAAGAAATTTCACCGTGGACCAGCCGTGGACATCAATGGGCATGGCTAGCACTACGTGACCGGTTCATAGACAGTAAAAGAAAGGGGAACCAAAGATTGTTTGGGGGAAATGGTTCCTGTGCTGTAGCCATTTTTGTTTACGTGACCTTGATTCCTAACGATTCCTGACGTCACACTAGCCATCCCCATGGATTGGGCTACTTCATACTTTTATTTTGATATTTTACGATACTCACCCGGAAATGTTTCTGTGGTTCCTTAAAATGTGTGTTTACATTCTACAGCCGCTGACATCGGTGTACAATCTCAGTTGATAACAATGTCCTCTCCAATGTCTAACTTAGTTGATGTCCACGGTCAGATAGCCTCTATACTGGAGGTCTTGGCCAACGCAGCAGTGTCAGAAATTTGTAAAGTAGTGGATGATGGCTACGCAGTTTTGCGCCTTGAAATTTCGAAGAGTCAAAACGAGATCGACTCTCTGAAGAAAAAACTGCACATGACGAAACTTCGTTGTCGGCGCGTATGCTCGGAGAGGCATGGAGCACAGGGATATGGTTTAGGAAGGTTGTCTTCACCTGCTGGTGTCCATATGCGGGGCAAAACATTCCACTCCATTCAAAGCTTCCGTGAGTCGCCCAGATGTTGTGTTTAAGTCTTGTGGCGATGAGATTTTATCGGGCGACCCCCATAGTATGTGGTCTTATGGACAGCTGCACTGCCGTTCTAGAGATTTCAGATATTATAGCAGAGGTCTGTAAATAGTATCCTGAGTAGCCTATCCCACATTTCATGGGTTTAGTCCGTAGGCCTACTAGGCCTAGTAGTTTGGAGGGTATCTTGATACAAGAATGCTACTATTTGAAGCAAGGTTACTGGCTTATCCAGATAACTTCAGGAGTCACTGATCCCTAAATTATCTTGATCATGTTCTTTCGACATCAGTGCCTAGCCAACTCCTAAGCCAGGAGCCTAACCTTCAATTCATTGTAGGCCTGTGCCTCTCATGGGTTAGTTTGTTTCATGCATCTTAAAAGGCTGTATGCTTTCCCTTATAGGGCAGGGCAAATGTAGTTCTAAATGCAATGTTGATATTAAAACTTCATGGGAGTGGTGTTTTTTTCTATTTACAGAGAATAGCAATTCAATACCAGAAGTGGAACATGGTTCTGTGTCACAAAATCAGGATACCAGTCAGAAGCGGCCCTTGCACAGAAATCAAAATACTCATGGCCAGCAGCAAGTGAGATATATATATATATATATATACAGATAACCTTTTAAAAGTGACAAAATGTAATAGTTGTTATTGTATGACTCATGACAACTTCCTATGTTTTAGTTAACAGGTGCAAGCAAAGAACTGGCAACAGTCAAGACTGAAGATAACACTGCAGATTATACCACATCGTGTCTATCAAGAGGTAGGCAATGCCAAGTTGGGAAATTACATCTTGTTGCTCAATACTTCATTACACATGTCCACATATCATTGGGTTGTGTTCTTTCATTCATGCCGTTCATGGTGTTTAATTTTTGAAGAACAGAAATTATAAAAGAAAAGAAAGTGAGCTATATAAACAACCTCAAATTAAATTATATGTTTCAATCACATAAATAAAGATTTTGCTTGGAAATTTAATTAACCCAGATATACATTTGCTAGGAGGTCTATTTTTAAGAACATTTTTACCTTGGCTTTGTTGAATAAGGAGAGTTTGGTCTATGGCCGCAGAGCTACTGTGTACCCAAAACATGGTTGTTTCCTCCTTCATATGGAAATCTCTGACTTTGAAATGGCTGCTAAAAACAGGCCAATTTAAAGAGGACAGAGAGTGTGACGTAAACCATCTCTCTGATCACTGGCCCCTTCCACACATTACGTTACCACTTTGAGTTAGAGATTCAGGTAGAAGCAAAGAACTGTCTCTGGTAGAAGTTGTTGGAGCCTGTAATGCACGGTGATTGGCTGCCAGCCAATCAATGTAAAGGTCATTTAATTATTCATTTGAGAACCAGATAAGCATGAAGGGGTGCTAGATATCTGCTAAAATGGGCCATTTTATTCCCCAACCTAGTTATAGAGTTATAAATGGTCTTGTGAAAAGAAATAGCAGCTGACCATGTTTCTTGACAGACCAAAGCTGCTTATCTTTTCTGTTAACATCAGAGAACAGAATACTTTGTTCCTCCATTCTGTCACCTTTAATATTGTACATTGTGTAATCTATTATTAAACACTCATAGTAATCAAATAATCAAACACTTTGCTATCAATAACTGAAAATGATATAGCATATGCATCATTCCCATTGTAGTCTAGGCTACAGCATGAGTGGCAGACGTAAGGCGAACTAGAACCCATTGATGACAAATGCCAACAGCTTCTCATAATATATATCAAATAATTACTGCACTTCTCTATCCTAATAAAGCTTAACACTGACATCTTGTTGTGTGTAACTTCTTGCTGGTGTTTTAGAAAATGTTGTGACCGATGACTACAATGAAGGCTGTGTCAATTCCTCCGAAGAAGTCAGGACGGAAGAGACAAGGCCCCTTCAGAAATCAGACTCCGACAAGACCAGTCACCCTCATCAAGCCCACACTTTGAAGCACAACAGAGAGGCAGAGAGGCAAACAGAAGATGATTCCCAGTTCAGGACTTGGCAAGAAGCTGGTCAGTTACTAGAAGATCCTTTAGCATGGGCCCAGGAACAGAGAAAGTCAGGTGCTAACACTAACATATCAAATGCAGATGTGGATCATGGGACTTTCTCCAGAAATAAGGGCACTTCTGAGAGTGCCACTAACTGTCTGCTCTCAGCTGGTTCCATAGACTGGGAGCCAGATCTGGTGCTTGTTGATTCAGTGCCCATTAAAGTGGAGACAGACATGACCTCAGACTGGAACATATCTGAGCATGGGAATATGATAAGTAACAGTACAAGTGGCTCCAATATAACATGCCCTCCCTTAAATCACAGAGGTGAAATGCCCACCACATCACCTTGCCACCTGACTCAAGCTCACCAGGCAAACCAGGCTGAGAGGTCCCAGCAGCTTGGCCGGGCTTCATTAGGGAACACTGGCAATGCCCCTTTTCGTTGCATATCGTGTGGGAAAGTCTTTTTCCAGATGGCGCACCTCAAGCGACACGAGCGCGTGCACACAGGTGAAAAGCCGTTTGGCTGCGTCCGCTGTGGAAAACGCTTCTCACACCGCCACCAGCTTACAAACCATGTGCGTGTGCACACGGGTGAGAAGCCCTTTCGCTGCATCCACTGCGGCCGCCACTTCACACAGTCCAGCCACATGAAGAGACATCTGAGCATCCATACGGGCCAGACACGATCCCACAGCTGCGCTGGCTGTGGGAGATGGTACACTACACAGGGCAGCCTCATCAGGCACCAAAGGTCAGGCTGTAGTTTTGGGAGCTAGCAGTGTTCTCAACCACCAGTTTGTTCATTTCCGCTGTGCCTCTAGCCCAGCTCTAGTCTCTAGCTATAGGCTTGCATTCAAGAGACTGTCCATGATTCTGTTGAAAGATTGTTGATATTTGAGCTTTTAGAACTGTGTATGAATACCGGAGTCATTTTTTTGTTTTTTTTAATGCACAAACAGCGCCATCGCCAAGCAGGCTGTGTGGAGCAATTTGCTGAATTGTACAATACGTTTATCCAGTTGGGCTTATAGACTTACAACCCCCCTTCCAAAATTGTGATGATGTGTAAAATGTAAACATTAACAGAATGCTATGATTTTCAAGATATGCAGCCTAAATCATATGTTTAATAGAAAATAGTGCAAAGATAACATCAATTGTATTGTTTTTAAAAAATATAGATATATGGTCATTCTTAAATGGAGAATGCCAGCTATATGTTGGGACAGGGGAATGTTTACCACTGTGTTGCATCACCTAGTCTTTTAACAACATTTTCTAAACATTGGTAACTGAGGAGACTAGTTATTGGAGTTTTGAGCAAGAGATGTTATATATTTCAGCTGCTCAACAGTCTGAGGTCTTCATAATAGTGTTTTCCATCCCAATATACATCAAGTGTGACAGGTCTGGGCCGCAAACAGGCCATTTTAGTACCTGGACTTTACTATGGAGCGATAACTCTTGTAATATGTGTAGAATACAGTTTGGCATTATTTTCCTGAAATATTCAAGGCCTTTCCTGAAAAAGACATTGCCTGCATGATTGCATATGTTGGCCAAAACCTGTATAACATTCAGCATTCATTCTGGCTCTCCAAATGTGCAAGCTGCTCATATGGGCAGGCACTAAAGCACCTCCATACCATCTTAGATGGCTTTTGGACTGTACACTAATAACAAGTTAGATGGTCCCTCTTCAGCCCAGAGCCCAGTATTTCTAAAATGAATTACACGTTTTGATTGGGCTTACCACAGGACACTTGTCCTACTAGAGTTTTTCAGAGTTTGTGGATGGAGCATCAAACTGTGTTTTGTAGACTGATAATCAGAAGTTTTCCTGAGCCCATGCAATGATTTGAATTACAGACACAGCTGTGTTTTTAATGTAGTGTCATCTGATATATCGGTGATGAATACCACCACATATTTACTTCTGAGATACTCAACCAATCTGAGATGCTCTTTTTCTACCCAATGATGATGCCAGTTAACCTAGTTGTGAAATGTTCCTCCTTGTTTTCTCTAGCATTGCACAACTTTTCCAGCCTTTTATTGCCCCATCCCATTTTTTTAATAATATGTATTGCAGGCATCAAATTCAAAATGAGCATATATTTTTTATAGAATTGTGAAATTGGTCTATTACAACATTTAATATGTCGTCTAAAGTCTAAATATGGGTGCAAATGATTTGCAAGTTATCATATTCTGTTTTTATTTACATTTTACACAGCGTCCCAACGTTTTTGGAAATGGGGTTGTAAAATGTATGAGGTTACCAAGTTGGAGAGTTTTTCTATAAAGTGGCTGCAAGAATATACAACTTGTGTAGATTTACTTGAAGTGTTTTTGCTGATGAGATTTTTAAAATGTTGAGATCTATGAGAGACCTTTTCCCTCATGGTATTAAGCCTTTTTTCAGTGTATACATTTGTAAGGGGGTGGGGTGTTGTAGCCTAGTTAAGAAAGACATTTGATGTAAATAATAGTAGTGTCCTCTCTTTCCATTTCTCTATAAATGTCACAAGTTGAGAAAGATCAATAAAATGTTGCTATTGTTGAATGTTTTGGATATGGTCTCTGGAACTCGAGACTCTTGCCTATGAATATCTAAAATGTGCACATATGTAATTTGCTGAGGAAAGATTAAAGAAAAAACAAACTTTAAAATAAAATGTATGTGGCTAAACTTCCAAGGCTGACTGAAATCTTGACTTCCAGAGTCATGTAGTGAAAATGATTAAAGACAAGGCAATACAGGCAGCAGTGAAGATTAATTACGATCAGGGATGGAAACCACGGCTGGGTACATGTTACCTCCAGTAAAGTTCCAGCAGCAACTCCAAAGTTCTCTGGGCGAAGCCCTGTTTTATAGCAGTTCATCACACATAATTACGTTGTTTCTACAAATCCATCATACATTGTGGATTACAAACCCATGACCATCATTTCCAGCAGAGACAATACACAACTCAAAGGTTAAACAAAATGCCCCTGCTATTGGAGGCTGTTTATTATATGTAAGCACTATTCTCTGCAGAGGCATAGGTAATGCATATTAAATAGTCACTTGTCTGCCTTAGGGAATGTTCTCACTGCCCTATCAATGGATGTCACGGTCACCTGAACTTCATTAGAGAGCCATTCATGGAGAGATTTAAGTTGTGTGTACATAATGTAGACCTGTGTTGCATTAGTGAGAAACTCAAATACAGAACACCAGGGGCCCTAATTTAAAATGACGGGCAGGTGCAAAGTCAGTCTATGAGCAATGTTCTCTTGCATGAACTAAGGGCATTGTGGCGTGAGACAGCTTTTAGCTGACCCTGTTTGTGTTTAGCATCTTTCTCGTATTAAATTTGCAAATAGATTTTGCATAGTTATTACAAGCTTCAATTAGACTTTAGATTTTGCCCAGCATTTAAATTAGGGCTCTAGTTCTAACAATTGTATGTAATGTGAACCTGAACTAAAACGTAATACAAAAATGTAATATTAAACACATGCAGTGTAAGTAGTCTATTTTTTCTCCCACTGTCACATCACTGATATGAGAAGGAGATTGCACTGATAGTATTCTAAAGGAGAATCTGTTGTTGTAAAGCCTAGCAGTAACACAAACCCTTGTTACTTTTATAATAGGCTACTATAAAGACAAATGGAAGTACAGGTTTTGTACAGTGCTCATACATTCGCCAGCCACTACTCTTGAGATGATGCTGAGCGAATTGGCACAAAAAGTAATGGGATCGTCTTTTAGGAGCTGTACGGTAAAAAAGATAACAAAAAAACAAGCCCTTTGCGTCACTACTATTGACGCCGCCTTCCATCACTGGCTGTAATGAAAAAGAGGGCCTAACCTTTACCATTTTAAACATTGTTTTCATCCTTTATTGTTTATTTAATTTCACATAAGGAATTTGATCTGACCGTGGGCAGAGACAACAATGTCTCACTCCATGGATTTTCAGGGGCAAATAGCCTCTATTATGGAGGTCCTGGCCAATGCAGCCGTGGCAGAAATATGTAAAGTTGTTGACGATGGCTATGCCGTCGTTCAGCTGGAGATGTCTCAGAACCACAAAGAGAACGAATTTCTGAAGAGAAAGATAAAATTAATGGAGCTTCAGATTGCTAAACTTCGTGCCGAACGAAGATGTCAAGACGGGACTTTTCTAAATCGTTTCCATGGTGTGCAATTGCTGAACAGACAAAACAGAGAGAGGGCTAATTCAGGTAGGCTACCGCGACACATTATCTGATCTTGCATGCTTGATAGTTGTTGTAACATTAGGCATACACATGTTCTGAATTTAGGGCCTGCGTTTGTGGTTTTAGGTTTATGTGGTTGTCACTGGCAGTGGAATGATGTTGTTATCACTCCAACATTAGGTACTAGGCCTAAAGTCACATTTATTTTGGTCGGGAGCCTATCGCGGAATCAACGAAATTGTTGAGAGATGTGTAGGCTAGGCCATGCAATTTATAGATATATACTTGGTTAGATCACTGAGATAGAGATGATATAACAATTGTTATTACTAAGTGACGTGCGTGTAGGTCTAAAAAATGTGAGGATCGAGAAGAGTGATAGAATCTAGATAAATCTGTTAGCCTACGATCTTTTGTGAAACTGTTCTATTCCTATGGCCATTGAGGCTGGGATAACAAGATGCAGGCCCTAGTGGTAGAGGTGCTAACTGTAGGTGAGGTAGGCTATGGTTTAAAGACCTTATGTGTTGCTAAATTCTCCAATTCATGCATTAAAATAAACAGAAAGTGAGGTAGATTGAGGGTAACATTTTGTTTTACTTTTAATTATTCCCAGACTGCACTGATTTCCTTGACCACGTGTATACGTAGACTATAATTGCTTATTAGCCTATGTTGTACCTCTGTTGTTGCTGCTTCTTTTGGGATCTGACTCTTTACAGAAGAGATTTTCTAACAGTTATAACAATTTTTAATCACTAATTACTTTGATCAGCAGCAGGATTGACTGTGAAGAGTCGCTTCAGGAATTGGGATGTCCGCACTAATACGCCACCTACAGAAGCGCCGGTAGAAAAGTCTCCACATGTAATTGCCAGCAGTAAAGTTGGGGTAAGTCAGAGGTTCCCCCATGAGCTGCTTCTGATACAGTTTCAATATGTGAATTTGGTTGTGTTCAACAGTATGTTCACTGAAATGAGGTGCACAAAAACATGTCAATGTGTTGATAAAGATCTTTTTTGCCTTGTAGTCAGACGACATGGAGGAGGGAGAGCCAGATTTGCTGATTATCAAGGAGGAGAAGCCAGAGGAACCAAAGCCCCTTGATCAAGAGGCTGAGGGTAAGGAGTTTCAGGCATACCATCTCAACACCTGAATCAATATCTAAAGCTATTATGTTGCCTTTTGCCCACTGTAATTACATTTGTATATTCAAAGCAGAGTTGTATGGAAAAATGTACACAGTTCTCCAAAGCCCACACTGGGAGCCTGTTTTCTCTCTTTGCAGAATCTGGTCGTTGTCTTGAAAGTGCCTATGATGTTGATGATGATGCACCTTTCCTGCCTTCTGCAGTCCCCGTGGAGCCCAGGACCAGGCATGCAGACGTGGAGGTCAGTGGATCAGACTCCGTCCACAAGTCAGAGGCAGAGTCTGAAGGGCTAAAGCACAGTCTGCCGCACACTGGATCTGAGCTCAGTACTAAAAGACTGTATCATACAAACAAGGCTCAACTAGTCCATAAAGGCCAAAGTCCTTCGACACTACCCGTAAATAAAGAGTGGACAGATTTGGGAGTCATTCCATCATCTCTTTGTCAAGCCACTGAAACAGGCTCCATGAATCTGGAGGAAAGACCAGGCGGAGTAGTTGATGGTAATAGCATAAGCAGACCTTGTTCTTCAGCATCAGAATTGCAGCCTGATGTGATTGTGGTTGAGCCTGAAACACCAGGGCATTCTGTGCAAAGCAGCATCAGTTGGAGGCAGAAGTTGTTGTCCAGTCATGGGGAAATAAGAGAAATCAGGCAGGGGAGTAACAGTAAAGCTCAAGGTGTTACTAATACTAGCTTACAGCAGTGTCATGAATCACATCGAGAGAATGTTATGCAGCCACAGTATATTCCTATAAGCTCTTCCTCGGATCACAGTTCTAGGCCTTGTCCCATGATTGCCACAACAGTAGGTAATCATGTACATGTGGAAGGGACCCAGACCCACGAAATTTATCACACTCAAGTTGTCGAAGCTCTGGCCAGAAATGTGCCGCTCAGCGATATTAGAAGCAAAAAGCCCATTTCCTTTACTCTGCCACGTCCATTTGGGTGCTCAGTTTGCCAGAAGAAGTTTGTCACAGAACAGGACTTGAAGAAACACCAAGCTATTCATAGGAGGGCAAAAGCCTTCCCTTGCTCACTGTGCGGAAAGAGTTTTGTAAGCGCAAGTCAGCTACACATGCACAGGAATGTCCATACAGGGGATAAACCATACAGTTGTCATCTGTGCTGGCGAAGGTTCTCTCATCCCAGCAACCTTAAGAGACACCAAAAGCAAGTGCATTAGCACTATAGAACATTTATAACAATGTGGGTTTTTATTATCCTTTAATACATTATTTATGTGTTCATTTCTATTGGAATTTTTTAATTAAAGAAAAATTTAAGTCATTGCTGTAAAAATGTTTTTAGATTTTATAACAATAAAGCATATCACTTGCTTCCAATAACGTTTTATCTGTTGCATTTCTATGTTACAAGCGACACTTTTAATCCTTTAGATTTTCCCAGTCATATTCATTATTATTATTATATCTTATATCATAGTTACAATGAAACACCACTGTCTTCACTGGGACTGAATTTCTAATGATAAAATACATAACCCTTGGTTGATCAGTCTGGTGTGCTATGTTTTGGGGTTGCGAAAGTAAAGGCATTTTAATAGCTTGTGGACAATTTGTGATATATGAACCATAATCAGACCCAGACCCACAATAAATAGATTTGAATAGGGCACTACAACAAATGAGCATTCCATTCAAAATTGTAGAAAGAGGTTGGGTATATATGATAAAGGCTCAAGTTGTAATACATGTCATCACCTTGATGGTGGTTTTGGTGAATAATGATATCTTCGTTTTCATTTATTCACATCACTTTTCTTTTTCCAGGATAAAGTCCTGGATGATAGGAAGACCATAACCAAACCAGTTAAACAGGAGAATACAGAAGAGACAATAGGCATCAGTGAAGGTTCTGATAAACCAGGAATCAGTGCAGAAGGTGAGTTTGTGGAAAACTAGCTGAGACATGTAAGAATACGCTTGACGGATAACAGTGAAATAATATATTGATATATGTAGTATGTATGGTTTGAAATTATGAAATCTATTTCCACAGAAGTCTTCCATGTTGTTGAGGTCAACATACCAGACAAAGCCGTCAAACCAGAGAGCAGGAAAGATGGCATGAGGCAAAAACCGCAACTCGCAGGCTCTAGAAATTTCTCTAAGTCACAGCGCAATCACTCTGAGTGGCCATCTTGTTCCACTAGGCCTAGTCTAGACCATTCATCATTTCACGTCAGCAGCAGGCTTGGGCATGTCCATGGAACCATGGGTGAGCTGAGCCCAGGACGTCCGGATGAAAAGCCAGATGTCATAATAATTGACCCGTCTACAGTTCATGAAGAGCAGAATACACAGTCCCAGTGGCACAGTGACATACAGATGCAAAGAGCCAATAAACAACCTGAGTTCTGTAGACAAGAATACGCGGACAAAGATATGCAAGGGCTAAGAGACCAAAGACCACATTCTCAAAAGAAGGGGGGAAATGTCTTTGAGTCAGAGTCCTATTCAATGGACATGAACACACTTGGGTCTTATAATATGTGTGTTGGCCTTGATAATTCATCTGGTGAATCACAGGGGCAGCAACTTCCATGGGTGCTATCAGACTCAGAAGACAATGCCACCTCTGCTACAGTCCCCTCTCAAAGGAGGAGCAGATCTTTCTGCTGCACGCTGTGTGGCAAACGCTATATGACTGTCAAACAACTCAAAGTACACCAGAAGATCCATGCTGGAGAGAAGCCCTACTGTTGTATACAGTGTGGCAAGCGATTCATCCAGCTATACAGCCTTAAACGGCACCACAGGGTGCACACAGGGGAGAAGCCTTTCCGCTGTGGCCAGTGTGGAAAGCAGTTTGCTCACTCCAGCAACCTCAAAGTTCACCAGACCGTCCACACAGGTGAAAAGAACTTCCATTGTGCTCAGTGTGGGAAAAACTTCTCCTTCTTGAGTAATCTCATCCGACATCAGGCAATTCATGTAGCAAAATAACCCTTTTTATTATATAGATATAACTGTAAATTATGTAACCATCACATATACCAATAAATAATTTTAAAAAATAATAATGTTGTAACAACATGCATTTTTTTGTGTGTGACTGCAAATAATAAAGGTTGTCTAAAGTTGTAGCCTACTCTTGTTTCTAAAACGTCTTATGTGGCACGGTGCTGCTTTCAGAATATTTACGGTATTCCGGAAGAGAAAATAATAGTTTATGAAATGGGGATTTGGTGAACGCATAGCCTTACGCACTCTTTCAGATTGCACGCAATTTTAAAATATGTCTAATTCTATAGATTTCCGCTCACAGATCTCCGCAGTAATGGAGGTTTTAGCAAATGCAGCAGTGGTGGAAATTTGTAAAGTTGTTAATGAAGGCTATGCTGTTTTTCGACTGGAGATGACCAGAAGCAGGAGAGAAAACGAATCATTGAAGAGAAAATTAAAATCAATAGAGCTTCTCTTATCTCAAGATACAGACAACGGGACAGAAGGAACAACCGCCACTATTAATCAAGAGCAGACCAAAGAACAAACTCATTTAGCAGGTAAGGTTGCTCTTCTAATATAGGCTAGTTCAGTGCACGAGTCCCGACGTTTTCCTCAAACAGACCAGCCAACCTTACGAAAAAGAAATATTGTAGGCCTACATTTCTAGTATAACTATAATTATCATAGCAGCTAGCTATACTACACATCGTGGTTACTGTAATACTATAGTAATACCTACTGTAATAACTCTGTGATGTCCTTGCCCTCTAGTGTCCCTACTTCTATTAGCTAGCCTACCACAATTGTGTTTTTCAGATTCCTTTTTCGTAAGGGTTGAGCTGCGTGTATCCACATCACAGTTGGAATTTTGCATATTTTAGATATTAGATACAGCTTAATTTGCCTTAGTGAAGCCTACGTAACCTATGACAAGATAACCAATAACGGATAAATAAATCCACTGGTATCTTTCATGAGGTCGTGTTCCACTATCTTTGTCCATGTCTTTACAGTTGGAACTAGTGAGACACCTTCTGGAGGAAATGGAATCACTGCCTTCCATGATGATTTGGGCTCTGCACAGTCTTGCATGGTTGGTGAAAAATTGTTTCACACTTAGTTCTACACAAGCTATTTATGACCATTTCAAGGGTCCCATGAAACTTTTGATACAAGCATAGGTCCAAATGCTTGAGACTGAAACGCTTCATTAAAGAACTCCCAGTTTTCTGCAATTGCATTGCTTGGCTATTTTTCTAGGCCATTATGCTGGTTCAATTTTTTGTCTTTTAAGATTAAACTGGCTCAAACGAAGCTAGCTGGCATATTTGTAAGATTTATTAGCATTTAAATGTTGTGAACTGTGCTGTTGGTGTTTGTAAGGTTTTTGCATCTTTTATTAGCCTATTTAGAGCAAAACTTAGGCTTCTGTAACAGGATCACTTAGCATAAACTAATGTGCCATTGGACTGATGGTTGTATGCCTGTGCAGATATTCCATTTACATTAACATGTCTGGTGTATTTTCGTTTTTTCTTAAGCCTGCAGTCAGTTCACCAACACACTCACATGTTCCAGTAATAAAAGAAGAGATGGTTGAGCAAAATATAAGAAGTCAAACGCAAGAAGATGAACATTATAGAAATGACTGTAAGTTACAAATACTAATAATGATAAAAAGAAATTGCCTAACATTTCCCTACAATGGATGGACCTGGTGTCTCACCCTGCACCACTTTTACTACAAACTTTCCTGATATTGCTTTGTTTTTAATAAAATGTAGGTAATGATTGATCCAGTCCATAAAAATGTTTCTCACAACTTTTCCCAGAGCGTAGTCCTAATTCTGATCCAAGATCACACAAGTGCTCATGAAAACTCACCCACTAAAAGGAGGATTTCCTGTGTCTTTGCTTTTCTTCACACAGATACGTCAAAGGCCAGCAAAGGTGAAAGACCCTCAGCTTCCCAAATAATATCCGATTACCCTCATGATCTCATGGCCACAGGTAGACATCAAAGTGCTGACCTGGAGGCCCCTGTTTTGGCTGCTAATGAGAGGACCCTGTGTCAAAATGACAGTCAATATAGTCCAGAGATTGAAGTGCCTCCTATTTCCAGCCAAAGTAGAATCATGTCATCTGCAGAGGAGAATAGTTCCCAGTCTCCTCACCCAGACCTTGAGCTGATATCCAGTACAGGCCAGACAAGTTCTTATAACAGCACATCATCTCTGAATTTCGTTGGATGGAGGCCTGAAGTACCCACTGACTCAAGTTCGTTGAAAATGGAGGCAGATGACTGTGCATGGAAGGAGGGAAGCTCTTTTGAGTCACACACTAAAGGGTATAAAGCTGGCATGATGGGAGTAGGAGACAACAGCGACCTGAATCCCCTCAATTTCAAGACTGGAGTAGATACTCAAATGAGGCATGACTGTGTAGGGCTAGATTTCAGTGCATTACCTGATGTCAATGAAATGTTCAATGCAAGGGCAACCAAGATCCACCCAACAATGATGAGAAGAGAACTGCAGTCATTGCCAGGCTACGAGGAGAGTTTTGTTGACTTTGGTACGGCCTCTCAGCTCAGGCTGGGAGATGGTTCCAGTTCTCCTGACCATGCTGGGCCCCCACAACCTGGTCAGGCAGGGAGATTGTTTGGCTGCAATTTCTGTGGTAAACAGTTTCCACATCTCCATCAGCTGAAGACACACAGAAGAGTTCACACGGGAGAAAAGCCTTACAGCTGCCCTCAGTGTGGCAAACGCTTCTCCCAGTCGAGCCACATTAAAAGACACATGACAGTTCATACCGGGGAGAGGCCATTTGGCTGTGCGTTGTGTGGAAAGAGGTTCTCACAGTCTTGCAGCCTAAAGGTTCATCAGAGGGTGCACACCAACGTCAGACCATTTAGTTGCACTCAGTGCGGGAAAAGTTTCTCAGTTCTTAGTAATCTTGTAAGACACCAGACTGTACACATAAGCATGAAGACTAATCCTGGGACATTAAATATCTGACATTGTTTAAGTAGTTGAATGGATGAACTTTAGGATGGTATTCAGTGTGTTGGAATGATGGGTGATTTTATTTTAAATGCATGTTAATGTTCGAGTGCTATACTGTAATTGTTGTGTTTTCAGCTCCTTGAGGAGATTAGTCATAACAAAGCGAAAGAAAAAGTAAATAACACTGCTAGATATTTGCTATCAAATAACATGTATTGGCAAGAACCTGGCAAGATGATACACATCATTGTAATTCAATATATTATGATTATGATTTCGGGATTAGGATTCAATATAAATTATAGCTATGCTGTAAACAAGGCAATATGTTGTAATTTTCTAAATCTTTTTTGTCAGCTTTGTTTGTTTGTATGTTACTTCCACTCTCAATTTACAGTGTTGTGTTGAAGTGGAAGGGTTAAATGGCTGCTGAAGACAACCACTATTTGAGGTCAGAAGTTTAAACAAGTAAACGTGTGACCGCGCACATCCCTTTTCACCGTTTTGGATGGGTGCTGGATCAGAGAAATGACTCCAAAAGTAGAAGAGAGTGATCAACACACCATATCGCTCTCTTGAAAGGTTTTTATTTTGCGTTTCAAGCCCCTGGCTCCTCCTCAGGCTACCTTCCTGTGCGGATCACTCTTACTTCAGGAGTTTAAACACAACACAGCATGAACCACGATCTGCCTTAAAAATATTTGCATGTAAACTATTTCAAAGCAATATTTTTACGTTACAGTATGGTGAACTCATGAACAAATATGTTAACCAGCTCCCAATGAATCTTTGCATTCAACTGTTACATGGTTTTTCTTTACTTTATTGACAATTGTGCATGTGGTGTATTCTTGTGTAAAAACACTTTTGTTTTTACATTTTTGTATACTTTGTCCTGCACCTGGCCTAAATATAGATGGGATGTGCACACAACCACTCTGACTTCTTGTCTGGGTGCCACCTAAGGGCGACTAGCCAGAATACTGAATCATCTCCTTGTATGACAATTGATCTGTGGCCTGATGAATATTTAAACTCTTTACAATTACATTGTAGCCCTCTCCAGCTTTATTAAGCTCAGCATTTTTGTTGTTGTTGCAGGTCTTCTGATAAATTTTACTTGCCAGGCATGGATCACATCAGAATATGCTTCTCAATTGTTTTTTAATCAGTTAAAGTAGCTCTAAACCACATGTTCAAACTTGTGTCATTATTTGAACTCCATATTTGTTAACTTCAAACTCAAATTAGCTTTTGTTGAAGGCATTAGACTTGAAGTTCATTTACTTTTTATGAAGGTTTGAATGTTTCCATATGGACAGGAACAATGTATTCATTTGTGTGTTATCAGTGAAAATAAAATATGTTTGTTCATTATTGTAATTCAAATTTAAAAAAAAGTCAGTATTTTAATACACATACATTTATAACTTAATGTCAGTTATTCCAAAGGACTCACTTTGTCTTACTATAGTAAGTTATAGTGTATTATATTTTATTCTTCTACATAGTGCTGTTAAACATTCAAACATTTCTACATAGTAAACACCACACTGTCTTTTCTGTCATATAGTTGTTCTCTCTCTTTTAATTCTATTTTTTTGTGCTGAATCCTCTTTTCAGAAATACCTATGAATTGGCGCAGAAGTGCCCTTCATGATTCTATTGTGTTGTGTCTTTTCACCCGTTTTGACTGCATCTGATGCATCTAATGTGTGTGTGAGTGTGTGTGCTCCTGGCTTCCAGTTTTCCACCTCCCGCTTACTCCATATCCACGTTCTGCCTCCTCCCCCATCTGACGAGCAGCTTGTTTTTTGCTCCTTTCATCCAGGCCCAGAGTTTATAGTAGCCGCCAGGTTGATTTATAGTACTTTTTCACGTAGAGTCTGCTTTCTGCTTGGACATATTTGTATCGCCCATAGTTCATGAGATAATTTGCATATTTTAATAAATTAGCAGATATATCTCAAAGACATGTATTGATCATTTGACTGTAGTGTAACACCGGGATCAGGAATTGAACCTGTGTCTCTGGATTGCTAGGGCAGTTGGCTAACCACTACGCTAAAGATAGGACTCAGAGGTAACGTAAGGAGCTGCAGAGGTAACGTAAAAAGTTCAGATTTAATAAAGCATTCCAAAAAGCTCAGTAGATCCAGACAAAGGCTCAAAACAAAGTACAATCCAACTAAGGCAGAGCAGTAAGACAAGGGGCAGTAATCCAAAATAGCAGTCAAAAGGTCCAAGTAATCCAAAGGCACAAAAACAAAGTTCTTCAATACAAAGTCCAAAGCATAAATCAACAAAAGGGTAAAATCAGGGGCGATTCTAGACCTAGAGCTTTGCTGGGACACAGGCCCCCAACTCCCAATACATTAAAAAAAAAAACATTTAAATGTGCGCGCAATATGAAATAAATGGCTTTTACGTCTAGCCCCCATCATGTCCTCATCTGTTTCTTGCCTGTCTCTCTCCTCCTCCTCCTGCCTGGTACTGGACTGCCCAGCATGTGCTCTTTCTCCCCTCTTCTCATTCTTTTCAACCTTCTTCTCCTCCTCCTTCTCCTCCAGCACTGTCTCCCTCAATTGTTGTAGCAGCCACTGCAGCAACATCCAAACACATAGGCATAAGCAGGCCTACTGTATACTCACTGCATGACTTTAATAGGCTTTCCTACACAAGGGAAGCTTATTTTTAGAGAGAGAGCACAAGCTGGTAAACTGTTGCTAAATTTAGGCTACGACGCTAAGCATTGAAAAACATGCTAATTATGTGGGCAACATTCTCTAACAGCGATCAACTTGTCATTTATTCTGTCAAACAAGTTGTGAATTTGTTGTAACATTAAAACAGGGGACAACTTACTCTGTGCTCAAAGTGATATGACGAGCTCCAGCGGTTTCCACTATACAGTATGTGTGTGTGTACAACGAAATACTCGGAAGAATCATGTGAACGATTTTCATTGGTTGTTGCGTTCAATCTTACCCAGCTACAGAGGTGCTATTTCCTGATTGGCTATTATGGCCCCTTTCTTTTTTTCCTTTTTTTTTATTGGCTGGTAAGTGACTAAAGCAGGCACGGAGATGTGCTCATGAATGCCGTTTCCAGCGAGAGCAGTGCTAGAATTTTACTGGGGCACTGGAGACTTTTACTAATGCATGTGCCCCAGTGAAGTGACGCCCTAGTGACGCCCCTGGGTAAAACGTAAAGCAAAAACTGACAGCGCAAAGTTCTCAGCAAAAACTCACCAAAGCGGTTTGACAAAGACTCAGTACCACAGTAACAGAAAATCAGGTTTAAATACACACACTAATTAATCACATGACGGACAAAGATGAACTTCAGGCAAACCCAAAATGGTACATAACGAAAGGCAGGGAAAACTGGAGCACATGGCACATCAAAAATCAGGACACATGAACACACAACCAAAAACACAAAAACAAGGTCATAGTGGCCACTAGAAGCCAGAAAAGTCCCAAAATCCTAACAGTACCCCCTACTCTAGGAACGTCTCCTGACGTTCCCTGGACGATCAGGATGTTGACGGTGGTACTGTCGAATTAAGTCCTTGTCAAAAATGTCCCGTGCCTTGACCCAAGATCGTTCCTCCGGGTCATAGCCCTCCTAATCCACCAGGAACTGAACTCCACCTCGCACCCGGTGGGAGTCCAGCAACCGGTGAATGGTGAAAACTTGTTCACCATTGAAGATTCGAGGAGGAGGGGGGTCTTTTGGAGCAGGGGTATGAGGTGATGAGAGCACCCTTCCCTTCAGGGAACAGAGGCGGCTGGAAGCCAAACTGGCACTGGAACGGAGACACCTTGGTGGCAGAGGACTGAAGGGTGTTATGGGTGTACTCCGCCCACGGCAGCTGGGAGCACCATGTGGATGGGTTGTCCATTGCCAGGCTTTTCAGGGTGGCCTCGAGTTCCCGATTGGCTCTCTCCGTTTGCCCGTTGGATTGGGAATGATAGCCGGATGAGAGGCTGGCTGTCACCCCGAGGAGTTTGAAGAAAGCCGCCACACCCAAGAGGAAAACTTGGGTCCACGGTCTGTGACAATGTCCTGAGGAAGCCCAAACATTCGGAACACATGATCGAACATTAGTTTGGCAGTCTCAAAGGCAGAAGGTAATTTACTTAATGGAATGAATCGACAGGCCTTGGAAAACCTGTCGACCACAACAAGAACAACAGTGTTACCTTCAGACTCCGGCAGACCGGCGATGAAGTCAGAAGACAGGTGTGACCGGGGGCGTTTAGGGATGGGAAGAGGGTGCAGCAATCCTTGGGGACGCTGACGAGGATTCTTGCTGTGGGTGCACACTGAGCAGGCCATCACAAAAGCCCTGGTCTCTTTCTCTATCTCAGGCCACCAGAACTTTCTTCACAGAAACTCCAGCGTTCTCCGGACCCCAGGGTGTGCTGTGAGATGGGAAGAATGTCCCCACTGGAGGACCTGGGACCGCACTCGTTGGGGAACAAACAGACATCCTGCTGGACCAGTTCCAGGGCCTGGCTCCTGTCGTTGTGCCTGTTTAACTGTGGACTCGATGCCCCACCGAACAGGAGCCACAATTCTGGACATTGCAGTCCCTCCAGGATTTCGCGAGGATTTTTTGAGATTGTTGCGATCTAAAATGCCTGATTTCGTGACAACTTTTCTAAAAAATTGCGATGGAAGTTGCTGTGTTTTTAGCCGTTTGTTGCGAAGAAATTGCGAGAGGAAGTGAAAATTTCAAAAATAGTTGCGATTTTTTTATTATTATTATTTTTTAATTGAGGGTAATTAAGGTTAGTAAGACCAAAATTACACTGATCATCTTGATGCTTATTAAAATGATAAGTAAAGGTAAATAGTAATGGTTACAGAAAATCAAAGTAGGCCTACTTTATTTGTGTAAATACTTTGACTGGGGTAATTCACAAAGCAGTATAACCTTTCGTAGAACTGTCCAAAAAAGAAAGCCCCCTAAAGAGATGGCATAATGCCATATGTTTCAATACATTCATATATGTTGTAATTCATATTAAGTTCATATATTTGTAATAATTCATATTCTGTGACTTGCATAATTACTAATAGCCAACTAAGTATCTAGTAATTTCATATTGATTTAAACTATTAGACTACACTTTTCTTTAATGTTATTACATTGGTGGTGTGTAAGTCTAATTGACTGCCTGCCACTTTAAGGACGGGAGAGTAGCGTCATACGACTTCGGCTACGACTGGAAATAACTTTTTGCATAGTGCATTACGATATGTAGATAGAATTCGAGATGTTTTCTTTGTCATTAGTTAAAATAAATGTTAAAAAATAACTCGTATGAAATCATTCTTGGATAATAGAAGAGGTAAATGTCTTACAATATTATTCATTTCTATGATTTTGGTAGCACTGCACTACAGAAACTGAGCCCACAAGCTAGCAAACATGACACGAGCTAAAAGGACATCTCCAGGTGTAAACGTTTGCCAATGGGTTGCATATTGTAGTCTACTCAAATGGCAGTAAACCAAGTAGGCCTTAATTAACTTACTTTCATAGCTTAGGCAGGTTAGCAACACTAGGTTGAGATGACAGATGCAAGTAAAGCAGATCATTAACGTTAGCCTTCTATTCATTGTCATCAAAACTGCAGAGGAGTGAACAAGTTATAGGGCAGTCTCTGGTGTCTGCAGAAGTGAGTGTGGCATCTGAGTCAATATTCTGCGCATGTGGGCTGTTGTGGTAGGTGAAATTTCCCGGGGAAACCATGATTGGTCAAATTTGCGAAAAAGTTGCAGTGTTTGGACAAAATTGCGAGGTTGCCCAGAATTCACGAGGATTTGTTGAATTTGCGTTAATTGTTGCGATCGCAACATTGCGAATTCCTGGAGGGACTGACATTGGGATGACTGGCCTCAGTTCATCCTCTTGATTGTTGGCAGTGAACTGTCTTGACAGGGCATCAGGCTTGCCGTTCTTAATGCCAGGTCGGTACAAGAGGGTGAAGTCAAAACGGCTGAAGAACATGGCCTAGCGAGCCTGACGGGGATTCAGACGTTTCGCTTGCTGCAGGTACTCCAAATTTCTGTCATCAGTCCACACCAAAAATGGATGTTGAGCCCCCCTCCAGCCAGTGCCTCCACTCTTCAAGAGCCATCTTCACAGCCAGAAGCTCACGATCCCCCACATCATAACTGAATTCTGTAGGACTTAGACGATGTGAGAAAAAGGCACAGGGATGCAATTTTCCAGAGGAGCGCTGAGAAAGAATAGCCCCAACCCCAACATCTGAAGCGTCAACTTCAATGATAAAAGGCTGTGATGGGTCAGGGAAAACCAGTATAGGTGCTGAAGAGAACCGCTGCTTAAGGTCCTTGAAAGCGTTCTCTGCCTGGGGATTCCAGCGAAATGAGCCTCCATTTTTCTTGGTAAGAGCAGAGAGGGGGGCTGCCACGGAGCTGAAACCTCTTATGAACTTCGCAAACCCTAAGAAGTGTTGGACCTCCATTACAGACTTGGGAGAGGCCCATTCCCACACCACCTGGGCCTTCTTAGGATCCATTTGCACCCAAGGGCGTAGGTTTGGTCTGAGCTTTGGTGGGGACACTACCCAGCCCCCCCCCCCCAAAAGAAAAATGAAATAATGTATGATGCATGCCTGACTTTAACTTTGTATGATACCTACTGATGCATATGCAGTAAAACATTTAGTCAAAACACCATGTCAAATTTACCTGTATTTACCGGGGTTCCTCTGTCACTTTATAAATAAAATATTGATGTCATGAGCAGTGACATAGCATGACTCAAATATCGAAGACCAGTAGTATTCACTAGGTCTATAACTAGCCTATAGATAGATAGATAGATAGATAGATACAAACTTTATTGTCCACTGAATGTACATACACTGGAAATGTATCTTTGGCACTCTGGCGACATAAAAACACACAGCAACAGACAATATAAGTTAAATTGTAGTTACATAAATAGTTAAAAAATATAAATGAATAAATACTAGTGCAGTTCTCGTTACTGATCCTTCTCATCATCACCCTGACTGGGTGGTGCATGAGTAAGTGGAGGGGGGAGTTATTTTAGTATGCCTTGGTTCAGGATAGACACAGCAGAAGGAACAAATGACTTTTTGTACCCATTTTTCCTGGCCATTGGGACCATTAGTCTTCTGCCAGATGGCAGTAGCTGAAAGGATGGATGAAGGGGATGGGTGGGGTCATTGAAGACCTGGATGGCCTTTTGTGTTATGGAACGGCTGTATAGAGTGTGGAGTTGTAACTGCTTTTCTCCTGTAATTTTGCTGGCTTGGTTTACCACCTGAGCCAGCTTGTTCCTATGTTTCACTGAGAGGTTCCCATACCAGGAGGTGATGTTGAACGTGAGAACACTCTCAGTGAGTGATCTGTACGCCATGGTCAGAGTGTGCTTGCTGGTGTTAAAGCTTCGCAGCCTGTTCCACATCCTTCCCCTTCATGTTGATGGGCATGAAGTTAGGTCCTCTGTTGCCTGCTCCTCTCTTTCCTCCAAAGCACAGTTCCTTGGTCTTGCTGACATTTAGATCAAGGTAGCTGCTGTCAAACCAGGTGATAAGATGGTTGATGTGTTGAAAGTAGGAAGGGCTGTTGGCATCCTGTAGGCAGGCCACAAGGGCCATGTCATCTGCATATTTGATTAGATGTATAGAGTCATTGTTGTTGTAATTGACCTCATTGGTATATATGGAGAACAGAAGGGGGGACAAGACGCACCCTTGTGGGACACCGGTGTTTAGGACGAGACAGTCAGAGATGGTATTGTTCATACGGACACGCTGGGGCCTTTCCCTCAGAAACTCCCTAATCCATAGAATGAGACTATGGCTGACCTTCAGGGCACTTAGGCGTCCCAGCAGAAGATGTGGCTGAACAGTATTGAATGCAGAGGAGAAGTCCATAAAAAGTACACGGGTGAATGTTTTGGCCTTGTCTAGGTGACTGTGAATTTTTTCTAGGAGAGTGAGAGTGGCATCCTCCACACTTCGATCAGCTTTATAAGCAAACTGCATGGGGTCCATATGCTCAGACGTTTGCAGTTTTAGTTCTCTGCACACTAGACGCTCCAAGCACTTGCATAATAAAGAGGTCAGGGCAATGGGTCTGAAGTCATTGAGTGACTTGGGGCGTGTTGTTTTAGGCACTGGGATAATGGTCGCCATTTTCCAGGCCTGAGGAACAAAACTGGTGCTGAGGAACAGCTGGAATAGCTGGGTGAAGATGGGACCCAGTTGAGTGGCACACTCTTTCAGTACCCTTCCCTTAAGGCCATTTGGTCCAGGGGCCTTGCGAGGGTTAACACGCTGGAGGACTGAAGTCACATCCCTTTCCCTTAGTGTCACAGGCATAGCTCTCATCCCCTCACAGGCAAAATCACATTTGTCACTGAAGTCATATTTATCAAACCTAGAGTAAAAAACATTCAGATCATTTGAGAGACTGACAGGGTCTTCACACCGAGGTGTTACTTTATGATTCCTTCCCATCATAGTGTTAAGTCCTCTCCAGGCCTCTCTTGCATTCCCATTCCTTAAATTCCCCTCAACCTTGTCTTTATAATCCAGTTTGGCCTTTTTGGTTAAACTCCTCAATTCTTTCTGTAGTTCTTTCACTTTTTGCTGATCTCCCCTTAAAAGGGCATTTTTTTTCTGGTTTAAGTTGTGTTTTAGTTCTTTACTGACCCATGGTTTATTATTGGGATAGATTCTGACCCTTTTTGTTTTTATGACAGCGTCCACACAGAATTGAATATAACTAGTGATAGTGTCTGTTAGTAGTTCATAATCATTGCAGGCTAGCTAACTAGCTAACACTAAAAAAAAACACCATGTCCTTAATAAAGTTCACCTGCTGCTGTGAGTGACCCTGCCACACCACCGCTGTCTGATAAAGGGAGCGGCTGGGTTGCTTTTTCTGTCATCTGACAAAGTAACAAATCTACGGAACCCTAGAGGGGTCATTGCAAGATATTTTTTGGTATATATCCAGAAAACGTGCGCTCATTTTACTAAATTGTGTGCACATTTTACTAAATCGTGCGCACATTTTACTTAATTGTGCACTCATTTTACTAAATTGTGCTCTCAATTTAGTATATCGTGCCAAAAACTTAGTCAGCATCGACAGCATAGGCTACAGGGAGCTAAGCCAATCAAAAAACAGACCTGTCTCAAAGACGTATTTTGGGTGGCGGTACTGAAGTGGGAAATTATTTAACCTTTTGTGTACCGCATGAGGCGCTAATTTCCCCCGTTTCAACCTGAATATTGGTGGGGACATTTCAGTTATTATTTGATATTGGTGTGGACACGTCCTTCGCCCATGTTTGCACCTCACCCCCTCTCAGGATGTGTCTTAAGAAGGACACCTCTGGAACTCACATTTAGAAGGCTTGACATACAGGCGGTTCCTCAGGAGTCTTTGAAGAACTTGGCACACATGCTGATGGGGTTCCTGCAGGGTCTTAGAAAAGATAAGAATATCATCGAGATAGACAAAAACAAAAATATTAATCATGTCTCAAAGAACATTAAGGCTTGGAAAACTGCTGGAGCATTGGTTAGACCAAAAGGCATCACCTGATATTCATAATGCCCCGAAGGCGTGTTGAAGGCAGTCTTCCATTCGTCACCCTGCCGTATGCGGACAAGGTGGTAGGCATTGCGTAAGTCCAACTTAGTAAAAACTGTAGCACCCTGCAGGAGGTCAAAAGTCGTGGACATTAAAGGGAGTGATGATATAGTGATGATATATACTGATGGATAGTCATGGATAACATATAATGTCATGGATAACATTGGCATCCTGGAATATTTCTCAGTCCGGAAGTCCAGATGACAATGCCAGGAATCATCTGCCTCAACCTGTGAAAGAGTGGATCATCAGAATGAAGAATCATCTCTACAGATAAATTGGCCACCACAGAGTACTGACTATGCTGAAGAAGATTTTACGTAGAGCTTTGTCTTATGATAAAGAATCATAGCGAAAAATAATGGAACTGAACAAAAAAGAGTTGTCGGAATAATGCCAAGGTAAATGCATGAATGTGCATTAAAACCCACCCAAAAGACCATTATGAACTGAGTTTCTGGGATGTCTTAAACAAAGAGAGATGGAATTCTCATATAATTCACAATTCATAAATCTATCCTTGTATGCAAATTAGTTGATACATTTGCATTTATATGCATATTAACTTAATATTAACTTAATATTAATGCACAGAATGCATATCTAGACTAATCTGGTGAAAGAATATCAATATTCTCTTTGTATGATGTATACTTATAAAGAAGAACTCATTCATTGACAATAAACATTTACATTTTCCTAATTTGCATATCTGTAATATTAAATGAAAACGCATCATTTTGTGTAACCATTTGATAAAATTTGAATATGTCGAGGCCAGAAGACAGGGCTCAGTCTACCTTGAGTCAAATACTTTGTCAATACATGTCCTTGAGTTGTAATTATAAAGAGGAACTCATTCATTGACAATAAACATTTAGATTTTTCTACTGTATCTATAATATTACATGAAATAAAACATCATTTTTCATAATTATTTGATTAAATTTAAACATGTTGAGGCCAGAAGACATGACTGTCTATCTACATTCAAATGATCAATATATGTCTTTGAGTTTAAGATTATATTTATATCTACTAATTTATTCACATATGCAAATTATCTTACTATCTATGCGTGATACAAAAATGTCCCCAGCAGAAATGGATTCTACACAAAAAAGTACTAGGCTATAGGATCAACTGAGAAAAGTTTGGTAGTGACCTTAATCAGAGCGTTGTAGGCTCCAATAGGCTGACAACTACGGAGCCCAGGAGGTGTCATTGCAAGATATTTTTGTGTATCGAGAGAACGTGCGCTCATTTTGCTAAATCGTGCACACGTTTTACTAAATTGTGCTCTCAATTTAGTAAATCGTGCGCACGATTTAGTAAAACGTGCACACGATTTAGTAAATTGTGCGCACGTTTTATTATATTGTGCGCACGTTTTACTAAATTGTGCGCTCAATTTACAACAATTAAAATGAGCGCACTATTTAGTAAAACGTGCGATTTACTAAATATACACAATTTACTAAATCGTGTGCACATTTTACTAAATCGTGAGCACGATTTTACGGAAGCCTATTGCTACCACACACAAAAAAAAAGGGCTCAATATTATGTAATTACGTGAAAGTTTCTTATGTTTTATGTTGTTTTTCACGTTTTAACTAGATATGTATCACGTTATTACATGAACTTATCACATTATTTCATGATCATTTTCACGTTATAACATGACAATATCAATATTCAAGATATGATATTTTCAAGTTTTTACAAGAAATGATCACGTTATTTCATGAAAGTATCACGTTATTTCAAGATAATGATATTTTCATGTTATAACATGAAAATATCATGTTATCTCAAGATAGGCCTAGGCTATGATATTTTCACGTTCACGTAGGCTATTTAGAGGTAAGAATAGGCTTACACAAGTTCAATCATGGCTCCTTTACACGAGTTAATCACATTCTATTTTAAACTCGGTTTAAGACATGGTGACATTCTCCAGTTATTGAACACAGTGGATGACGTTGTTATAAGTATGCGCACACTCAGGAGGATTTTAAAACGCCTGGGATTGACGGAAGAATGAATCCGACCCTCTTGAGGTAGCCTCGTTCCTCATTGATCAATTGGAGGGGCATGGAAGGCTCCATGGGTACAGGATCCACCATCTGAACTGCATCCAAGCTAGATATGCTGTCACCCAAAGTACGGTGAGGCATTTGTTAAAGTTCCTCGACCCCCGTGGTGTTGAACAAAGACGGAGAAATCGCCTGAATCGACGCATGTACTTTAACCCTGGGCCTAATTTTATGTGGCATGTTGACTCTTACGACAAACTAAAGCCATATGGTGTATGTATAAATGGAGCCACAGATGGCTTTTCAAGACTCATGATATGGCTTCATGCCTATTCTACAAACAGCGATCCCAACATAATCGCTGGTTATTTCATACTAGAAGTTGAGAGGAGGATGGGGACACCTTCCAGAATTCGCGCAGATTTGGGAACATAAAATGTCACAATGGCAGAAATGCAGAGGTTCTTACGATGGAGTACAGATCATCGTCACGTCAGTAATTGTTCCAGTCCAGTAATCACAACCAGCGGATCGAAAGCTGGTGGGCCTTTTTGAGAAGACATCATGCACAGTACTGGATTAATCGTTACCAGGAACTTAAAGACAATGACTGTTTCTCTGGAGACTTCTTGGACAAGCAGCTTTTATTGTTTAGTTGCCTAGCCATCATACAGGTAGGCTACCAATGCACGCATGCGTAACAGGCCACAAATTCTAAAAAAATATGTAGCCTATATTACAGATGAAAGTAATTGCATACTATCAATTAACTGGGTAAAGCAATAGACACAGGGAAAAGCTATCCAGCATTATTAGCTGTGTGTTGACCTGAGCTGACAAAAATCCTATGCCTGTGAGTAACAATGTGTCCATATTTTTGTCTTACTATATAGGAAAAACTGCAGCATGTAGCACATTTGTGGAATATCCATGTCATCCGCAGGAGCAGAAATGCAGTAGCTCCAAATGGACATCCAATTCTCATGTACACCACCCCTCACCTATTTGGAGGACAAGATCACCTGAAAGAGGTCTCGCGGGAAGCAGTGGAGGCTTGTAAACAGGAATGCCAACAGAGAGGACCTTACCCTTGTGATGAAATAGTTTTCAAGATGTGTTGCCTTATAATGTCAGAGAACTTTTTACACTCACCCACCACAGCAGATGAAGCTATAGAGCTGTATCTTTTTCTGAGAGCATGCATCCTAAAAGACTTAGAAATTACCCCATGATTTCTAGAGTATTGTGATTTGGTTAGTTTTGAACATTTAATATATGAGGAATAGCAAGATCCCAACCATCATATTTTTGTTTTAATTTCTTGATCTATTCTTGATTCTTGATCTATTATTGATCTATTACCTACACTGTAGTTTACCAAGTTATATGTACAATAATTCAGTGTGGTTATGTTTACTTTTTTTTTTTAGAATAAAACAAACCTAAATATGACACAAAACTGTTGTTTCCCAACATTATGGTGCAATATGATCAATGAAAAAATGAGTGATAAGTGCAAATCTAAATTTATTTGAAAGTAACATGTAGAGCAACCATTGTAGTATCACATTGCTGCCTAACTCATAAACATGTATTACCTGATAAAACAACAGGTCACAAGAGTATAGAAATAAATTTGTGCTCAACTAACATTAAAATCAACCGGTCTTGAGGTCATAGCACTCTGGAGCTCATCAACATCTATTACCTCATAAAAAAAAGTCTAGATATAAAAAAAGACAACAGCAGCACAACCCCATACATATGCAGGTCTTGAACGTATTGCTCTCTGTGGGAACTCATCAACAGGTAACAAGAGTATGGAAATTTGAGCTTATCTAACATTGAAATCAGTCACACAAAAAAGTGGTCAGGTCTTGAACGCTGACCTCTGAAACTCATGTTTATACAGGCTTGTTTTGCACAAACTTGACAGATGATAAAATGCTCTGCTCCTATGTCTAAACATTATGTGCCCCTCCATCTCTCAAACACAATATGCATTAGTGCTGATATTGCAAGTAAAACATCCCACAGTATGCCCCAAAACAAAAGCCAGATAAATGCTGATTTAACTGATTATTTTTTACCTCATTTTTGTTCGGATGTCCAAACATATCAGCCTTATACTTAACCATCTGCATTGAAGCTAGCCGCCTTCTCCATTCAGATGAGATACATACCATAATAAACCTATGCTATGGTGAATGTATAGGCGCTTTTATCGATCAGTATACTGTCAAATTCAGTGCGTAGTTCAGGATAGGAAGCATATGTCCATGGCAGTTCCAAAACGGCACCACATGTATGCGCTACAGGTCGTCGTGCCAGTCCATCTACTGCGGTGAACATGATCTCAATCTTGTTAACACAGATAATATCTGACCCTGTGACAAATCTTAACATCCTTCTGAGACCTGCATCATCCAATCCTCTAATGTACTGTTGCAGGAAACGAAAGCTCTGGTTCTCTGCTTGAGTTGAAGGAGAGGCATCGAGTAACTTCAAAAGCTTTTTAGTTGTTGGCTTTTTGTCCTCATACATGTGCAAGACATCTTGTGGGCTTGCGAAAGCTTCTTTTAGAGAGGAACCAGCAATTAAGGACATCCTTTCAGATGCATATTAACTGGATTAACTGTTTGTGCGCAACTTTTAGCAGGATGCTTTTTAAATTCTCTTGTGTTGGATATGCTGTTACGTCCAAACGATCCAAAAAGTCAATCAGCTCCTCCCTGTCCTCCTCTAAGATACCTTCTTTTAAGGCAGTGGTGATCAGATTCCTGTCTGAGTTACTTACATACAGAAGAAGACTGTCAAATAGCACATCATCTGACACTTCATTTTCACTAAAAATAAGTACCACTGTGAAAGCAGGGGAAAGGCGACAGGGAAAATAGCCATGGTCTTGAAATCCTTTCAGTAGAATTCGGCCAATGGATTTCCACTCGTCTTCTAGCCACTTAGGACACAGAGATGGAACCCTCAGGTCCTCCCCTTCAGCTGTGTGGTCCAAAAGCAATGTCCAGAAAGCAGCATACACATCCCTTGAGACACCATCTATGTCAGCTCCTATTTCATCTATGTACTGTAAGTGTATCTCAGGTGGTGTTTGAGAAGTGCCGGATCCTTGAATTGGCCTATCATCTCCTCCAGAAGATTGACCCTATGAAGTTTTATGGTGATATTCACAACATCATATGAAGCTGCAGAACTACTTGCAACATCAGCTACAGTTGCTGACTCTGGAGTAATGTTTGCTGTGTACAGTATGTTGTGGGTGAGGAGAGGGTGAGTGCAGGTTGATATGGCAACGTGTCATCCATTTGGCCAGCCATTTTTTCTCCAATATAGGCGCCAAGTATCACATCTGAGGTGTCTAGGTCTATGTATGCCTCTATATAAGGAAAATGTTGCTCATCTTCATTCAGTTGCACTACATCCATATTCACATTTTCCCCACCACATTCTTCTGTATTCTCCTTATCTTTTGGGGTGTTAGTGCATTCATCATCCTCCTTATCCTTTGGGGTGTTAGTGCACAAGTAAAATCTCAAAACTCCCATTCTTAGTATGCTGTACAGTTCTCCAACTGTAATGGCTTCATCAAAAATAGCTTCCTCCTGATAGTCTAATATGTCATGACTAAATGCTTCATATTTTCCTACTTTATTTTCTCCTTGTGGGAAGAAAATGTCTTTGGCATACTGTAATATGTCTGCTTTTTTTGATTCTTTGGGGACATCAAGGGTCCTAGCCCCCCTAGCCCCCCCCCCCCCCCCCCCCTTTGCATTTTCGGACTTGTTTACCTTCGTGGATTCACCCCAATTCCACTTTCCTTGTTGTTTTTTCCGCCCATTTGTTCTGTTTCGCATGACCTCTTTTCCGTTTTGCAGTAGAAGTCTCCTGGTTATTAGGGTCATCATCCCATTCAACCCCCATTGAATGTTTTGTTGATTCTTTTGCACTTGCACCATGATGTTGCAGACAGAAGCGTCTTGCTGCAATCCTATCTCCATAAATTGGGATGTAGCCAGCCAGAGCGTAATCATCCATACAATCAATAACTGTGGCATCAATCTGTCAAGACAAACATAATAATTATTTTACTGTAGGTGAACGGATTCACGCCACCAGACTGAAAGAACGACTGCTTTCTGAGCTTCCACATCTGAGGGCACATTCACGCGGAAGAGACACACTCCTGAGTTTTGAGAAGGACATTGGACCAGCTCTCATGATAGCCTGTCAAACTGATGGTGATGCCATGCACTTAATGCGAGCAGCACAAGTAGTGCGCAAAGAGATCCTTAATTCATCTTTCTCTTTTGACGGGTCATTCAAAGAAAACTGCCAGCAGAGGGCTGTGCCACCATCTCTCTTGGCCTTCATCAACATGGTACTTGATGGAACAAACATTGAGCATCAGTCCACCACAAAACCTGCCCTAACAATCTCCCAATTGATAGTCTTTAACAGTAAGAAGTAATTAATTAGTAGTAATTAAAGACAGCCTTATATCAACATGCTAGCTACAAATGTGTTCAAGCCCGGTTGACCGGCTTTTTAACTAGGCTACTCTGTTAACATTACCTATTTCAGCCATAACAAATTTCACATTACCAAGCTGGCATATCTACAATATACTCTGTTCAATCATTAAACTAGCTTCAGCTCACATAAATGTTCCAGACTGTCTTCTAGTTTAGCTAGGATAATTATTTTGATGAATGTCCATGATGTTTACCTCAAAAGCTAACTACCAAGGAAAACTCCTTCCTGGCTATGGTTAAATTAATTTGCAACATGAATAATATTATGTAATTATGTAATAATATTGTTTGTTCATAGTCAATATGTTTACCTGTTAGAATATGTCGATTGAAGTGCTCTCTACATTGTGCGTACTGTGGCCTGTAGCAACAACTCTCTAAAGCAGGGTTTTTTTTAACCAGCGGTGGTATGGCAGGTGGTCTGTGAAAATGGTCTAGGGGGGTCACCTGTGGATAAATGTGTGCTGTGAAGAAATGAAATTAGCCACACATCTTGTGACGGCCGGACCAGCCGCCGCACAGCGCAACGAAGAGGTGGCAAATGGTCAGTTCTCTTCTGTCATTTAGCCTACTCTCCACACACTCACGTAGTTAATTTATTTGTCTTTGTTTATGCACATTTGAAATATTACCTGGTCACATTGTCATTCATTCATTAAATATTAAGTTATCCCGTATTATTCAGTTACAGTAACACACACCATCTAGGCTACAATACAAAACACACAACACGTTTACTTTCGTTTCACACTTTAAACTTTATTTAACGGTTAACACATTAAGTTACAGCTGGGTGCACACAGTTTGTATCTTATGTTTGAATCCACGTACACTTACATGTTTTCTTTGAGTTATCTTAAGTTACCGTGACTGGTGAAAAAAGAAAAAAAAAAAAATGTTTCATTTTTGAAACTGAAAAACCTGCGTCTCCTTAAGCCAGCCTGCTCGATCCCTCACACATCTCATGAAATAACAACTAATAACTGAATAATACAGGGACAACAAAGAAATTAATTGGGTAGGATACATACAAAATGAATATTTTGATGTTTTGTTTACCTTTACCTTTACATAAATGCATTTTCTAGAACTCTGGTGGTTTCGAAGTTATCAGACACAGAATGGGCACCCAAAGGTTAGTGGGAAATGACACCTTATGTGTTTTTCTACTGTATTTGGTTCCAACGTGAGGCACTTTTGAATATTGTTGGCGGCCATCTTGGATTTGACCTCTCCCGGGCCTCAGAGGTCAAATTTGACTTCCCTCCCAATCTGAAAATAAACCTTATGGTATAACCTAACTATGGTAGAAGTTTCATGTTTCTTTCAAAAAGTGCACAATTCCCCTTGATTAACCGCTGTACTATTAGGCTACTTGTTGGAGAGCTAATAACAGTGTTGCGTATTCTAGCTTACAATAGGCAGTTCTAGCCCCTTGTAGTCAGTGTGTAGCCTAACGTCAGATCCTACTGGGCTTGCAAGCTAAATTAGCCAATAGCCACCGTAAGCTAACCACACACAATGCTTTAAATTAGACGGTGGGTGTAAAAAACACACTTACATGTTCTTGCTCCATTCGAACAAGACATTCTTCGGGTACTCCACGAACTCGCAGAAATCTGGAAAGTGGAGAATCCACATCTGAGCCATGGCAACACTCACTCACTGGAACACTCACTGCAAGTTGGAGAAGCATGACTTGAAAGACAATGATAATTTCATGTAATAATGTAATAAATATCTTGTAAAAACGTGAAAATATAATATCTTGAAATAACATGATATATATCATTATCATGAAATAACGTATATATAAAATATATTGTTATAACAAGAAACTTTTCACGTAATTACGTGATACTGAGCCTTTTTATTTATTCTAGTCTGGCAGCAATAAGCTTCCGTATGATTTACTAAATTGAGAGCACAAAGACAGACGGGCTCTGGCACAAATGTAAAATGAGCACACGCTTTCTGGATATACCAAAAAATACCTTGCAATGACCCGTCTAGGGCTCCAGGACAACAGCTCACATACTACTATGTTTGTCTTCCCAACCAGGGGGAGGCAGTAGAGGACGTGAAGACAGTGGGACAACAAGGAAGGGAAAAAAGCAGCCTTTGCTGTTTTGACACCACATTTTACTGTCAAATTTATCTTCAAATTTCGTTTCAAATCGCGAATAAGCGTTAGCTAAGTGAAGTTATTGTTCTTTTAGGAAAGTGTAGCCTTCATTCCTCCGATTCCGTTGGCATCGCTTTGTAACCCAGAAACGTTACAATGGCGAACAACAACATCGCTTTTAAAACACAGATCGCTTCCATCATGGAGGTGTTGGCCAACGCGGCAGTAGCAGAAATTTGCAAGCTTATCGACGACGATTATGCGGTTCTTCGTCTCGAAATTTCGCACAGTCAGAATGAAAATAGGACATTGAAGAGAAAATTGCAAATGATGGAGCTTAAAATGGCCAGAGAACGCGCGGAAAGAACAATACGAGAGCGCGCACCAAGCGCTCGCAGTGGAGGAAGAACCTCCGTCATGGAGAGAAACCGAGGATGGAGAGGTAACGTTAACGTTAGGTCGTAAAAAAAAAAACTCTCGAATTGCAGATAATACTGTATTGTATATTGGACTTTTCGTTTGTAGTGCAGCATTGCATTGAGTTGGTAACTCCAGAATATTGTTGGTCAATGGACAACTGTTACAGTTAGCCTAATGGTCTTTACAGTAGAGCAAACATTTAATTTACCCCTTTTGCAGGAGGTGGTCTTTTCCCAACCAGAGACAGATTTCTTGCCACTCAAGGGGAAAGTTCTTGGAGAAACAGAAGATGTTTCACAGATGATCAACCATCAAAGCGGACTAGTGAAACGGTAGAGGTAAACAATACCCAATGTAGTATGACATGTTCTAAGTCTATTGTAGTGCCTGTCTACACAAAGTTGCATTGATGAGGAACATACCATTTTGGAATGAACTCCACACTAAACAAATTCTTGCTGAGACTACAGCCTTCAAATGTATAGAGTAAACATACCCATTAAGCCCAGGCACCATTTAAGCCCACTTGCAACTTTGAAGTCAATAAAAAAAGAAGAGGTGGCTGTCTTGTGCTATTCATTATTTTATACAATACAATTTCTTAGTTACATGTCAGTTTTTGTTGAGCACTAATCACATTTGTCAATGTTGAGTTAGGCCAGCCTAATTCAGAGCAGTCTCAAGGAGGCTCACATAAAGTCACATCAAAACTTTGCTGTTTTGGAACCTCTCAGAAATTATCTCTTTTCAACAATTTTCAGCCACTTACTTGATCAGTACATTCTTATTATGTAAATTGGGAGATTAATGTTTTGTCAGTTTTTACTATTTGATTTAATTTGGAAAGATGAGCTAGTTAGTTAGCATAGCGAGCTAATCACAAGGTTAATACATATTATCTATTTGTTAATACATATTACGTATTAAAAAGTATGTACACTAAATTTTTTCTAATTAATTTTACAATCTACAAATTAAGACACAGTAAGTGGTTTGGGTGGGCTACATATTAAAAAAAAAATGCCTTTTTTTCTAGGTGGGATTAAATGGTACAGTGACCCAAAAAGCAGCTAGCACAAGCTAACTTTGAATGAGAACACTTTGGTAATCCTGGATAACTATGATAGCAAGTTTACAGCATATTTAGACTCCAGTCGTAGCTTTATTCATTTTGGTGTGAACATATCATCTTTATTTCCTCGGTAGGCAATAAGCCATTTAAGCCCAGGCCAGCATGTTCCATTTAAGCCCAGCATGTTCCATTTAAAAGCATATCATGTGTTTCAATAGGAAATTCCTGAAATTATGAGGTTTGATACATTTTCACTGTAATCCTGTGACTTTGATGTTCTTTTACCTCACTGATTTCATTAGTTGGCAAAAGCAAGCCAAGCATAAAATCAAATATTTTTTTAATACTTGTTAAATGTAAGATTTGTTATTGAATAAATATTTGGTGTTTTTACTGCTTTGAAAATAATATATTTTTTTATATTTTGTCGGTCATTTCTGTTGTGGGCTTATTTGGAACACGTGGGTTTAAATGGTGCCACGCAGAGCCTTCTACTGGACCGTTGCCTTTATGGTTTGTACAGTGTGTTGGACCTGAACAGCTAAGACACATACACTGACATTGTACACTAGGGCTGTGGTGCCACGGTACCAATTTTATATGATATGTACACAAATAAATTAATGTATTTTAAAATGAGATTAATCTTACACGTTAACAAAATATTACGTTAATAAACTATGTCAGTATGTATGAAAAATAACTGAACTCAGATTTTGGTGGGCTTAATGGGTACGTTTATCCTAAGTAGCCTAGAATTCATATTCACTACCCAACAGAATGTATGCATATCTGCTTAATACAGCAATCAAGTAACAAGGATGGCCATCTGCAGAGTGATTTCTTCAGTTGAGTGGAAAGCACCATTCTTTGCTTTCTTGCAATCTGTAGATCTAAGGGTGCTTTCACATCTGCAGCTATCTATTTTATCAAAACAAAGTGCAGTTTGGATTGGTTAGTTTTTTCTGTATGTCCTGAAACAGTAATCACACCCAGGTCAGTAGCAAAAAAATTACCCGGAACCTCAAGATAGAGGTGGTCTTGAGATGCATCACCTGCATTAGTATTAGACCTTGGTGTGTTCCCACTGGTGAGAAAGCAATTTAAACAAAATGGGATCAAAACTATGCAGTAGCAGTGAATCAAGGGAATTGAGGCATTGTACAATGAGTGGGATGTAGACCTGTCCTTGTTTACACCTTAAGTTTACATTTTATAAATCGTAACCCCTGAGGACCCCTGAGGAGGTCTCGTGCCTCATACAGGTCTAGTTAAATGACCGTTTCTACACACAAGCGAGTTTAAATCTGCTCTCTCCGGGCAATAAATGAAGGAATGCTGTATAGTAAACTTTCTCTGTTATCAGCCCACAGTTATTGAGCTAGAAGACCCAGAGGTGCAAATTAAGCAGGAGATCCCAGAGGCTGTCCTACATGGACCTGAAGGCACGTCCTGGAAAAGTAAGAACAGAGAGTACCACCATCTCTGTTTTTATTCATCAATGCTATCATAGCACTATGCCATGTGGAAAGCTAACAAGATATCCCTTTTTGTCTTTATGTTTGTGTTCTCACCCTTAAGGAATAGTGGGCCCCGTCTGTGATGGAATGGTCTCGCACACTGTAACTGCTGACCCCCTGGCTTCGTCGGCTGAGCAACCTGGGAGCAGGCAGACTGTTGTGGAGGTCAGTGGATCAGATGCTGTCCTGAAGGCTGAGATTAAGACTGAGGCAAAGACTCAAAGCATTAACCAGAGAACTGAACACACAAGAACTAAAAATGCTGGCAATGCGCACAGCCCCGAATGTTTAGTAATTGAGAACTCGCAGGCATCGGTGACTACAAAGGAGAGTGACCACGGAAGCTCTGTTACTGAATCACAGTCATCCACGCTGATCAATCAGTCTATCCCGTGTACAGATGGCTTTCCTGACGTTTTTGGGAGGCCCTCAGATGGCCAAGGCGAAAAACTAGATTCTCCTGTTAAGATTGAGGAGTATCCGCATATGCAGAATGTAGATAATCACATAAACAGTTTAATGGTTGAGTATGAGAGTTATGATATGAGTTCCTCTTCGTTTGGCCTTGGAAGTAATGTCTCTGTTGCTAATATGGGTTTGTCAGATGCTCACACACAAGTACGGCAAAATCAAATATACAGTGGTTCTGAACTGGGAAATCTTGCAGTGATGGCATCTAAAGACAAAAGGTTCTTCTGCAGCTTTTGTAGTAAAAGGTTCAGCTGTCCCAAAAAAGTGGAGATCCACATGAGAGTCCACACGGGCGAGAAACCCTTCAGTTGTACCCAGTGCCGAATGCGCTTTGCCCAGGCTGGCAACCTGAAAAGACACCAGAGGGTCCACACCGGGGAGAAGCCATTTGGCTGCAGTCTGTGCGAGAAGCGCTTCTCCCATCTGCACCAACTGAAGATGCACCTTAAGGTGCACTCTGGCGAGAGGCCCTTTGGGTGCCCTCACTGCACTCGGAGGTTCTCTGAAAAAAGCTACCTGAGGATTCACATGCATAAAAGCCATTCATCAGAGGAGGCAGAATGAAAAAATAAATACATTATTGTTTGAAATATGGTTACCAAAATGTGTTTCTTTCCTTTGAGATTTAATGGTAAAGTTCTTGATTCTGCCAAAGGGTTGTAGATATTGTTGTCCAGTTATACCCTTTCGTGTATCTGAACGCAACGTTTTGATTAGCCAGTATTAGTGAATGGCTTGGCCTGAGACACTTTGCCTCTTATCTCCAGAGCTTTTTTTGGGTGGGATGGAAAGCTAGCATAACTTGCTGAAGTCAGTGGGCCCTAATTCGAATGATGGGCAAAGTGCAAATTCTTATATTCAACCAAATTTAATTGAAAAAGTAGGCAAACTCAGTTAGCTAATTTAACATGGGGATGCCCTTAACCACGATTGTTGAGGAGTCAGCTCAAAGCTCCCATATGCCACACCATAGTTCATGCACAAGAACTTTGCTTGCTGACTTAACCCTTTGCCCTTTGCCCACTATTTAAACTAGGGCCCAATGAAATGAACTATCGATTATAATTAGGGACTTCTCCTTTAGGACATACTTAAACATGTTACATGTGGGATATGCAGGAGGTGTAAATGATCAAATGGTTGTTCATTGGCATCTTGAATTATTGTTATTTATTATTACACTGAACAGAAAGTTTCATGTATGTCTACTCATGTGAAGGCACTCGTTCACTATGTTGTCATATATTTTTAACACCTGTACGTTGCATATGAAAAGTTTTAAGTATTTATCAAATAAAGATTGTGTTTTATCTTTATCATTTTGTTTTTGTCTTCACCTTAATGGCCCTGTGTGTTTTTATATAATTGCCTTAACTATGAGACATGCCTTGCACCACTTTATCTGTGTTCTGGAGCAGTGATGTCTTGATACCACCTATCTAGCTTACATTTAGATTGTAATGTGTTTGAACAAGAGTCAAATATAATAATTTTGATATTACATATTATTTGCTAAGTCATACATATTTATCTATTGTAGAGTGATTTTTGTTTTGTGATATTAACACAACTTTTACTCTATTTCAGGCAATGAAAACAGATCTTGACCAACCATTGACTGAGATGGGGGAACACGAGGAGAGGCGAATAGAGGCATCCACATCTTTTAGCCTCGCCGGTTTCAAAGAGTCCGAACTCACAATTAACAGTGCAATGTTTCCTTCAAGCTGCATAGAAGAGCACAATGTGCTTCCACCAATGGAACACAGTTCTTTCAGTGTGAGTACATAGAATATTGTTGAATGTCCAGTGTGGAGCGTTACTGTACTCAAATAATTTTGTCTTTTATTATAAATATGTTGATCACACTGCTTAGTTTTATTAGATATGTCATAATGAAATAGACCATATAGTCTTGTTTGTACATCAATATTTGTTGTATTCTATTTTAGCGTGTGGTTAAAATGGAATCTGAAGAGGCCAACTCTCGACCAAGTACCTCTGGTAAGATACCAGTTTATGCCCTTTTGCCCTTGTTTTCTAAAACTACAGCCTTCAAATGTAGAAGTAGCCTAGAGTTTATATTCACTACCCAACATAGTGTATGCCTTTTAAATTATGACAATGGAAATAACAACAGGAGTATTTATTGTATTATGCATATATGTACCATTAAATGTAATGTTTTCATTCATTATATGATTTGTATATTTAGATTTTTACGTTTTGATTCAAACTGTTACCCTAACTGCCATGTAGGTTAGTGTTGTTAAAATTGAGAATGCTTATAGACTAAAAATAGCTTACTTATTTTTCTTTTCAGTTATTTGTATACACTTATATTTAAATGTAGAAAAGTTGTACAGGGCTCAATCAGGATGGCATAGAATATACACGGATGTTAGATAAAGCTGTGTACATCGTGTCTGCTGTTTGCTCTCTAAATTAAATTGTTCCAGTCCTGGTGCCATGTTTCCCCACCATCATTTCTCTCGTATCTCTTGTAGTGGACCAGTGGTCAGGGACAGTTGGTGTGGAGTGGAACGCTTGTTTGGCATCTGAACGGACTGACGATCGTGGAAGCACAAGTGACACTTTGGAGGTCAGTGGATCAGACAGCACTCACAGATTGCAGACTGAGAGGCTGTCTTGTGCAATTAATGAACTTAGAGCAGACAAAATGACTTGGGAGATGAGGACATCCGGTGTACAATGGGAGATAAACTCTGAAGGTCAGCCAGAGAGTCTTGCACCACAATTGGTTTCTATTTTAAGACCATCAGATGGGTACAGCTTGCCGTCTTTGGGAAGTGAGAAGTGTGAGACTGATGTGCTGGTTAAACGAACCAGTGACCATGGGCAAGTTGCACCTGTATTGCCCCAGGTAAACAAAGATGAGTTTTTAGCGGAAATGGCAAGCGTTGGTAGCTTTGTGAGCCCTAGAAAAGACACACGCAAGGCCAAAAGGAAGAATGCGGCAAAGAAACTTTTCCCCTGTTTGCTTTGTGGTCGAACATTCAAGTGTCCTAAGCAGGTGGAGATCCACCATCGAGTGCACACGGGCGAGAAGCCCTTTCGTTGTTCTCTTTGCCCTGCCAGTTTCTCGGTCGCAGGCAACTTAAAACGGCACCAAAGGGTTCACACAGGGGAGAAGCCATTCAGTTGTCCTCAGTGTAACAGACGCTTCTCTCTGCGACACCAGCTTCAGAAACATCTGAGGTGTCATTCAGGGGAGAAGCCATTCAGTTGTTTCCGCTGTGGCAAGAGATTTGCAGAGAAGAGCTATGTGCGACTTCACCTTCAGAGGTCCCATTCTGTTTCCATCAATTAGTCACTTGATAAATGGTCTGCGTAAAAGTGCTTTTACACCAGTGTCGGCAGAGTCGACACTGGTACTTGACATTTTCTTCATAGCAGCAGTAATGGGCAATTTTGAAGAGCTTAATTCAATGTCAGCCCTTTTTAGATTGTTACTTTTGTTTGGCCTTGAGTGGGTGGAGTTTGTACCTCCCTGTCTAAATATTGAAGTCCTTGAGCATATCAGTGGTGTATTACTTTTCTTCATGACTTGTGGGTGTGCTGTGGGTGACCCACTTGAATTTTTTCTCAAAGTTGTCTGTATTTTTTTCTTTTATTCTGCATAATGTGTATATTTGTCGGACAATTCTGAATAAATGAAAACAAAATAACGCTAGGAGCATACAAAAACAAATGTGCAGGGTGCAAGCCTTGTGAACCATGAATGGGATCATGATTTGTTTTTTTGTTTTTTTAATAGTATAAATGATAACCAATACAAATTGGTGGTGGTGACCCTGACACAGTGTGATTTTGACAATTTGGTTGTCTCATTCCAGTTGGTGACTTGTGAAACTGACAATAAATTCACTCATTCGTGATCCTGGTGTCATCTCTAAAGTGAATTATAATGCCTCTGGTTATTTAAGTTGTATTGGGATGGCAAGCCATTAGTCTGTACTTTGTTATGGTAGCTCTGATCTGCTCTGGAGAGCTTTAATACTGCACCATTTAATAATTTATTAGGTTTCAGATATACTTTAGCAGAAATGTCTTTGCAAAAAGTAGACTTGTAGCCTGGTTAAAACCAGACTCATTCACTTTGTAAAATAGTCTTGGGACTCATGATTGGGAAACGTTTTCAACACTAGCATGGTGATGGGCGTAGATTTTGCGTCAACTCTGAAATCATTGGTCCAGCCTAACCAATCAAATTTGGGGATTTTGGCTTCTTACTATACTTCGCCTAACTTTACAAACTGACAATAAAAAGCATTAACAGTCAGGGAACAATGTATGCAGGCCTACCTTTGCCATATATTAATTTACACTGTAATTTATGATGTTCGCAGGAATTGCTACTACTGTTTACCACAGCCACTTTCGATTTTGAAACTATAGCATCATCCCCTCTCGTCACTGATTGGTCCTACTTTTCTGGGGTCTGATGGAAACGTTAGTGAATTATGGTGTTCCAGACTAGTACTGTATCTCCCTGAAAGGAGATCTAGGTGGGTGTGGCCAGGCTAATAGACTTGTTTATTGTGTCTCCAAAGTAAAGTTGTGTGAATATACAACAAAGATTGTTATTTTCTGTAGGTCTATATTTTTTCCACTTCTTCAGAAATGCTTAGTCTATCTAATTAGCAATCGATCTTTGCTGTAACATACTATCTCTGGTAATCTAATAAGATATGATTCACTGAAGCATGAAATAAACAAAACTATTATCAGTGGTTCTCCCATAGTTTTATTTCCAGGGAACAAACGTACTAATGAAAATGTCCATCTTTTCTGCAAGGTTTGATTGACACAGACTGTGCGGATGACCCAGTTTATGTCACCTCTGCTTTCAGACTATATAACCATTTATACTTTATTGTTATCTTGCATTTTTATTAATTACATTTAATTAAATTTCACTCATGCTTTCTGAGTAACCTTTCCGGCAACCTTTACTTTCAAAAGGGACATTTTTTGACCAAAAAAACTTTTATAGAACAATATTTAAGCCCTTTAAATACAAGCAGTCTTTAGCCTATTGGTTTGAATTAGCTTATCAACATTACCTGAATCAAGGGTTAGCAAATACGTTTTATTTTTTTAATTGAATAACCGGCCATAACAGTTGAATGTTATGTCTTTTAAGTTGATTCCAAGCGGTTCTTATTCCCGTTTCCCTTTTACATGGTCAAACTGTTGCTCCACATTATAATAGTAGCAATCGTAATAATGATCATAACATTACAATTATTATACGGATATTGCTGCTGGCTATGTAGGCTAAGCATTCCTTGACATTTCACTCAGTGTCCAAATGCAATGTTCCATAGCGATTTCGTTATTTCCCTGAGGATCACACAAAACTACAAGCCCGATTTTCATGAAAGCTGGCGGAATGTAGCGAGGGAAAATTTCTGAATCGCCGGGCTGCCTGGCCCGGGCAACTTTAACTACTACAATGTTGCATGGCATGGTAGGCTATTTGGTCTGTATAGATATCTGCGCTCTCAGAATGATCTACTTTTGAGATGTCTTCAACATTACATTTTGCGTGTCCTCTTGCTGCAGATCAGACATCCCGCTGACGATTCAGTCGCAGTGGCAAACATTCGTTAATTGATTAGGCTATTAAATTGATCTGTTTTAGCCTTCACGACTTTTAGGGAGTTTGACACCATTGCTTGTTTTTCCACTTCAGCCACGAGTTAAAGGGACGCGAGGATGTGTCAGCCTATGACGCATTAAAATAAACACATTTACACATTTTACATGCGTAGGCTAGGCCTACAGCTACATATTTCCACAAGTTTATAACGTAAGGATGTATTAGCTTAACACTGGTGACAAATATTTTTTTAAAGAAATTGTAAAAAATATTTAATTAATTTATATTTTTAAACAAAGCCAGGGAGCCAACAGAGAGTGGCTAAAGGCAGCTTGCAGGTTGCCGACCCCTGTACTGTATGGCATTGGTTGCTAGGGAAAGAAAACTTATGCTAACCTTTAGCTTACAATGCATGAAAGTTTGCTCAAATTGTTGGAAATTAAAAAATATTAAGTCAGGTGTTGCTGGAACCTGCTTAAATTAAGACCTATTTTTTTCCTCCCGAACATTAATCATTTGAAATGGATATGATCTCACATTGTGTCAACCTCACATTGGGCCAATCACATTTGCACACCACGTCCGAAACTTTTGTCCGTCAAAAAAGAGGTATGCATCTGTATAGCGTAAGTGGATGAGGTTTCCTACAGCAGTATTATGTATGTGATGGAGCGAGAAAACTCATTATAAAATTAGGATTTTAGTGGAACATGATGTTTTAGGAATATGACAACTTTTTGGAAAATAAGTTTATTTGCTAGTTGTAGGCTAACTGGTCTAACCCACATCCAGTGAATTATGTGAAGCTGTGGCTAACAGTGTCAGACTGCGTTATTGCTAACCACCTAAAATGATTGCCCTCCAACTAGATAAACATCAAAATATCAACTGACCAGTTGGCATGGTTAGAAGCTTGCTAACTGGTGTCTTCTGGAAATATAAAGTAGTCAAGCGGCGATGTTGGGAATTTTTTTTTTTTTTACATTTTGTGGGTTTCGAACCCAGACTGCACAATTTAGTTCATAGCATGGGTGACTAGTGGGAATTACCTGTTGATCTGTTCTTTATATGACTATTAATTTAATATGAATTTGAAGGTGTATAGTATGGCTTTAACTTTAAACCAATTTCTTGGCCGGTTGAAAGCCAGCCTGGGGGAGATACCAAGCAGTTATTGTCAGGAAGCAGACAAGGGCCTTTGTCAAGTTTAGACTTTCATGCAAATTTGTTCACATATTTGAGCAGCACTTCCACATAAGGCAGGGTAGTTACTGGTCACTCTTAATAGCACTTTAACAACAGACTTGTATCAATACTACACAGTTACACAATACAGTTTGTTTTCCTTATAAGCCAAACAAGATTCGTCCTGTGTGATGCAGAATATCTCTTCTTTAACGGGCAATTTTTCAGACACGGCTTGGAATATTTCCTTCTGACCAAAACCAAGAAGGTCAACAGACGCTGGAAAGCACATGGAGCTGGCAGGTGGGTTTTAGGACAGTTATAGAATTGTTAATGTTTGCTGTGATGTTTTTCACACACATGAATATATGTAGTTCACATGCAGTAAAGTTTTGGCAAAGGCCTAATAGGTAAAAACGTTCTTCCCCCAGGAGTGCTAGTGTCTCACCTTAATTTCACATAACATTGACAATCAATTCTTCTTATTCTTCTTCTTAGTTATTTTTATGACTACTGAAACTTACATCTCCAGGAGTCTTGTCAGACAAATAAAGACTTAATATTTACTGTCTGAACTATTCTACTGTGACCAGACAGTCTTGTCATGAAGTGTTGCCAGGTTTACACTCATTATGTAAACACACTGTGTGCTGTTGACGGCAATGTTTAATGTGATTTTTATTTTCTTATTAGTCTTTTCCAGGAACATCTGGGAAAGAGAGGACGAGAAGGTACAGAGAGAAGCTCAATGCAGACCAAAACAGGAGGGAGGAATTACGAAGAGAGAGAAGAATAAAGTAAGTCATTTGTGGTGCTGAATGTAGGTGTTATTGACTCAGTGACTTTTTATTGTTATTATTTGCAATGAATATGGTGTATTGACTGTGCTATTTTTATGGGTTTCCTGTAAAGATATCTTGAAAAGAAGGCAAAGGGAGAAATTAAACCACGAAGCATACAGTACATGTCTGAAGAAAAACGTCAACAACTGCGTGAACAATGGAGGGCATCAAAAGCCAGATGTCGAAGGAAAAAACAGGATCCTCGAGTGCCTCTTTACATAAATACTGTATCCCTGCCTTATGGAACTCCTGAATGACAAGTGGACTGCATCCCCAGTCTCAAAGCAAGCCTCAACAGGATGTGAACATGTTACACAATATATTTAGAGACATTACAAAAATGATTTTTTTTGTTTTAAAAAAGTTTCAGATCCACCTGACATATGGAGAGTGACACTGATCAAACATTGAGTTGAGAGGAGAGAAAATGGGAAAACATTTTTTTTACCACTGTTACCTATTACCATGTATGGTCTTAATGAGTAAATGTCTGTGTTAATGTATTTTCTAATTAAAAGGTAATAAAAAAATTAGCAATTCAAATGATATATTCTTTTATATGGTTTAACTACATACATGCATGGTTGTCCAAAGCGACTTACAAAATAAAACAATACAATAGTTAAAAAAACAGTAAACAGTTTTAAAACGTTAGACTACATTAAGGAAAATAGCAATAATAACAATAATGTCGATGCTATATCAACAATTAACTAGAAAATGAATTACCAGTGCATGAAAATGCAAAACATATGATGTAAAATATACATTGTTAAAACAGATAATAGTTACAATGGTTTTGCTTAGGTAGACATGGTTGTTGCAATGCTAAATAAAGCTGTTTCTATGATGGTTGCTAGGGTAATCATGTTGGTTGCTATGGAAACTGACATACCGGTAGATGCTTTATTTCAATGGTTGCTATGTTGGTTGCTAGGTAGGTTGTGGTTTTATATATACTGCTCAAAAAATTAAGGGAACACTTACAGTTTTCCACAATTGTTAAAACACATTTTTTGAAACCTTCCACCCTTTTCTCCATTCTCAAGCTACATTCACAGAATGTCTGACAGTTCTTGCAAAATAAAACACTCGCCTCAAAAGTTTTACTTGTGCTCAGAACCAAACAGTGTCAGAGTACCGATTCAGTGTATGATTGAAGTGTTCCCTTAATCTTTTTGAGCAGTATAGTTGGCTGGAGTCATTGGTGATGACAACAGACAGTTGGAATGGCTAAGTTTAAATAATTAAATAATTTAATAGTAAATTATTGTAGTGAGGACTTTTATTTTGAAACAGTTGGCAGGAGCAGAGCCCGTTTATGGAGAGCCGGATCACTCCCTTTTTGTGTTTGTGCTAACTTGGCTGTCTGCTTCTTGTGTGTGCTGTAATACACTTTAACATGGGGGTTAAGAAGTGCCACATTAATTGTGAATTAAATGTGAACAAAGACCCAACTTTAGAATAGGAAACATTTTCTGTACTACAAAGACTTAATTATGAGTTATTTGTCCACTATTAGCACTTGTGGTTTTGTGTCTAGTTCCATATGAATAGACCATCTTTGATAAGTATTATTAGGGGTAAATAACTGTTCTTGTGGTACTACCACTTTATAAGCCCCATACTGAGTCATGCATATTTAGGTCATAATTACTATGCAACAACTTACTTAATAACTATGAATAAAGGGTAATTAGGAGCTTACATAGAGGAAATTCTTAATTAAGGGTCTAGTAAAGGTAGAATAAGGTATTGCAGAATAAGGTATTAATTAGTGACTTATAATGACTAACAAATGGCTAGTATGCTACTAATATACATTTTAGTAAGCAGCTAATTAATGATGAATATGTGTGTCTTAATATAAAGTGTTACCAAATTATTTAATAGTAGTTGTAGTTGTGGGCAGAGGAAACAGGTACAGGAAACATAACCTGCAGTCTTAAGGGAGCCAGATTGTATGCTTAAAGCCTGAGACAAAGTAGATAGTTTAAAAGTTGAATGTAGATAGTGTAATGGATGTTAATAGATAGTTTAATGGGTGAATGAGTGTATGTTTTGAAGAAGGATGGATAGAAAATTGGATGGAATGTGCCTTAAATCCTTGTAGAATGGAGAGGCACCGATAGGTCTTTTCCACTGACAGAAAACCGGCTCCGTTCTCGTTCGCGAACCAACATTTGAACCAGTCGGAGCATTTCGAAACAAAACACGGTTCGGAACATGGCACTTTGGTTTGGAGCTTGAACCAGAAAATAGATATTTTTTTACTGCGAACCGGAGTGAGTGTGTAACTTTACCATTCAGAGGCAGTCCGTCCAGGATTTCGCAAGGATTTTTTGAGATTGTTGCGACCTAAGATGCCTGATTTCGCAACAACTTTTCTAAAAAATTGCGATGGAAGTTGCGGTGTTTTAGCCGTTTGTTGCGAAGAAATTGCAGGAGGAAGAGAAAATTGCAAAAATAGTTGTGATTTTTTTTTTTTTAAATCAAGGGCAACTAAGTTTACTAAGACCAAAATCACACTGATCATCTTGATATGCTAATTAAAAAGGATAAGTAAAGGTAAATAGTAAAGATTACAGAAAATCCAAATAGGCCTACTTTATTTATGTAAATGCTTTGACTGGGGTAATTCACAAAGCATCATGTCATATGTTTCAATACATTCATATATTTTGTAATTCATATTAAGTTCATCTTTTTTTAACAATGAATATTCTGTGACCTGCATAATTACTACTACTAATACCAACTAATTATCTAGTAATTTCATATTGACTTTTAAACTATTAGGCTACACTTGTCTTTAATGCCATTACATTGGTGGTGTGTCTAATTGACTGTCTGGCACTTTAAGGACGTGAGAGTAGCCTAATTACATTTCTGGGTGGATTGTAAGGCTTGCATCTCACTGTGTTCGGCTACGAGTGGAAACAACTTTTTGCATAGTGCAGCAACACAGGAGTTAGCCAACACAGGAGTTATATGCTCACTTTTCTTAGAGCCACTTAATAATCTAGCTGCTGCATTTTGAACTAGCCGAAGTCTGTTGAGAGTGGAGTGGGTCAGGGCTGCATATAATGAATTACAATAATCTAGTCTAGATGTTATGAAAGCATGTATTTCAAGATCGGAGCAAGAGTTTCAAGATCGGAGAAGGACAAAAAGGGCTTCAGTTTTGCAATGGTTCTTAACTGGAAAAAGCTGCCTTTGACCACACTATTTACTTGCTTATTAAAATTGAAAGAGGAGTCAAAGAAAACCCCAATATTCTTTACTTCACTGTGGCAGTTTGCAGAGGTCCTAGTGCATTTTTCAAGATAGAAACATCACTTGGAGGGCCACAATTATATCAGTTTTACTTTCGTTCAGTTGAAGAAAATTTCTTGCCATCCAGCATTTGACGTCACTGAGACAGTTAAAAATATTCTCCAAAGAACAAATGCCATTAGTGTTAACAGGCAGGTAAAACTGAGTGTCATCTGCATAGCAGTGATACTGAATGGTATACTTTTTAAAAATTGAGCCAAGGGGTAGCATATAAAGAGAGAATAAAAGAGGGCCCAAAATGGAACCCTGAGGAACACCACACTTTATAAGGGCAGAGGAAGAGGAGAAATTGCCTAAACTAACTGAAAATTATCCATCACTAAGATAAGAAGAGAACCATTGCAAAACAGAACCCTGGAGACCAACTTCATCCTCCAAGCGTTTTAATAGGATGTTATGGTCAATGGTGTCAAATGCTGCACTCAGATCAAGAAGCACCAAGAGGGTGCAAGATCCAGAATCAACTGCTAAAAGAATGTCGTTTTGGACTTTAAGCAAGGCCGATTCAGTGCTGTGCAGAGATCTAAAACCTGATTGGAATTTATCACATATATTGAACTCACTCAGATAAGAAGAAACCTGAGAGAGGACAACCTTTTCTAGTATCTTTGACAGAAAAGGTGATTTAGAAATACGCCTATAATTCTTCAGGTCACTGGGCTCAAGGTTAGGTTTCTTAAGTAAAGGTTGCACAATTGCACGTTTAAAACCTGAGGGGACCACTCCATTGGTTAGTGAGTGATTAATTATGGCCAATACAAGAGGGCAGATGATGGTAAAAACTTTTTTAAAAAGGTGTGCAGGTAAAACATCTAAGTGGCAGGATGTAGATTTCATATGGGAGACCACCTCAGAAAGCTGGGAGGAAGATATATCCTGAAACTGTTGGAGGCAGCTAGGTGAAAGTTCTATCACTGAGGGATCCGAATTCGGAGGTGAGATTTGAGATTTTATTTTGTCAATTTTATCGATGAAGAAGGTGAGGAACTTCTCACAGATTTCTGTTGAAGGGGCAAGAGTAGATGACGCAGAGGCAGGATTTATAATAGAATTAATGGTATTAAATAAAACTTTTGGCCTATGAGCATTATTGTTGATAAGCTGAGCATAATACTCAACCTTTGCTGCCTTAACAGAGTTTTGGTAGGTCTTTAGAGAATCTCTGAAAAGGTCATAGAAGACCTAAAGCTTCTCTATTTTCCATTTGCGCTCTGCTTTCCTGCAAGATTTTCTGACAACGGGTCGTGGCATTCAACCATGGAGTGGTGATAGTTTTGACACGCTTTTGTTTTAGTGGGGCAACACAGTCTAAGGTCTCAAGACAGGATGCATTAAAGAGAGTGACTAATTCTTTAATGTCAGAGCAGGTGGAAATAGCAACAGAGATAGTAGGTCAGTGAGAGAGGATGAAAGTATTAGAGAATGTTGTGGCTGTGGTGGAATTAATAGAACGGGCAAAGGAATAGGACTTAGGGGGAGATACAGGGGGACAAAACAAAATAGATTCAAATAAAATAAAAAAATGATCAGAGACCCCAACATCCATAATTTCTAAGTTGGAAACATTGAAACCATAAGACAATACTAGGTCTAATGTGTGGCCTTTCTGATGTGTCGGGGCCATAACAGATTGCACAAGATTGAAAGAGTCCACAAGGCATAAAAAGTCCTTAACCAAAGGTTTTGATGGGCAACAGATGTGAATTAGGGCTTGGATAAAAGTTTTTTTTTTTAAACGATTAATCTAGCATTATTTTTTCGATGCATCGATTAATCTAACGATTCATTTTTTCAGTCCGATTCGATTTCGATTCGATTCAATTATCTCCCCATTAATTGACTAATAGCAACTTGTACATGTTGATTTACATATCTGAATGAACAAAAACATTAATTCCTTAACATTGGAATATATGTTTATTGCTCATAAGATTCCAAAATAAAAGACTATACAATTGCGAAGTAATGCATTCTTAGTCAGAGGTAGCATTCAGTTCAGTTCAGTAGTGTATAGGTCTAATTGAGTGCCTGTCACTTTAAGACGACGTTCGTGAGGGAATCCTTGTAATTAACATTAACACAGTTAAAACGCTGCTGATGTGTGGATGCAATTCATAACGTAGTTAGTTCAAATAACGGTTCATACTTCTCCTTGGGACAAGCACTTTTGAGTCTTGGAAAACACTTGGTTGGACATGGTCACGATGCTAAGCGGATTTAATAGCAATTTAGCCCGCCGTGTTCTATGCAATGCTTCTATGTGGCAAGCAACAACAATCCTTCAACAATCGTGAATATTTTGTTAAATGCACATGCAGAGGAGGGGCAGCGGCGTAGTTGAGCAGCTGGCAGTTGATACAGGTGCAAATCGGTTTAATTAGCCCTTTATGATGTCATAGTGGCAATGCAAAGTCTATGGGGAAAAATAAACTTGTTTTTTGTTAATATAAGTATAACGTTTACAAAAATAGAAAAAAAAGATAACAGAACAGTGCATTTTCATGCACTGTAATATAAGAAGATGACTTCGGATAACAGAACAGTACATTTTCATGCACTGTTATAATGAAAATAAGAAAAATACCATAAATATACAAACCATAGCTCATAACAACCACTTAATGATGAAGTGTAACCTACATGCACTACATACATGGTTAAACTACATACATACATAAGCCATTTTCCACATCTAATGAGTGATGTATATATGTTTCTAGAAATTGCCTGGGCTTCTGGAGCCATACATCAGTGAATACACCTGCTTTTATTGTAATATTATGACAACCATTCTTGATCAGTTTCCAGTTGAAGATCCAGTTGTGGAAAGATGAACAACTTCATCCAAGTAAACATCTAATTAATATTCTGCTCTAGTCCTCAGAATTGTCCAGCACAGTATCACACATCACAATGAAGCATCGAGGAGCGAGAGATGTTAATAGCTTGGGAGTCTACTCAGTGGAACAGGCAACAAACTTCACGACTGATGTTGTCTTCCCTTCACCAGATCTGCACCAGAATGAGAGGCAGTTCCTTTCTCGAAATGTGAGTAGAGTACATACTGTATATTGTACTTTACTACAGTAGAATACATGATATGGACCCTTGAATGTTGACATTGACATTCTTACAAGTGAATATTCTAAACCAACAACATCATTTTAACAATCATTTGTGATTGTGTATAACATGGGATTAAGGACAGTAACAGTGAAGAAAGGAATATTCAATTCTCCTTTTGTGGTCACGTAATTTACAGATTCTCAAACAGGCCAGAAGGCATTCCATTACAACAGGGCTTAAAGCAAGGAACATATCTGTTGCTGAATTTCAGTCTTCAAAGCCCTTGTATAGAATCTCTTTTTATATCTTAAACGACCTGGCCACCTGAAATCAGGCACATTGCTTGAGAACTTTAAGCCAGGGATGCAAACTACTCACCTTTTAGGTCTGAGAATCCATATGAGCCACTGCTGCATTTCATACAAATTGGAAGTCAGAGGCCTGTTCAGTTCAGGGTACATTCTGATTGGCTCTGGAACTTACGAGTTGTGTGGAATGCAGCATCAGTAGCCTAGGCCTACTCATTCTGATGGAGTTAAAGCTGAAGAAGTGGATGAGGAGACAGGAGATCTAAACTTTGAGAAGGGATTATTTTTTAGGCGAAAAGGATGAGAACTTTGCCAAACGTAAGGTGACAGTATTTGCGTTTTATTTGCTTACCTTTCACAATTCTCTCATAGGTTATAAATAAATAATCTGGGTCAAACAAAGCCCCAGGTCAGTCATTTGTGCTCACAGGGCTCGTATTGAAATAGGAAACGTTGGTCAAATTTTGTAACATCAGTTGCGCAATTCAATTTTTCGTTATTAGGAGGAATCCGAATTTAATTAAAACTCCTTGGCTTTGCAGTCCCTCCAGGATTTTGCAAACTTCTGATATCACAAATTTACCAAACTTGCCGTTTTACACAAATTTACGTAAATTCAAGAACCAGAATTTTTCAGTTCCCTCATCAATTTCAGTCATTTTGGCTTCGACAATTACAACAAACCTGCACAAGATTCTGGAGGAACTGTCTGTAACATCAGTTACATCTTAACTCTTCAGGTAAGAATTTTCTTTCCCTCTCCATTATAGCCCTAATCTCACAGTTTTGCATTTTTGCTTCTCAAAATCCTATTTTTCCCCCTGGTTGGTACCTGTTTGGTTGTTTTTGTTATTAAAATCTTCCTTTTGTGAATATCGGCCACCTTGTCGTGCACTTTGGTCCAGTCCTCAATTTCAGCAGACATGAAACACAGAACCATGATAAAGGATCAAAGCAAGTAGATCTAAAGTTGAATTCTTCTGATAACCATATTAAGGGATTTAAGACCTAAAAGATGAGACTACAAAATTCTGCAGTTCCCATGAGTGCCTCATTATCATAATACCTGGCTAATTTAATTTGGACATTTATGGATTTTCCTTTTTTGCTAACTTTAATGTGAAATCATTGAAATTGTATGCATGTACGATTTCACTAGGTGAAAATGGCCATGACTGCTGCGGAGCGTCAGGCTAAACGCCGTGCCAGACTAAGGGAGAACGAGCAGAAGTATGCTGAATATAAAAAGAAGAATGCCCTGTACCAGAAGAGGAGAAGGACAAAGAAGAAAGAGAATGAATTACGCCTCCCGAGTTATGATACAGAGCTCATTCCGAGACTGTGTCGTGAAGAGACAAGGAAGTTTCAAAGTGGCGTGCCTTGAAGAAAGATGAGACAACAAGGTAAGGGAGCCAGTGCCAACACATGTGCAGGCCTTATGCAAAGGCCTTTAGAGCTGATCCATAGTCTACGCAAGTTATATGGACACAGTTGGGAACGCAAGGCTCATGCACACATTGAAGACCCCTCTCGTGGTCTGTGCAAGCGACGTGGACAGTAGCCCCTATTGGAAACGCATGGCACTTGCACTTACATTTTACACATTTTGTTACGTTAAACACTCCTTGCATTCACGTCACTGACTTGTGTAGACTATGAATCAGCCCTTATTGTACTAGGCAAGTGCTGCAGCCAGGATTGCTATCGTGAAAGCCATTTTGTAAAAAAAAAAACTGTCTGTTGGAACTACTGCGAACATGTGATAACATCTGCCTATAATCTAGGCCCTAGATGCAGATGCAGAACTGGCAGTCAACGTCAGCTAATGGGATACACCTCTGTATAAGGAGATCATTACTAAGGCTGTTCCATTTTATAAAAGGGATATCTGCCAAGCTTTAGGGTGATGTAAAACAGCAGCAGGCTTAATTAATCACAAATGCATCAGCATTGTATCCACAGAACATTGTGTAGAGAGCACATTCTTTCATGCACAATAAACAAAAGTTAATGTTGTGCCCTGAATTGACTGTTGCACTTTTTTATTTTGTTGATATTCTGTCATTTTGTACAATGAAAAGTAGTTCTGTCCACATAATGTCCTTGGCAATTGAATGTTCATTTTGTCCACAACAGTTCTGCTATTTTACAAAAAGTAGGCTAGGCTATGCTATACAATAAAGGTGTTGGTCCAATACTTTTTGTGATTTAACAAGTTGGAATTGGAAATTGGGAATTGGAAAATAAGTAAGTTGGGGATATATGACATATAGTTGATGTAGGCCTTTACAACATATCATATTTTGCTATAGGCTACATATTTTTATGTGATGAACAAATAGATGTCATTCAGAATATGGCAATATTTGATCATATCCTACACTCTGATATTGATACATACCAAGCTTAAATTGCGTGGAAATATCTGCATGCCCAGTTTACTGTTGTATGTTGTACTGTATGTTTGTTTCATAAATTGGGGCAGATGTGTGCTTGTATCATAAAAACGTTATCAGTAAAATAAAGGCACACATTAAAATGAAATTTCAGGGATTTAATCAAGAGCCAATTCGTTTGGGAACAAGACGGGACCCTGTAGGTCTATGGCGTTCTCTATTCCTGTGTTGACTAGATATAGAAGGAATCGTGTGCATCTAGCTTGCAGGGCAAACCAGGCAAATCACCCTGTCTGTACCAAAACAACCTTAGAATTTCCCAGCAGAATATCAGATCATAAGACATTTTTAATTAATGATTTTATTTGAACACAAAACCTTGTCACAAACACTGCTGTCATAATTCGTCAAGAGGAATACAGATGCAGGCAAAACATTAATTCTAGTGTTATTGGACCTTAGTTCAGCCTTTGACAATGTTGATCACAACATATCACTACACAGACTAGAACACTTGATTGGATTTACAGGTATAGTTATCAATTAACTCAAATCATGCCTACAAGAAAGATGTTTCTTTGTTGCCATTGGCAACTGTACCTCAACACTAACGTTCTTGACCTGTGGTGTTCCCCAGGAGTCGATCTTGGGGGCCACTATTATTCAACCTTTATATGCTCTTACTTGAAAATTCATCAAAAACAATTTTATTTCCTATCATAGCTATGTTGATGACATTAAATTCTACTTAGCTCTGTCATTTAATGACGATGTCTCTTTGCCAATACATTGAACAAATTAACAACTGGATGTCTCAAAATTCTTCATCTGAACAAAGACAAAACTGAAGTAATTATACTTGGTATACTTGGCATGACATACTACTCATCTTGACAAAGGGCTTCAAGCAAAGTATGCTGCTAAAAATCTTGGTGTCTTAATGTACAGTGATTTAAATTTCAACAGCCACATGAAAACAAACTTAGAGGTCTTATCTTAAAACATGATTTAGAAAAACTCATTCATTGATTTATCTCCAGTAGGGTTGATTACTGTTGATTACTAGGCTGTTCAAGAAAACTAGTAGTGACCACACTACACATGGTAAAAGTACTGACCACATTACTCCAATACTTCAGTCACAGAATTGATTTTAAATCACTCCTGCTTATTTATAAATCACTAAATGGAGCAGAACCTAATTACCTATCAAGACATATTTCAGCAGTACACACCCTCCAGACCTCTCAGGTCACAGGAGAAATATTTGTTGGTAAAAACCGCTGTCAGAACTAAACAGGGTGAAGCAATCTCTAGCTGCTATGCGATTCAGCTTTGGAACCACTTCCGGATGACATCAAAAATTCCCCAACACTTGCTATTTTCAAATCTAGACCGAAGATTATACTGTTCTCAGATGCTTTCTGCTAACTGATCAAATTCAATTCATGTTAATCAGATGCACACTGTGTTTTTATTTTAACAATTTAAGCAATATTTGTGGCTCAATATGTATATGTGTATATAAATACTTAATTCAAACCAACAAAAGAGATAAGCAAGGGTTTGGTTTTAAACAGATTATTGTAAGTGGAAAAGTTGCAATGTTGGTCACACTGTATTAATGTAATTACTGAAAAATAGACACTGTTAAATGTGCTACATTAGTACACATTCTACTTACAGTAATTTGGAAAAACAAATTTGACTGAACTTTTTGTATAAGAATATTTTGTAATGTCAGTCATGCTCCAAACTCACACCACAAAGAACATTGCTGAAGACATGTCAAGAAAGGGTCAAGTAAAGTCTGCCACAGAAGCTCAGCCATGGAAAAATTACGTCGTTTGACATTGCCACATTTAAAGTCACTGAATTCTGGTAAGATAATCAAGGTACTAAATATATCAATCTTCTTTTACAGTTGAAGAAGGACCCTGAGGACCCCCATTCTTCCGACAATTCTGAAATGCCTGTCTCAACACTTGTGCAAATATGCACACGACAGAAGCCTGGAAAAAGGAGAGAAAGAAAGAAAAATTTGACTTGCCCAATTTGTGGTATAGGAATTCGTTATCCAGTAGAGATGAAGATCCACCAACGGGTACACACAGGCGAGAAGCCATACCGCTGCACAGTATGTCCAGCTCGCTTTGCACAGTCAGGATGTCTGAAGGTCCATCTGAGGTGTCACACCGGAGAAAAGCCATACGCTTGCCCTCACTGTGGGAAATGTTTCTCCTTGTCCAGTACCCTGAAAACTCACATAAGACTTCACACAGGAGAAAAGCCATTTGGTTGCTCATACTGTGTCAAAAGCTTTGCGTCAAAGAGATACCTCCAAAGACATCAGAGGAGAGTTCATACAGGAACCGCGTCTACTGAAGCTAACTACTGAATTGTAGTATATGTTACATTTTGTAGACGTTAGGATATTTTCCAATATATGCTCCTGTTGGCAGCTTGACAGCAGTGAGAGAGCCATTAAATAGCAACAGATGTGCTGATTGTAATTGGGAGTGAATCTTTATTTGTTTGTTGCCAATGTCCCTTAATTCTATTTCATATTCTTTGCTGAATTAGTTGTTTTATGCTCATGTGATGTGCTTGTATATATTATGACAGCTACAGTGTATGTTCAACTGAAAATAAAATTCTCTTGCAGAAGGAGTGTATTGTAAGGAGTGAAAATCCAGTTTTGAATCCTCTTTTAAAATATTTTACATGTGCAAAACAGATAACAATTGTGTTTTAAAGATATATATGTAAATCCTAAGGTCCACGTCCATTACATCCATTTTGCACTCCATAATAAATAGCTATATAGGGCTTACTTGGATTAATGTAGAGTATGTCAAGTGTGCCATTATGCCATATTTACCACACATTTCCCCCATTTTGTTATGAAACTTACTTTCTCTTTATGAAGAGAGTCTGGCCTCTGATGATTAGGAAATGTTTCCTCTCGTAACTGGCGTAGACTTTGCATTATCTGCCAATCACATTGATCAGGGATTCCTAACGTTACTTCCTACTTTGCCTAACCTTTACATGAATTTACATATTACATATATATTTTATTTTTTTTATGTTTGGAGTAGTAGTAGTAGTTACTACTTCCATTTATCACAGCCACTTTCGATTTCGAAACTATAGCGTCATCCCCTCTCGTCCCCCTTTGTGTCGAAGGGAAACGTTAGTGTATTGTTTGGCAGACTAGTATTTCACTGAAAGGAGATTCTAGGGGAGCATGGCCAGGCTAATGAAGCTGAAGACCATAAAGGTCTTGGTTACTTCATTCCTAGAGGAGATTTCAAATCTAATCAGACCAGAACCAGAAAAGAACTCAAAAGACCCAGATTGAAATGGTCAGGAGGATAAGTGCATTAGACTCGTAGTTTGACAAACAACTGTTTTACAGGTTGATCAGTTGGATGATGAGATGAGGATTTATGGTGAGGAGTATATTCCAACCAAGAAGAGAAGGCCTGTTGAACGACAGCCCATAGAAGATGTGAAAAAAATTGGGGCACTACACTTGCCAAAGATGGTGGATGGATTGAATGCATCACGATGCAGAAGAAAAGGATGCAAAGGGAAAACGTTTATCAAATGTATTAAATGCAACATGTATTTGTGTGTTTCAAAGACAAAAAACTGCTTCCTGTTGTACCATGCATGATCTGTTGGCGGTGCTGAGGTGACCTAACAACTCAGCTTTAGGTGACGATCAGATGTGCAGAATGCTATTTAATCAAAAAGCTCCACAATGTGATGTTCTTAAAATTATGTTTTACTATTCAAATGTGTTTCTCTCATCTGTTTCTTAATGACCATGATATGAGTTATAACAAAAAGTCAACACAGAAAAACAATACAACTATTTTTAATATTGATGACATTATATTCTGGGATCAAACAAGACTCTTGCCCAATACAAGGGACAGGTGATGGGAATAAATTAATACCGGAACATGTTTCTTTAAACCTTAATACAATCATAATACTTGTGCTATCTATGTTGATCAGATTGAAGAGGAAACCTTGTGAGAAGTTAAGCAAATTAGAGGATGCAGGAGCACTTGATATGTTATTTCAAGCAGAGGAAATGTAATGATTTTGGAGTGTTTCAGTGCAAGTAAGATAAGCTATTGTATTCATACAATCCAGTCTTATCACTGTTTTACATGCCATCATATGTGAACTGGGGGCAACAGGTCAATTATCTGAAGCAAGCTTCAAAGCAATGCCAAATTTCAAATGCTGTTAAGCAGAAACATGCTCGACAGGTCTGTCACAGTTCTGGGATGGGCTACAGAAGGTGTTTGTGTTGAATAATTCCCATTTCTTCCAAAACCAATACCTAGAGTGCTAAAGGTCAGCAAAGCTGTAATTGCAGAACATGTAGCATTATTTGATGAATGTAAAGTCTGCTGAATAAATAAGTTAAAAAATGTTAATTAATTGTCAATTGCTTATTTCCATTTTTTCATAGCAAAAGTATAATTATCTGTCAAACCCATAAAGCGATTGATGCTTGAAGCATGACCTTGATGGTTGATGCATCATGGATGGATGGAATGCACAATTGTACTGATTTGGAATGCATGACTGTACTTATATGGAACTGTACTGAGAACATGTTCTATTCCTCTATTTTCTTGCAGTTCATGACGGCTGAGGATCGTAACACTGCAGATTCCACATGGTCGCCCATCACAACGTCCATCCAAAGACCTGGACAAAAGAGGTCTGACAAGAAGCGTGAAAGGAAAAAACGTCTAACCTGTTCAGTTTGTGGTCTTTTAACTCGTTGTCCAGCAGACCTGGTGATCCATCAACGTGTCCACACGGGAGAAAGGCCATACTGCTGCTCTGTATGCCCAGCCCGTTTCACACAGAAAGGATATCTAAATGTCCATCTGAGGGGTCACACAGGAGAGAAGCCATACAGTTGCCCTTGCTGTGAAAAGTGCTTCTCAAAGGCCTCCTCTCTGAAGACTCACATGAGGCTGCACACAGGAGAAAAACCATTCAGTTGTGCATACTGTGACAAGAGCTTTGCATCATCGAAATACCTTAACAAGCATCAGAGGAGAGTTCATACAGGGGTCATGTTTAGTGGAGAAACTAGCCACTGAATTGTAGCCTAACATAGTATTTAGTAATTCTGGAGTGGAAAACATGACGTGTTGCATGGTGTTAAAATGACCTTAGCCAAGCCAATTAAGCAACTTGATTTATGTTTCATATTAATTGTTGAAATATTATCCATACATAGAACATATCACTGCGATGTCACATTCATGTACTGCATATACCACATGTAAGATTAAATGAATTCTAATCCCAACAATTATCAGTTTCTGAAATCGTAATTATGGCTGCTGAGGACAAGACAAGTGAGGACAAGGACCAGGACATCAAATAGGCCTAGATTTGTCAGCTACAAGGGCCAGAATTTTACAATTCTCACCAAATTAAAGTTATTTTCTGAGAGTGAGCAATAAGGTGTAACCAGAGAATGTCTAACACGGGGCTCTGGTGTAACCATTTGTAATGTATCCATGGTGTCCGTCATCCTCTGGAAGCATCAGTCATGGCAGTCGGCATTCTGATTCGTCAAATGGGAGTACTGTTTACCTCGTCATAGCTACGAGACAAGCGGAAGTAGACACATTTTCACCAGCTGCTGTTAGCATAGGCTGTTAGGCTGATCCTACTACAAATATTATTTTTACGAGTTTGTTACTAGTTTTGTGTAATCTACATACTACGTGTACTGTTTCGAGCACTGCGTGTTGTTGTTTTTTGGGAACAGCAAACAGTTGATTTTGAAAACGCTTTGAAAGAATAGCACAATGTCGAATCGTCTGGCGTTCCAGACGCAGCTAGCCTCCATCATGGAGGTTTTAGCTAATGCAGCCGTGGCAGAAATTTGTAAGCTTGTGGACGACGATTACGCCGTTATTCATTTGCAAATGTCTCAGTGTCAAAGAGAAAACAAATCACTCAAAAGGAAGTTGCATTTATTGGAACTTAAAATGGCTCGGGGTTATGCCGAAAGGAGAATACGTGAAAGTGCTATGAGCAACCGCTTGAACAGAGTCCATGTTAATGCAAACATAAACATCGTTGATAAGTACAGAGAACCTATGTCTGGTAAGTCCTTCTTTGCTTTCAAACTGACACCAGTGACACATCATATCACATATTATAACCTAGAAGATCAAACTATTGGAAATAATTTTTAACGTTATGTTTTCTTCGATTTACAGAACACTTCAGATCCGATGGCGGTGTTCTTGGTAGACAAATGAATATCGGTTTATGGGAGGATGCGTCTGGTGGAACCGAACCTGTTCATCGCTTATCAACAACTGAAGTATGTGTTAACGTGGGGTTGGATCGGTGTCTGTCGAGTTCATTTATATATGCATATAGTACCCTGAAAATGATTATCCACTAAACATTAAACCTACTGGAGACTACAGCAAAGCTGAATAAACTGTATTTTTTCACACAAACATACGTCACAGACCACTTGGAGGTGCAAACAATATTGGAGTTTTGGTTGATTTGACCATCAGTTAACTTCGAACCAGGCATTTTACTTTAGATAGACAATAGCAATACATCATAGGAGTGATCAACGTCAAAAAAATCTAGAACCGAGTAGCTCAACATTTGACACCTAGATATGTTTAGTATTCTAAAGACATCAAATAGCCTGCTATATTAGTTCCAAGTTCATAGCCAAGGAGCCAGAAGTGTACACGCATGGATGGCTATAAAACTGTGCTTTCATTATACAACTAAACACAACAAAATACTTTTATAACCCTTGAGCCAGCTCCTTACTATGTGATCTCAATGGCGATGCAGCGTTTGTTTGCACCTCCAACAGCATGGCATATCCGGTTACCGCCCACAAATGCCCTATGTTTGTGTGAAAGAATTCCTTCCTAATATAACATGTAGAACCAACCATCTCAGCTGTAAGCCAACCACCATCTTAAATATAACTGTGTATTTTATTTACCAGTAAAATGCACACAGTGGCACATAGGTATTTCTAAATGGCAAGATGTGCATTTAAAGTTAAGCAGTTGTAAGGAGTCACCTTCTTCTAGTCTGCAGGTGAAGAGTTGCCAGGGCCTGACCTAGTGCATGTCAAAGAAGAGAGAATGGACAATGACTCTGGGGAAAGAGACACACAGGAGGGTCTACAAATCAGGGAAGATGGTAAGTGGGATTTGTTTTTAAAGTGGGGATCCCATTCTAGTTACCTCTCTGCATTACTGAACCAGCTGAACCACCAAATGTGGCCAAATGAGTTGGTGAAATGTTTTTGAAGATTTAATCTTACTCATGTCCTCAAAATTAAGATTTTTTAAAAATATTTTCATAATCACAAATTCCCCACACGTAGGCTGCCTGTTACTGTGGCATTGCTTTAAAATGAGTGGAATGGCTTATATTCAAATACTATATAATTTGTTTCTAAATAAGTTATAAGTGAGCACCATATTGACTACATTAACTGGCAGCACAAGCACTCTGTATCAGTTGTAAGTTGGGACCAGGGTTACATAGGTGATCATTGATATTCAGTTACATTTTTGTCGGTCTTGATTGGTTTATATCCCCAGTTTGATCTATCTGTGTGTAAGACTGCCATGGAAATAATTGATCCTTTTTTCCTAAAATGGTTACTTTCACTCTTGATTTGCAGGACGTGTAGAGGTCGGCTCTAGAGTGGAGAGGTCAGGCTTTGAGGACAGCCGGAATTCACCAGCCGCGAGTTCAGAGGAGCAGCCGCAGTTGCAGCGCAGCAGCAGGACCGGCCGGGGCACCGTGGAGGTCAGTGGAACCACTGCTACCCTTAAGTCTGAGCCAGAATTTGAGGTCGTGGAGGGGGTGTCCCTGGACCCCCCTAAAGGAAAAGATGAGCCAGAGTTTGGCACGGATGCAAGTGCTGGTTCGCTGGAGGCGTTCTTTCTCCCCGATGGGAAGGATGCAGTCGAAGCACAGCAGCCCTCTTGCTCTTATGCGCTGGCAGGCCAAGAAGCAGACAGTTTCCAGTCAAGCGGAGCACAGAGGCAGTCGGAAGTTATTGAGGTTGACTCGGATGAGGAGGGGGGTGAGCTTAGCACGTGGAATAGTGATGATCCATTGTCAGAACAGTGTCAAGCACAGAGACAGTATAGAGGTGACGTCATGGAGAAACAGGGCGCAATGTGTCTTGACAACTTCACCATGCCCCCTCATGCAATGATGGCGGGCAGTGATATCTCGGTGCCATCCAGTTTTAGGGACATGAACGGATGGGAGAGGGTTGGCAACACAAGCTTCCTGCCACCGCCAAAACCATCCAGGGCAGCAAAAGGAACTGGGGGTCCTCGGGAGAAGCTCTTCATCTGCTCGTACTGTGGCAAGGCGTTCAACCGGCCCAAGAAAGTGGAGATTCACCAGCGGATACACACTGGGGAGAAGCCTTTCCGCTGCGCTACGTGTGGGAAACTGTTTTCAGAGGCGGGCAACCTGAAGAAGCACCAGCGCGTCCACACTGGAGAACAGCCCTACAGCTGCTCGCTGTGTGGGAAACGCTTCGCCTGGATCCGCAATCTGAAGACACACCAACAGAGGAACCACCCTGATATATACACAGGAGATGATCTTATGATGCAAGGGGTTGGGCCCACCTAAAAAAAAAAAACTTTTGTAAGCTTTGTTGGAGTGCCCGTCTTCCATGGACATGGACTTCCTTTGTATGTGTGTGTGTTTTTCCTCCTCTTTGTTGATTATGTTTGAGTCAAGTTGGCACAGCTGTTTTGTAGCCAGTTGTAAAAAAAAGTTATTATTATTATTATTATTATTATACTATATAATAATATTACTATTATACTATTATTACCATCAAAGAGTTTGGAATTTTGTTAGTCCAGATGCAAGTTTTTTTGTTTTGTATGTATACTAGCCATGGCATTTCAGGAATTAATGACACTTGTTAAAATTGTCTGACTGCTTGCATCTATGAAACTATTCCTCTTGAATAAAGGATATTTTATCTAGTTCTGTCTCAACTTTGTATTAAATTAAGGCTAAGGAATTTTCCACTCACCAATGGTCTTAGTACACCAAATATCATATTCAATTATGCCATACTTAAAATCAAGCACCTTGACACACAATTCAGCTATTGTGTTCTTTTAAAACTGGTGAGTGATTGGATTTATATGTTATTAATTGTGACCAAGTTAAACATGTCTATTACCTAGTTTAGACAATATTATTTCTCATAAATGTATCCCATTGTGCACAGAGTTGCATTGTGTCTTAAATCATCTGGTTTGTTTTCAATAAATTACATTTTGTAATGGAAATGTGTTGTTTACCTAAGCCTTAGATTAAAACGTTTGGATGCATGTTTATGTGAAAAGCTGCATATTTGTTTATCTTGTTTTACATAATTCTGCTCTTAGTTAGAGGCCTACTTCTGGTGGACACTTCCAGAGATTAATGCATCTAGAGTACTAAATCAGCTGACTCAATATAGGAGAAGTGTAAATAAATCACAGATTTGGGTTCATTCTCTCCATTTTGTGGTGAGAGAAATCTGTCAAAAATGTATTAATATTGTGCTTCCATGCAGTAAGAGCTCTTAGACATCTGACATATACATATATATATATAAATGTGTGTGTGTGTGTGTATTTATATATACACGACAGTGCTGGCCAAATATCATGCTTATAATGGGACCATGTGTCCTATCTCTCCCCCAGCCAGAAGATATGGAAGAAGGAGAACCTGACGTACTGTTCATTAAGGAGGAGAGCTCAGAGGAAGACCAGGAGGGCAAGAGAAGGGGGTTGAGTGTACAAGAGGGTGAGTAGCAGGGGTGTGTCTATGGGGAGGCTGGGGGAGATAATGTCAGTTAAAATAAAAATCAATATGATTATTGGTAATTATGCAGATCATAAATAATATAAACTTAATATGAATTTCAAAATGTATGAAATACAAACATATGATATGAAGCCACCCTCATTGGGGGAAGTCTATGTTGTGTAATGTCTATGAACTCCACTGGTGTGGTGGGGGGCTCCCAAGAAAGTATCAAAATACTTGACTTGACTTGACAAAACAATAATTTTGGCATTGTGACACTAAAACTCTTATCATGTATTTTTCATTGGCTATGGCTCCTGACTGATGCATGAGATAGATGGCCTACAGAACATCTATGATTCTGTAAATAATTATTATTTTATTGGATTTGAGTTATGGTACTCAAAGATCTGATACATGACTTTGCACACATTTACTCCTCAGCACTCTCAAACATTTCCCAACTCTGAACTCACACTATACTATACTGACTTTGCACTCATTCACTCATCAGCACTCATGACCCCCCCACCCACACACACCTACATGACTTTTAGCACTTTTACATCCCTCTCCCTATGCTACAGACCTTTTATTTTTTTTCTTATTTCATCACACGTCAAAACACACGCACACACACACACACATATCTGACTTTCTCCAACTTTTGCACATCTCCATAGAACTTTTTATTTATTATTTTTGATTTCTCCTCCATCTATCTACCCATGTCCTTGATTGCCTAGCCTTTCTGCCCCCCCACCCCCACCCCCACCCCCATTCCCAACACACACAAAAAAAACACACACACTTACATCATCACTGTCATCACCTCACATACATACAGCACACTGCTTGCTACAGTAAGCCTCCTCTACATACTTGCTGCACACTGCCCCCCCTCCCTACATACACAGCACATTGTCTGCAGGATCTTCTCCAACACATATCCTCTACATACTTACAGCACACTGCCCCCACCTACCCACACACACACACTACACACACACACACACACACACAGTCACTGCTCCACTCCCCTCCCGTCCACACACACATCTGCACTGTCTGTCATCACTCACATACATCATACATACAGTACTCTGCTTGCAATAGTAAGTCCCTTCACCATACTTGCAGTACTCTCCCCTACATACACAGCACATTATTTCATCAGGAAGCTTCTCCAACACACATCCCCAACATACTTACAGCACACTGCCCCCCCCCCCCCAATACACAGCACATTGTCTCATGAGGAAGCTTCTCCAACACACATATTGCACACTCCTCCCCCCCCCCCATAAATGCACAAATAGGCTGACACCAGACATAATTTCACTGCATTTCTTACATCCAGTAACTATATTAAGCTGGTAAGGAAAGCTGGCTCTGTAGTTGGAGCTGAACTGGAGTGCATCACTTCACTATCTGACAAAAGGACCCTGAACAAACTGATCAACATCTTGGACAATGAGTGTCACCCACTCCACAGCACTATTGTTAAGCAGAAGAGCCTGATCAGCTGGAGACTTCGCTCACTGCCTTGCACAACTGACAGACTGAGAAAGTCATTTGTCCCCAGGGCGATTGAACTGTTCAATGCCTCACTTAAGGGAAGAGGAGAGATAGACTTCTCTGCATAGTCTGTCTGCCTCTTCACCCCCTCCATGTTTGGTACTGTCTGTCCACTAGCCACTTGTACCACTGTCTTTATGCCTCACTGTTTGCGTGCTATATTAGCACATCAGCACATATGCATAACCCCCCCCCTATATTAGCACATTAGCACATATGCATAACCCCCCCCCCCCCCCCATGCCACAGCCGAACTGTGGCCACACTTATACATTTTCTTAAATAGTTAAATATATAGATATATAGACTTTACTTTACTTTATTTCTGCATTGTTGCACTGTTGACTTACTCATTTGCACTATCACCATAGCCACTATCACCATTGCACTACCACCATGACACTCATTCACACAGAGCACCTTAGAGCACCTTACCATACCTTACTATGCACAGAGAATCACAGGCTCAGTCCCTGCCTCAGTCATTGCAAGCGCCTCTGATTGATTAATCACCACTATGTGGATACTGTTTTTAGAATTGATTTAGATTAAGTGTTAGTATAATTTGTATTTTTGTAATTTGTATTTTAGTATATTTTTATATATTGTATTAAGTGTTAGTATAATTTGTATTTTAGTATATTTAGCATATTCTTTATCTTCTACTGTCCTTACTGCTTAGTTGTGTTTTTATATTATATACTTTAATTACTCTTTCTGCTGTTAAAGAATGTGTTTGTGTTGTATGTATGCTGCTGCTGAGACCTTGAATTTCCCCTGGGGATCAATAAAGTATCTATCTATCTATATGCATGTGACAATAAACTTCCTTGTATCCTTGATATGATACTGTTATATTTTATTCACCGGGTTTAACAACTACATCTAACAATTAGCAAAAAAGAAACGATTTTGGAGTCCGACCATTTTTTTTATTTTTTATATTGCTTCTTTGCACCAATGGTCCTCCTTTATCTCTCAACAGGAGTGGTTGAGTCCAGCACCGGTGACTCTGGAGTGGACCAGCCCTCAGAAGCACAAGTGTTAGCTTCCGAAGCAAATGTAGAAATCAATGCTCTTGAGGTGAGTGCATCACAGACATTATCAGGTCTTTGAAATGTTCACAGCAAGGGCGTCGGAGGTATTTCAAACCTGGGTGGGACAAAGTAGCGGGGGTCAAGGCATGGGTGTAGGTTTACGGGGGGACACTAGGTACTAGTCCCCATCAATATTTTGAGATTACAAAATTGTCCCTACCAATCCCTAACTCCTTTGTGCTATTTGGACTAATTCCGACGGCCAGGACGACTGTAAAAGAAAAACTGTCATTTGATTGGCCAAGTGTATGCTAAGTTATCAGGGCTGTCTACCAATACATGACCCAAAAAAGGCCAGTATAAAACATCTTAATATGTACCGTTTGCCCTTCAGCATGTATATTTTTGCCCCCTTTTGTGCTTTGTAGATCAGCTATGCCACCAAAGCTATGCCACCAAAGCTATGCCACCAAAGAAGAAACTTTTTCATTATGCAGAGTCTAAGTGTGAGAGAGAGGCTTTGCAACCCCCAACTCACATTTAAGGGATGGGCGTGTCCAGAAAACTCCAGTGGTTGAAGGGTTGGCAGACAACAAATAGCTCTCGAGTTTTAAGTGATAAAGGTGCAGGTTTATTTACAGTGCGCAGGTGCAATATATGAAATAACAAACAAACAAAAATACTTTGGAAAAGAAAAGAAAACTGGCCATCATAGGCATTACAAACTCACACATTCAGCCTCGCAGCAAGCTGACGCAGTACTCTGCCATTCCAAACTACCTCCCCTTCCACTCTCTCTTTCTCCCTTAAATAGGCCTACCAATCAAAAGTGAATTGGTAGAGCTCACTATCCAACCGGGTGTAATAGATGAGGAATAACTATAGACCTTTTCCATACACATACATAACATATGACACAACACATAATTTTACCATACAAAGTACATAAATGGCCACACATATACTTTACATACAGACAGGGACTTTACATGCAACAATCAGAACAAATAATAAACTAATTAAACACACGCCAACTCACCACCCCCGCGCCAAACAACCCACTTTCCACTGTCCCGGGACAGTGAATAAGGAACTGGCTCCAATGCGGTTCGTGTTTCCCCAGGGGACCAGTATTCGGACGTACCCAGCAGAACGTTGGCAAACAAGATGCGTGAGTGTTGTGTATGTTTCAAAAGTGAGTTTATTGCTACTACGGAATGAACAATGGAGCTGAATCAGTGGGTACCTCACTGTTCGCTATGTATGTTGATAAATAAATGTAGTAGACTGAACTGACATGCATTGTGGTTGTTTTAAATGTAATGTTTGTAGCGGTCGCTAGCACGGTAGGCTTTGAAACGCCGCGGGTCGGTGTATGTGATGCACGTCGGGAACTGTATGCGTTTATCAGTGTATATGCTATGTGGGAGCTGCGTGTAGGGAATTAAGGCTCACTAACGGTGAGACCCGTGAAAGCGAGACCTTCGCTTTTCACATTTCCTCCGCCCTCGGAAGGCTCGTCACTAGGGTGACGAGACAGGAAGTCTGCAACAGGGTTCTGTTTCCCTGCCCTGTACTGAACCTGAAATCTGAATGGCTGCATGGACAAAAACCATCGGGTTATGCGTGCATTTGAGTCTTTCATTTTTCCCAACCACTGCAATGCCCTATGGTCAGTTTCAAGTATAAAGTCTCTACCCAACAGGTAATACTTAAAAGTGTCCAAGGCCCATTTCACTGCCAGGCACTCCAGCTCCACCACAGAGTACCTGGTCTCACGGGGAAAGAGCTTACGGCTTATGTAAGCCACAGGCTTTTGCTGCTCCGCCTCCCCCTGTAGAAGAACCGCCCCCAGTCCGACTCCAGAGGCATCCGTCTGCACAGTAAACCGTCTCTCAAAGTCCGGACTCTGCAGCACGGGCTCACTGAGCAATGTCCTTTTTAAGTCCTGGAAAGCCCGTTCATGCACCTCCTCCCAACGGACCTGTACAGCACCCGCCTTCCGGGTCAGATCGGTGAGAGGTGCTGCTCGGGTAGCAAAGTTCGGGATGAACCTCCTGTACCACCCGGCAAGCCCCAAGAACGACCTTATGTCCTTTTTGGTCTGGGGTCGCGGACAGTCCCGGACAGCTTCGACCTTATCCTTTTGAGGCCTTATCACCCCACCTCCAAGAATGTGTCCAAGATACCTGACCTCCAGTTGAGCCAGGGCACATTTTTTTGGCTGGATTGTCAGCCCTGCATTGTGAATGCGCCGCAGCACCTCTGCCAAATGTTCCAGGTGCTCCTGCCAGGTGGCGCTATACACCACTATGTCGTCCAGATATGCCGCTGCAAAGGTACCAGTGCCCTCCAAGACCTGGTCCATTAGTCTTTGGAAGGTGGCTGGCGCCCCCTGCAGGCCAAAAGGCATAACCTTAAACTGGTACAGGCCTTGTGGGGTACGGAAGGCAGTGTATGGCTTAGCTCCCTCAGCCAACGGGACCTGCCAATAACCCTTACAAAGGTCCAAGGTAGAGATGAAGTGAGCCCTTCCAAGGCGCTCTATGAGGTCCTCAAGCCTCGGCATTGGGTACGCATCAAAATTTGACTGAGCATTGACCTGCCTGAAGTCAATGCAAAACCGAATGCTCCCATCTTTCTTTGGCACTAGGACTACTGGGCTGCTCCACCCACTGTAGGAGCGCTCAATGACCCCAAGCTGCTTCATCACCTCCAACTCCTCCTGGAGTGCAGGCAACAAGCGCTCAGGGATTCTGTACATCCTCTGTCTCACCGGCCGGGAGTCTTTCAAGAGGATGTCATGCTCCACCACCGAGGTACACCCCGGCTGCTCTGAAAACAGGCCCTCAGGCATGATTGCCTGCAATTCCAACACCTGCTCAGCAGTCAGGTGTGAGAGGCCCAACTCAGCGGCGGCGACACCCGAAGGGAAAAACTGCTCCGGAGTTTCCTCCTCCTCCACCACTGCTTGCACCATCAGCTGGTGGCTGAGCGGCAACTCCCGTTCATGCCACTCCTTGAGGAGATTGACGTGGAAGACTTGCTTTGTCTTCCGCCTCTCTGGCATCTCCAACTCGTAGGTCACCGGCCCTAGCTGACGTGTAATCCGATAGGGCCCCTGCCATCGGGCCAGAAGCTTGTTCTCTGATGTTGGCAAAAGCAAAAGAACCTGCTGTCCTGTCTTGAAGGTCCTCTGCCTTGCTGACTTGTCGTACCAGCGAGCTTGGGTCTGCTGGGCCTGCTGCATGTTCTCCTCCACCAGACTTGCCATCTCCTCCATTTTGTCCCGCATTCTGAGGACATAGGTGAGCAAGCTGTGGGTCTCGGCAGGCCTTGGCCTCACCCAGGCCTCCCGCAGTAAATCCAGAGGGCCCCTCACCTGGCGCCCGTACAAGAGTTCAAAGGGCGAGAACCCAGTAGAGGCTTGGGGCACCTCCCTGTAGGCGAAGAGGAGGTATGGAAGCCATTGGTCCCAGTCTTTGCCGTTGGCTGCAACAAATTTCCTCAGCATACTCTTCAACGTCCGGTTATACCTCTCCACCAGCCCATCAGTCTGAGGGTGGTAGGGAGTGGTCCGTATTCCCCTTATCCCCAGTAGACTGTACACTTGTCTGAGTGTTTTGGATAGGAATGCCGTGCCCTGGTCTGTGATGATCTCCTCTGGAATGCCTACCCTAGAGATCAACTGAAGCAAGACACGGGCAATCGCCCCAGCTGTGATCTTGCGCAAGGGGAAAGCTTCGGGGTATCGGGTAGCATAATCACACACAACCAGGATGAATCTGTGACCTGACTGCGTTCTCTCCAAGGGCCCTACTATGTCCATCGCTATTCGGCTGAATGGAATTCCAATAATGGGAAGTGATTGCAGAGGGGAAGGCTTAACCTTATGGCTGCTGGTTAGCTGACAGGTGGGACAAGATTTACAGTACTTTTGTACCTCACTGTATAGCCCTGGCCAATAGAACCGCCCAGCTATTCTCTCCAGGGTTTTAACATTACCCAGGTGTCCTGCCCATGGGATATCATGGCCTAAGGCCAGCACCTTGTCTCTGAGACCTTTTGGGACTACCAGCTGCTCAACACCGCCCCCTTCAGGTTGGTGGTACAATAGGCCCGCCCGGATAAAATAGTGTTCCCCAGATAAAGCTGTGGCTAGACCTGTCTTCTTGCCCTCTACCTCTGTCACTTTACTGAAAGGCTCAGTTAAAGACTCATCGTCTTTCTGCAGATCACCAAAGTTACTGGGAAGCTCTGACCAGTCTTTTCCTGTAACCTCTGGAACTGGTCCCTGCTCTCCCATCTTCTGCACTGTTCCCTGCAGTTTTTCTTGTCGCCTCTGTCTGCGACTCTTATGCACCTTGACACACTCAGGGGGGCTAATGTTAGCATGGCTATATGGCATGTCTAGTAGTGTTGTCATATCAGGAGTCTTCTCTGCCTCAGCCTGTGCTTGGGACCGTGTTACCACCATGCTAACTGGCTTGGAGGAATGCACCAGCTCCGGTAGTATCAGCACATCCTGCCCCAACACTACAGGATGGCTTAACCCCTTCACCACACCAGCCGTTAGACAATAGGCCTGTCCTCTGACCTCAAGATAAATCTCTGCCACAGGATAAACATGCTCGTCTCCATTGACACAGCAAACCCTTAGTTGCCCATTCCCCAGCTCATCTGACCTCTCTATCAAATGGGGCTGAACTAAGGTCTGTGTGCTGCCTGTGTCTAGGAGTGCCACTGTAGCTCGGCCATTCACCCTAACGGGGGTAGTTTGGACTCTTCCAACATACTGTCCAGCTTCCTTACCAGGTCTAGGTACACTGCACATGCTTGCTCCCTTGGCTTTTCGGACGGGGCAGTCCCTAATCATGTGCCCTGCCTGATTACAAAAGTGACATATGACACTGGCTCTATTCAGGGGGGTTGTATGTGCTGGGGCCTGTCTAGGCTGTGAAGTGGAGGGAGCGGGGTAGGTTTGCCTAGGATGTGTGGTAGAGGGGGAAATGTAGGTCTGTGTGTCAGGTGTCCTACCCTGCCCAAAACCCTTAGGACCAACTCCACCACTGTATCCCCCAGACTTACCTCCGGCTGCAGGCCGGCTAAAGCTCTGGAACCAGAAGGTCTTTGGTCCTCGACGAGCACCCTGGAATGCCTCCACGAGCTCTGCAGCTTTCTGGCCTGTAGTCGGGTTGTGCTCCTTCACCCAAACACGCACCTCCGGAACCAGGGAACGCAGGTACTGCTCCAGGATGAAGATTTCTCCTATCTCCTCCACAGTCTTCCCTGCTGGTTTAATCCACTTTCGATAGAGGTCCTTCAGGCGATTGTATAACTCCCTAGGGGTCTCCCCTGGTCGGACTTCGGGATCTCGGAACCGTTGCCTGTAGATCTCCTCGTTGATCTCATACTTTGCTAGTATGGCCTCCTTAACATTACCATAGTCCATGGCCTCTACCATGTCCATAGCCACATAAGCAGCCCGAGCCCGCCCTGTGAGATAAGGCACCAGGTACACGGCCCAGTTGGCTCTCGGCCACCTATAGGCCATGGCCAGTCTCTCAAAGGTGGTGAGATATTGTTCAATGTCATCTCCTTCCTCTAGCCTAGGCACTGCTGCCCTGGTCCAAGCTGCTGGAGTCGGTGCGGCTGGGTCGGGTGCTGGATACTGTGGGGCTGCTGGAGGTGCCACTGGAATCTGTGGATCTGCTGGTGGGAACCAAGCATTGTCTGGCACCGGCTGCCTATGTCCATCATCGTCGCCCCTCCGTTCAGCCTCCAGCTCGTCTCTAAAGCTGTTCAGCTGGACTTGGACACTCCGCCACCTCTGCTCCTGCTTGAAGGCCTCGCGCTCCTGGGTCTGTAGGGACTTTGTGATGAGCTTATACAAAGAACCTAGGTCAAACGCCTCTGGTCCTCCTTCTGCTCCCTTCCCAGCTCCTGGCTCTCCTCCTTCGGTTCCGTCCTCACCATCATCACCGGATGGCTTCTCTTGCAGGCCCTCCTGGGCCAGCCGTCTGAACGACATTGCCTGCCTCGTCAGGTATCGTCTCTGGACTCCTCTTCTCTGGACTCTTCTTCAGCTTCCCGGAGGGCGCCACTATCCCACCGCTGCCACCAATTGTGAGAGAGAGGCTTTGCAACCCCCAACTCACATTTAAGGGATGGGCGTGTCCAGAAAACTCCAGTGGTTGAAGGGTTGGCAGACAACAAATAGCTCTCGAGTTTTAAGTGATAAAGGTGCAGGTTTATTTACAGTGCGCAGGTGCAATATATGAAATAACAAACAAACAAAAATACTTTGGAAAAGAAAAGAAAACTGGCCATCATAGGCATTACAAACTCACACATTCAGCCTCGCAGCAAGCTGACGCAGTACTCTGCCATTCCAAACTACCTCCCCTTCCACTCTCTCTTTCTCCCTTAAATAGGCCTACCAATCAAAAGTGAATTGGTAGAGCTCACTATCCAACCGGGTGTAATAGATGAGGAATAACTATAGACCTTTTCCATACACATACATAACATATGACACAACACATAATTTTACCATACAAAGTACATAAATGGCCACACATATACTTTACATACAGACAGGGACTTTACATGCAACAATCAGAACAAATAATAAACTAATTAAACACACGCCAACTCACCACCCCCGTGCCAAACAACCCACTTTCCACTGTCCCGGGACAGTGAATAAGGAACTGGCTCCAATGCGGTTCGTGTTTCCCCAGGGGACCAGTATTCGGACGTACCCAGCAGAACGTTGGCAAACAAGATGCGTGAGTGTTGTGTATGTTTCAAAAGTGAGTTTATTGCTACTACGGAATGAACAATGGAGCTGAATCAGTGGGTACCTCACTGTTCGCTATGTATGTTGATAAATAAATGTAGTAGACTGAACTGACATGCATTGTGGTTGTTTTAAATGTAATGTTTGTAGCGGTCGCTAGCACGGTAGGCTTTGAAACGCCGCGGGTCGGTGTATGTGATGCACGTCGGGAACTGTATGCGTTTATCAGTGTATATGCTATGTGGGAGCTGCGTGTAGGGAATTAAGGCTCACTAACGGTGAGACCCGTGAAAGCGAGACCTTCGCTTTTCACACTAAGTATGCAAAATAACTAGCCACACAAACTGGTAACAGGTAGCCTAACATGACCAGGCTTTTAAATGCGGATTCTACTGTGAAAAACAACATTAACTGTGTGTAGTAATATATAATATACCCAGGATATTGTCACAGCCAAACTTAGCTTCTGTAATCTTTCAACCAAGGTTAGGAGTCATGTTGATTAGGGGTGTGCAGCACGGACAGTCGCATAGCCTATAGCACAACAAAATAGAAGTCACATAGAGTTACCCAGAGCCATATAAAGGTATCTTTATCTGTACTGTGATGTATTCAAATTACAAAATATGTTCAGCTATTAGTAATTATGCAGATCATAAAATACTATAAAAGCCATAAAAGCCGTCACATTCTATGTGTATGTGTGTGGAGGGTCAATCAAAGTCTAGGATCACCACTGATGTGAGTGATCACACAATATTCAATATTAGGCTACTGATGGCGTCAAGGTGGTGGGGGCCCTCAAATTTTAAAAATCGCAAAAAGTATCGAAATTGAGTTTCTTCACTTGGTATCAGTATCGAAACAATAATTTTGGTATCGTGACAACAGGAGTTGGGGATGTGTCCCCACCAAAGCTGAAACCAAACTCATGGGTCTGGGGGTTCTCCCCCAGGAATTTTTTTAACTGAGTAGATGTGATTTCCTTTATTCTGGTGCATTCTAACAGGTGGCCTACTGGAGAAGAGCGATACCTTTTTTCGTTCACATTATGTTTTGACTGCACAAGCGAACCTGGCTGAGCTGAGCATGCTCTCCAGAATAACAGAAATTGCGCTGCATTTGGGTTAAACCACGATTCGAATACTAGTAATATTAAACAACGACTAGGCTCAGCGCTGGTTTTAGCCTACTACATTTGGGTGGGCTCACTGGGCTGGTAGAAATGTTGGGTGGGCAACATAGCAAAGCGGTCAGATTGGATCAAAATTGACATAAACACAAAACACAAACACAACCTTACTAGTACTACCGTACTACCTAGTTTGAGTTGCTGCAGCCAACAGCCAGCGATAGGCAGTATTTCTGATACATCTATTTAAAATAAGTATTTCAAATACAAAATAGTATGTTGTCATTTGTAATTTTATTTTGTTGAACAAATGGCTTCTTATTTTGTATGAAAATACTTTAAAGGTGTGTTTTTGTAGTGACTTAAAAGTGCAAAACATTGAATGCAGCCTTGGACTGGTGCTGACAGTTGTTGTGATCAGAACATTGAGATTCAGGAAGATGATCTAGTGCAAGATGAGTAACGTGTACGTGTACAAGTTTCTTGATAACTTTAATCATCCAATTGGAACACATGGAACAGGTTATGTGATTGTCCTTCAACATTGCTCAATCTAGGCATGCATTGATGATGTAAGAGACATTTTGTACCGCTTGACAAGTTCAGTTGTGACTTTTTGAGTGATCTAGGTGAGCTGGGTGCTATCCAGACATGAAACAGTTAAGCAAAACAAGACATTCAGATTAATAACATACGCGTTTCTTTGTTGCCTAGCCTGTAAATAGGTAAACAAATAGGCATTGACTACTTCTGTTACTATAGCAAGGTGGGCTATTACAATTTTAGACAGTTGCTAAGATGGCTAAATTGGATCAAACTTTGCACATATAGCCTAGGCTGAATCGGCCAGGTTAATCGAGGAGAATAGGGCACGATTAGCTTTACATTTAGCCTAACGTTACCATGGCATTGTACTGCCCCATCCACCTTTTCCTTCAACATGTTTAATTATGCTTTTACGTGAAATACCCTACCATGAATTTGAGTTTGGTTCATGGTTTATCTGTTATTTGGACCCTAACGTTCTTCTTGTAGTACAAATCCAAAGAAGACAAGTAAGTGTTCAAAATAAAACTTCACCTTTATTTACAACCAAGATACAGAATAGGGTAGACTAGCCATATTTCTAAACACTACTTGTGCTCATTATGTGCTTCGCATTTCTGCTCTGCGCTTGGGTGCAATAATTCTGCCAGGAGGTTGCAGTGAAAACATGGCATGTCACTGATTTGGGTATTTTTGGGGGGTGGATTCAATATGGAAGCTCACATAAAAAGAGGCAATGAATAGATTGAAACAGTGATGTCGACATGGTAAAAGTGTGTGTGGGTGGGTGGGGGGGCGGGGTTGGGGGGGGGGTCCAAACTAATAATATTAAAAAGTGAGTGGGTCCTTGTCCCACCCTCAAATAATGGCTCCGACACCCATGATCTACAGTATACTTGTATTAGAGGGGGTGGTGACAATACAGAAAGTAAATGATGGCTTAATGAATTCAATGAAATCAAACGAAATAAAAGAAATGGGTTTAATGGGTGTTTCCTGCATCATCTACAGTCTGGACCAATGGAGCTGTCCAAAGAGGAAGACAAGGATGAGCTGGTGGCCATTGATATTGTGCCATCAGGAGGAGTACAGTCCAGAATGGAAGGTAGTATCATTCATTATGTCTGAGATGTTTATTTAAAACCGCCTGTTGGACAGGTTTTGTAATTGCTCGGTTTCTTTAATGTCTCAATTTATTTCAGTTGTAAAATGGCCATGTGTTGGAGATGAACACACCTGATCTTGCTACAAGGTGTCAGACTATTCACGATTTATTGTGCTCTGGCCTTTAAAAAAAAAATAAAAAAAAAAAAACGCTAAAAATTGGCAAAGTACAGGATAAGGTTACTGAACATATTGCTAAAAGACTATTAGTTGAGCAGGCTAATTAGCTTTAGTCAGTGTAAGCTGTAATTGCTAATAATGTTTGCAAGTCAAGCCTGCTGATTGTTAGATCGTTATCTCAACCAATTACATAAACACAAAAATTCCTCTTTAGCTTAAAAGTTGTCTTTCTGAGTATCAATTTTGTGTACAGTTTGTGTAAGATTCATGTGGACAGTAACATATTTCTTTAATGTTACCTAGTAAACCTTTCTAAATTATCCAAACCTCTATTTTTGTGGTCTCAGGCTTTGTGGGCTCTGAACCGTCTAGAGAAAGAGTCACACAGGTACTGCAGAAACAGATAGCTCCAAAACGCACCAAAGGTGTCACCTCCGGTACTATATGGGACCTGACGGGCTCTGATGACACGCCAGAGGGGAAGCTGGAGACTCACCCGGCTCAGGGCCTGCAGAGAAGGAACAGCAGTGCAGCCCTGGGCTCAGACTACCCCCTGTACGAGAGGCCTGCAGAACTGGACAACCTCTTCTCATGCTGGCCCACAGAAAGCCCACCTCAACCGGGCGAGCCCTCTTGCTCCTACTCCTCCAGCGACCCAGACCCGGATCAGGACTGTCTCCTGGTCCACCCTGGGCCTCAGACGAGATCCGTGGCGGTCTGTGGTGCTCCAGTGGTGACTGGGAATACAGTGTCCTCCTCGGGGCCACAGAGGGCGCTGAGGCCAGACGGAGTAGTGGCTGTAATGGGCACCAACCCCAGACTCGCTGAGTGGCACTCGTCCACCGTGGCAAGGAGTGGTGAACTGCACGCGCTGCGTAGGAGTCAGACGGATGCCATCTCTCTGGAGAGTGCCACCAGCACATGCCCCCCTCCGTCACAACTCCCCCAAAGGGTCTCTGTAAACCCTGTCCCATCAACCTTCGCTAGGCTCAGGCCATCTGACATGTCGGCAACGCAGATTCACAAGTCTTTGATGGGGCTGTCGCAACAGCAGCAGCCTCCACAGATTCTCTTCCCACCAGTGGAGCGTGTGATAAGCAAGAAGTATGTGTGTCGATTCTGTGGGAAGGCGTTCGCTGGCCAGTCAAATCTGGAGGCACACCAACGCGTTCACACCGGGGAAAAGCCTTTCCGCTGCACTACCTGTGGGAAGCTGTTTTCCGAGGCAGGCAATTTGAAGAAGCACCAGCGCGTGCACACGGGAGAGAAACCCTACACCTGTGGCCGTTGCGGGAAACACTTTGCCTGGATCTGCAACCTGCGCACACACCAACAGTCAGCTGCCTGTGGAGGGGTTTCAACAATGAGCAAATAAACATTTCAATACAGATAAAAGAAGGGAGAAAGGGCCACACTTTGCATACATTACGTTGTTTTTTATTGCAATTTTAGTACAGTTACCATAAATAAAGTGACAAGACTACCCATGACTGGAGCATATAAGTGGTGGGAACATGGTAAAAATAGCAGTTTCCTCTGAAATCATGGCCTTCTAAAAATTAAAGTAGCACAAGTAAATGGTAGGCAGTAAAATGATGGCTTGTTAAGAACTCATTTTGGCGCTGGGCAGTGTCTTTAGGTCTTATGTGTCTTCTGATATGCAAAGTTAAGTTGAGCCTGTGCCACAGCCTAACTATATCAATGTAAAGAATTGGACCAGTGAAATGACTCCCAGTTGTTTGTCACATTACTACAAATACATGTACTACCTCAGCAATAGATGTAGATTATGTAGCAGTTAACTATACAATTATTTCTCCTTCCTCTCTATGGACAACTCACCACTTTACGGGTATAACAGTGTTAGCTGTTGTCAAGACCAATGAGTACTCTTGTTCAGTTCAAATGCAATGTTTTTTTTATTATTATATATTATATCATGACAGTAAAAAGCATAACTGATAATTTGTGTTAACTTGCATCATTCCTTGACACAAGTATGGCACACTATCATAGATGGACCATCTTTAGTTATTTAGTGTTGACAAGTAACAACACATTACTTGTTTGCTTTGAGGAGCAGACTAAGCAGTATTGTTAAAGGGATATTCCACCATTTGGGGAATTACACTCATTTTCCACCTCCCCTTGAGTTAAACAATTGATTTTTACCTTTATCCAGTTCATCCAGCCGTTCTCTGAGTCTGGCGATACCACTTTTAGCTCCAGCCTAGCATAGATCATTGAATCAGATTAGACCATTAGTATCTCTCGCCTGCTAGCATCACGTTTAAAAGTGACTAAGATTTTCGGTAATTTTCCTATTTAAAACTTGTCTCCTGTAAAGTTAGAAAGTGTAATAAGACCAATGGAAAATGAAACGTGGTGATTTTCTAGGCTGATTTGACATGGAACTATACTCATTCAGGCTTAATAATCCAGTCACTAACCAATTCGTCTGCTGCACCTCAACCTTGTTCCTGGAAGACTATTTTCAGGTGCTGCATGATATGTGCTGCTGCCTTGATTATTCGCTGGAAGGAGAGGACTTTTAAACGTGATGCTGGCAGGCGAGATGCTAATGGTCTAATCCGATTCAATAATCTATGCTACGCTGGAGCTAAAAGTGGTATCGCCAGACTCAGAGAACAGCTAGATGAACTGGAGAAAGGTAAAAATGAAATGTTTAAGTCAAGGGGAAGTGTAAAAAGAGTGTAATTCCCCAAATTGTGGAATATTCTTTTAAGTAGTGCATGAAATGTCTCCATTACAAGATTGGACATTTTACTTCGAGTTCTCCTTTCTAAACTCAAAACAAGTCGCCCAACGTGGGGCTCGAACCCACGACCCTGAGATTAAGAGTCTCATGCTCTACCGACTGAGCTAGCCGGGCCGGTACTGACATCTAGTGGCATAAATTATAAAAAATGAGACAATTCAAGTCATTGACTTAATTCTCTTCCAATGTTCCAATTACAATGCTTCATATGTGCTCAAGAGCGTTCAAACTGCGTAACATGTTTAAATGTTACTGCTACTGCCGTCATTTCTGTTAAGTGCACGGAGTTCGTGTTTGAGTTGAAACGAGCAGACGACCCTACACTGTCGAAATTCACACACCATGCGAACACACACATAGCGCACCTCATTAAAATTTACTGACGTACGCGGATTGGAAATTGTATATAATATTCATTAGTCATTATTAATCACTGGTATAGTGGCTGTTTCTTTTTCTTCAGAAACGGACGAATCAGGTTTATGACTGTTTTAACTCTAGTTGGGACACTAGGACTTGTTGTCACTAGGTGTCAGTAGTAGTACATTTTCCTCCAAAAAAAACCAACTAATCGAAACGAGCCAACAATGCACACATGCTACCAGATCTAGTAGAAACCAGAATATGCCTACAGTGGATTCGTCGAAGTTCCTGTGGAAGTCTGCAACATCAAAGTGAGAGTCAGAATGACAGGTGAAGACGAAGCCTAAAATATGTTCGCTGTCGTTACCTCGAATGTCTTTTCTCAAAGGTCTCTACGACAACCACGAGGTTTGCTTGAACATGGATAGCTGGAGGAGGCAAAACTTATTCCCTGACCGGGAATCGAACCCGGGCCGCGGCGGTGAGAGCGCCGAATCCTAACCACTAGACCACCAGGGACCTGGTTATGATAAAAAATATGCTCTAATAAAAAATAAAAAAATGTACAGTGCTTATTATTTACTTACCAACGACTCGCATCAAGCACAAGTTCATTTGTAGGCATGTTTTATATAGGCTAGGCTATATTGATAGCTAGGGACAAATAGGCATAAACATTGTGATTCGCATTAGAACACCCTGATCTTTAACCAATTTTGCCAAAACATCATCATTGATCATCTGTTTGCAAGGTTTTCGCATGGTTTGCTAGGTCAAGCTTGCTAGACTAATAATTTGGCTTGGGTGTAGGCTACCGATGTCAATTTACAGGTAGGCCAGTTTTCAGATGCTGAACCAAATAGCCTTAGCCTTAGTCCTACTAGACATTATCTTATAATTGGGTATAGGCCTACCGATGTCGTCTAGTCTTCGGGTGAGTTTCGGTTGACATAACAGCACTTTTTGCTCTGGGATTTCTGAACAGAAAACAGCACTTCCCATAAGGCACCGCTGGGATTCGAACCCAGGATCTCCTGTTTACTAGACAGGCGCTTTAACCATCTAAGCCACGGCGCCCATAAAATATGTTTAATGTAAATGTCATGACCTCATGACACTATGACTAGGCTACATTATGGTCCGTTATGATTTCATCCGTTATGATTTCTAAATCCGTTTAGTATAATTTCGTCCGTTATGATTTCGAAAAGCCACTAATTTCGTCCATGATATTAAGTTATTAAGTTACTATTTCGTGGACGGAATGCCTTCTGTAATGGTCAGACAGTAAAACTATCCCCCTACCAGCTCCACCAACCCAGTATTGCAAGGATTCGTTGTACTGTCACGTTTTATTCGTTGTAGGCTACGTCGTTTTAGTAACATTAGCCTACTGGTTAAAACAAATTGGAAAGCGTTTACCGGTAGTTTACCGCCCTTAGCTAATCTGGGCTGATAAGCATAACAATTGTGCATTTTATGACTAAAGCATGAAAGTTTCCACATATAATCTACACACTCTAAGGATTAATTTCAGACGTGGAGCCACTTTGTATCTGACCTCTGGTGACCTTTGGGGGTCAATGACATCATCATTACATTTCCGCCCATTATTCTCCATTACAATACTGTACATGTTCCCAAATATGCAGTTTTATTCCAATATAAATGCTTATTTTGGCCTCAGCTGTTGCCCTCATGCCACATTCATCCTGGAACACCAATCTGGCCATTCCATATTTAAATGTAACCATAGCAACCAGCCTTTTTGCGTGGCAGTTATTTTTTGGACCACTTTTTAAAAAAAAACTCAAGTAAGTCCTTCTGTTATTACTAATAACTACCTGAACTATTAAGAAGAATTATGTACTGTAATATTGTCAATTAATTATTTAAAAATGTAGCAAATATGTTACAAATATGAAACAAGACCACACTCATCACAAGCTAGCATGATAGCAAAAATGCTAATCGAAATGAGTTAACATGTTAGTTTCTTTATATTCATTAGTAATTAAAGTATTAATACTTTATTATTATTATTATTATTATTTTACCAAGCATTATTATTACTTCATTAAGTAGTGTATTAACCACTATATCTCAATATAAATCAATGTTACACATTAGTAAGTAGGCCTGGCCTATAAGACGTTGGATGTATATCCTCATGTATAAAATAGACATACTGTAGATTACACATAGGCTAGTTAATAAATGACTTCTGACAAGGTTTGTTCTTGTTCCTTACAGGTTTCAGTAAGCACTATTATCTGCCATGGCAAAACGTCATGTGTTGATTGACCTTGCCCAGGTGTCTCCATCTAATAAGAGGCACTGTCCTACTAATTGGGAACTCTGTGCTCTCTGCCAAGTAGAGACAGGAGAAGATTTGCAATGCCCTGCCAGGACAAGCAAAAGACCCATAGGTAGTGGCTATGTTTCATTGGCCAAGGATCTTTCTGAGTTGAAGGAGATGGGTCAATTACCCGCAGAGCTGGACAGGCTAGATTATGGGACTGGCATAGAAGCCACACTAAGGAGCAATGGGGCAAAGTGGCACAAGACCTGCCGATTAAAATACAACAAAACAAAGCTGCAGCGACGGCGCAAGCCATTAGAAATGGTGAAGGAAGCTGATGTGCCAGAGGTCCATACTCGTTCAAACTGTAATGTTTCCATCCAAGAGCATTTGTGCTTCTTTTGTAATAAACCTGCTGGCTCCGAAATATTACATGAGGCATCCACAAAACAGCTAAATGTTAATGTTAGAAATGCTGCTATTGAAATTCAAGACACAGAATTACTTGCAAAACTTGCCCCTGGAGATATGATAGCCCTTGAAGCAAAATATCATAGAAACTGTCTCCGAATGCTCTACAATAAAACCAGACAGTCTGTTAAAACGGATGAACTGAAGGCAGAGGCTCAGCTGCATGGCATTGCATTTGCAGAGTTGGTTGCTTTTATGGAGGAAGCCAGATGTGATGGTTGTGCTCCAGTTTTCAAACTGGTGGAACTGGGTACCATGTACAAAGACCGTCTAGAGCAGCTAGGTGCCACTGTGGGTCACAGGATCCACACATCCAGATTAAAAGAGAGGCTTCTCTCTGTGTTTCCAGACTTAACAGCACATGCACAGGGGAGAGACACACTTCTGACCTTTAAGGATGATATCAGAGATGCTCTAAGGAAGGCCTGTGACCATGACAGTGATGCCATACATTTGGTGAGAGCAGCACAAGTGGTGCGCAGAGAGATTTTTGATGCAAAGTTCCATTTTCATTGTTCATTCCATCATAGTTGTCAGAAAGATTCTGTGCCGCCATCGCTTTTAGCATTGGTGAGTATGATCTTGGATGGAGCAAGCATCAAGTGCAGCTTTAACAGTCTCACAGCTCTTGGTTTTCAACAGTGTAAAACATATGCGGGTAGCAAAGACATCAAGCACAATGCGTCACAACCGTGACCGTGAAACACCACTTCCACTGTACGTGGCTCTTAAAATCCATGCTGTTACCCGTAAGCGAGGCCTAATTGACACGCTCTTCTGCCTTGGGATGTGTGTGTCATATGATCGCCTCCTGCAAGTATCAGCCGACATTGCCAATCGTGTCTGTCAGCGGTTCAGGATGGAAGGTGTTGTGTGTCCACCAAAAATGCGGCATGGTCTTTTCACCACAGCAGTTGTGGACAACATTGACCACAACCCAAGCTCTACAACATCTATGGACTCATTTCATGGTACTGCCATATCTTTAATACAGCACCCCACACATGAATTTGCAGGCACTGACCGTGGCATGCTTGCCTTGAATCAGTCCATTCCATCCGCTAGGTCAGTCATTCCTTTGCCACAGGCATACACCAGCGTACCACCAGTGGCTCGAATGACAAAACATTACACTGTCCCTCCAGTGACCAGCCCTGTGAGACCTCTTGACCTCCTGATCTCAGCAAAAACAAAAGAGGAAGAATATGAATGGCTGAGAGCAGTTATGGCAGCACTTGAGGACACAGAAATAAATGAGGCAAGATGGGTATCGTGGTCTGCCTATCATGCTTCCATCCAGCAAACAGTCATCCCTCCTCCAGCCATTAATACACTGCTACCGTTATTTCTGGACAATGCACACTCTGCTGCCGTGATTAAACACTCAATGGATATTGTCAGAGCTGCAATCCATCACCTTAACCCTGGGCAGGTCCCTGTTCTTACTGCAGACCAACCTCTCTATGCCTTAGCCAAGGAAATCCAATGGACGTGGCCAGACAGCCATGGAGAAAGCCACTTTGTGATCTGGCTGTCTTGAAGGTAAATATATTGGAACTTTAAATGTATATCAATATAAGGGTAACAATATTTGTCAATGTAGGTCAGTAACATTGTAATTTGAAAATGAACTCCATCTCTGTGTGCTTACAGCTCCTAGGGGACTGGCTTGAAGACAGTGGATGGACCAATGCTCTGGTGGAGGCTGAAATAGCTACCTCTGGCACTGCAGATTCTTTCATCAATGCCAGTCATGTGACAAAGACCCGTCATGCTCACCAAATTACAGCTGCTTGCCTGTACAAACTACTCAACCAGGCCTATAATGATAACTGCAAATTTGAACAAGATCCTCCAACATTAGACAAATGGTGCCAGCAGCGAGTCAGTGAAAGTGTTCATTTTGACTACTAGCTTAAATCCCCATCACTTGAGATCACTACGGGAAGGCAACTTTCAGCTGTATATAGAAACTCTCACACAGCTGCTGCCTTGGTTCTTTGCACTTGACCACACTCACTATTCCAGGTGGCTATCAGTGCATGTTCATGACATGATGGTCCTGTCAGAAAAACATCCAGCAATTCTGGAGGAATTCCGCGCTGGAAGGTTTGTTGTTCATAAAACAAGCAACAAGTTCTTAGCTATTGGCTATTGACCAGTGCCATGAACAAAACAATGCATTAATCAAAGGATCTGGTGGAGCAGTGGGACTGACTGAGAATCCTGGGGCACTGCGACGCTGGATGGTGGCTGGTCCTGAAATTGCCCAAATAATTAAAGAGTTTGAGAATGAACACTCCCCACAATGTGAAAACAGTCACCACGAACAGTATCCAGCAGCACAGGAACGTTTTTTGAAGCATGTTAAGTCTCTGACAGCTGTGATTGAAGAGATGGGAAACCCTTTTCTTGAAGAAAGCAAAGATCTTCTCGTGCTTAACTCTAAGGAGATGTCTCAGTAGCAGATGCAGTGAGGAGGGTGGAGTCCTTGGGTGCACTACAGTACAAGACCTTTGTGGAAGAACGGCTGGAGCTGCGAACAAAGACAGTCACATATACCCTGCCAAAGAACAAATTGCCTCTCTTCAGCCAACCACCAGTAAAATCACAATCAAAGCAGAAGATGCAACTTCAAGCACTGAAACATGATTGCAACCTCTTCGCACGGCTGTATGTGTCTTGTCAAGGTTAAATTATTTGCTAGGTTTATGAGGTTTAATATAGTTGGAATGACTGAACAGTTAAATAGGTGGATAGTTTAAAAGGTTAAATTATTTGCTAAGTACACTGTAGATGAGGTTTAATATAGTTGGAATGACTGAACAGTTAAATAGGTGGATAGTTTAAATGGTTAAATTATTTGCTAGGTAGATGAGGTTTAATATAGTTGGAATGACTGAACTAGATTAGTAGATTAGGTTTAATATAGTTGGAATGACTGAACAGTTAAATAGGTGGATAGTTTTAAAGGTTAAATTATTTGCTAGGTTTAATATAGTTGGAATGACTGAACAGTTAAATAGGTGGATAGTTTAAATGGTTAAATTATTTAATAGGGAATTATTGTAGCGAGGCAGATCCACAGCTCAAGGGGCTAACCCAACTGCCAGGGGTCTTGGTGTGTGTGTTGGGGGGATGACAGGGGAGATGGGATAGTGTGCTGTGTATGTGGAGAGAGGGCAGTGTGCAATATGTGTGTTGGAGAAGCTTCCTCATGAGACAATGTGCTGTGGGGGGGGATGGGGCAGTGTGCTGTAAGTATGTTGGGGATGTGTGTTGGAGAAGCTTCCTGATGAAATAATGTGCTGTGTATGTAGGGGGGGGGGACTTACTATTGCAAGCAGAGTACTGTATGTAATGTATGTGAGTGATGACAGTGAAGATGTGTGTGTGGGCGGGAGGGGAGTGGAGCAGTGACTGTGTGTGTGTGTGTAGTGTGTGTGTGGGTAGGTGGGGGCAGTGTGCTGTATGTATGTAGAGGATGTGTGTTGGAGAAGATCCTGAAGACAATGTGATGTGTATGTGGGGGGGGGGGGCAGTGTGCAGAAAGTATGTAGAGGAGGCTTACTGTAGCAAGCAGTGTGCTGTATGTATGTGAAGTGATGACAGTGATGATTTAAAAAGTTTAAAAAGTAAAGTTACAAATCTGAAAAATACATAGCACCCATGTCCTAAGTAAGACCTACGTAACATAGTTTGAATGAAGTTTCGTTAAACGGTTGAAGCTGCATTAAATGTGTTAGAAGAAGAATAATAAGAAGAAGAAAAGTTGGAAGAACAGTACAGTGCATTTCCATGCACTGTAAAAAGCTTACGAGCGATTTACGCGCAAATGGGAGAATCCAATGAAAACGGCAAAAGTGGGGGGGTCCAAACTAACAATTTTAAAAAGTGGGGTGTTTTGTAAGAATTTAAGAAATGTTTGTATATTTTAACTTTTAAATGCATCAATCTGGTGCACTTTCAAAAATAAATTCAGAGGTCAGACTTGCTTATTTTTATGGAAATATTTGTGCTGTAGCCAAGCTATTTTGCACTTCAGAATTATAACCATGCATACACAGGTGGAATAGTTATGGTGATACTGCAATAAGTTCACAACCACAAAAACATATGGTACATTTCACAGTTCAGAAATGTTAAAAAATGTGTGTACATTTCAGCACTCCATGAAATTATAAGTGGTCACCTGTGTTATTCAGCTAGTTCATTTAAGATAATATATTGGTCATTGTAATGGCCATAGCCTATAGCCTACAGGCTATTCCTTTTTCAGGATGTACCCATATCTGCATGATGTGAATGTTTGCATATGGCCAGAGACTTTCTAATGAGGAGACACAGCACTCAAAAAATACTCCATAGAAATGCATGGGGCTAGTTTGTCACGCCAATATGGCCGTTGTCTACACATATCCCACCCCTTCCTCGGCAAAACGTCGACATGTGAATACATTGAGCCAATCATATGGTGTGTTGTGAAGACATCGTGCCAATCATGTGTTGTGATCTCGCCGCTGGAGCAAGATTGGTGTCGTGAAGCCTTGCGCACGCGCAGTTCGACCCAAAGACTGTGCCCGATGAATGCCCATAAAACGTTGGTATATGGCCGCCGAGTGGAGGGACTTGCCTAAAAGGACTTTGATATGGCTTATGTCAGGCTTTATATCAATATTTGTGTCTCCTTATTTGATTTTCTTCATATTTTTGCATTAATGTCACTAGAAAGCATGCCAATATTCATTATCTGTGTAAATGGGATTGGCTGGAACCTGGCAATATAAGAACCATGATAGTGGGATAATCTATGGCTGAGCAATTTACAAAAACGTATGTAGGCCTACTGACAAATAGTTTACATTAGAATACATTATAATTTCGCCCCAATGAGGTTGAGAAATGTGTTGCAATTTCAAAAACAGAGGCATGCGTTATATCCTCATATTCGGTACGGTTTGCTGTTTGTGATATTAGGTTTGCCACGTGATGTGTGAAGGGTTAGTGAGATATTAAACCGAGAGTAATGGGTGTGCACTGTGTGCAAAATGCAAATATGATTAGCCTAAATTGCACGTCGGTTCAATGATAATTTTCTCGCGAACCATTTATCACAGCAACTTGGCGCTAATATCATTGGAAAGCTTAGATTCCTAGAAATACTCAAAGCATAGGCCTACCTGAAGCCGGGGGAATGCGCCTGGGATGGCTTCTGAAGTAGCATCGCAAATGAGAGAACATTTAGAAAATTCCACAGACAGGGGGTGCTCTTGAACCCTCTCACCGTCTCTGAAAGCATAACCGTGGCTCAACAGGTAGATCTATAGGCTAAACTCATTTTTCAGGCATCTGACCGACCGGGTTGACACTTCAGCGTGAGAAATCGTGGGTGTGGCGTGTGAAACTAATCAAATGCGTGAGAGTGGGCAGCTATGTCTCTAGCTTATAGCCAGGCTTTAACATATTTTAATTCATGTAGCCTATAGCCTAAGTCAGACATTAGGCTACACAATATTATAGCGTATTATTTTGAAAGGATTTAACAAAATAAATAAATGGGAAGACTAGCTAGCTACCCTATTGACCAAGGTGAAGGCTGGCATAAACCACATTTACACTAGCCTCCAAGAATTGTCATCAGGTATTCTACACTTGATTGTAATTGACTGAACAGTGAGTTTGATTTAGACCATCTCAATCAACAGTCGGCTCCATCGCTCAGATGTTGATGTCCGCCATTGTGGTCAGAAAGTTGCCAGGGACATTGAAACTATAAAGCAATATGTTTTTGTCTAGAGCCATTTGTGCTGCTGTATCGCAATCGGTATGTGTTCTCTAATACGTATTTATGAATATTTTTTAGATGTCGAGAGAGTTTAACCGCAAATTGTCTGCAAATACATAGACATGTGTATGACACCGCACAAGGACAACCAGAACTTGAAATACCTTAGAGTGGCTAACTAGCTATCGTGTGGGTCGCAGAATAACAGCATACAGTTATGCATAGTTGTGGTAAATACATATTGTTCATATGTATGGATGTTGCAAGTTATTGGCATGTTATTTGCGTCTCGGATTATTGTTAGTAACGTTACTCTGGCGTCTACTAACGCTAGGTATAGGCCTATATTAAAGGTTTCAACACTAGCTAATGCATGCTAGCTCACTAGACATTTCGAAAATAAATATCTCCGTATGCTTACTGAGTATAACTATGCCATGAATACATTCATCCATATAGTTAATAGCAAACCCTTGACATTATGATGTATGATGTGTTGACTACTTTGTTGTCAGATGTGACCTGTACTAGTTAAGCTAGCTTGCTAACCTCTGTATAGCTAGCTAATACATTGCAGGGGGAGTCATTAACGTTAAGAGTCAGGGAAATTATGCCTTTAGCTTGTTATGACATCTGCTTACACATTTATGCTTTTGCCTTTTTATTCAACAGGCCCGGCAGGTCCGTAGCCTGCACCGGTCTGCCTTGCGAGCAGGAGCAGGAGGTATCTTTGTGGTGAGTTTAAAATCTATTCCTTGCATGCATGGTGTTAGTTGTAGCATTGGTGCAGCACGGACTCCAGGTTGCCATGCATCCATCCGTGATTACCAGGTGCCTTGAATCCCTGTTTATAGTCATGCAGACCGTCTTTCACATATCATTAGTTTGGGCCATTGACGTGCATTTCTTGATATGTGGTCATTTTGGCCTCCTCTATGGGAATCATAGCTCACTGATTTGAGCTTCTACCGAACCTGAACCCAATTTTACACAACGCGATTATGTCAATAGTCCTCACACCAACCTTACAGACCACCATATGCTGCTTAGCAGAAGCCAGAGAAGAATTAACCTAGGTTTACTGTATAAAGTTACCTGCACAGAGATTGGCCTTGTTTGAGACTTTGATCTTTGCCTGGAAAATCTGGTAGTCAGTGTGCTTTCCAAACTGTGTGCAGCAGGTAAAGAAAACCATATTTTATTTTATTATTAAAATTGCCTTTAATAATTATTAACATTTTGCCTGAAATTGTAGCCTACTGAAATCTAATTTCACAAAATTGCTTCTAAACCTGACTTACAAATTGCACTGCCACATTGTACTTTATGTTCATTGTTTGTCTCTTATACAGTGTACTGTAATTGTGTCCTTTCTGTAAACGATATACACCGTCTCTGTATATCTTACACTGTTTATTTATTGTCTTTTTTGGAATTTATGTGGTGTATATATTTTCTTCCCTACAATGGACTCCAATAGCCGGAGCCAATAAAACATTCTGTGTTTTTCTCCACCTCTGTAGCACAGAGACACACCCGACAATAACCCAGACACCCCCTTCGAGTTCACCCCTGAGAACATGAAGGTGAGGAAGCTCTAGGGAATACACACATCTACGGACCTACTTAATAAATATTAAATAGGAGCATGTACAATATACATGAAGGCATTCAGGTGCTGTGTTTCGTATTTCACTGGACTCGTCCAAAGCACATTTTAATTAAGATTTTCAGTAACACTGAAATCGTCTTTAGCAAATTTGCCATTCAAAAAAGGTTTATAGGACAACCTACAGTTTGTGATGGTATTCTTTGAGTTAGTATTTTGTTTACATCTCTATAAAAAGTAAACAATTTGATCCTAATTTGTGAATATTTATCTAATGAACAAAGAGCTGTGGTCTATTGGGACACTGGTAGTAGACTGGTATTGCGCGTTGTGCTGAAAGACAGGCGTCTGACTCCTCTCTGTACCCTTTCAGAGGATTGAGGCCATCATTCTCAACTACCCTGAGGGGCACAAGGCGGCTGCCACCATCCCCGTGCTGGACGTGGCGCAGAGACAGCATGGCTGGCTGCCCATCTCTGCCATGAACAAGGTACCCGTCACCACTAGGGCTGGGCGATATATCGGTATTACGACTACGACCGATATATTTTTGAAAACGATATGTAGTTGAGACAATATCGTAATACCGGTATTATGTCAAATAATGGGCCATTTTATCAAAGCCACTTGCTCTTCTGTGTTCAGACCATTCAGATAGCCGCAGCTCTGCTCAACTGCGCCCCTTGCGTGTGCACGTTCTCCCTCGCAGCACTACAAACTTTCAAACATGACGGACACCGGACATCAGATTTTGTTTACCTTGATCAGAGGTTGGTGCTGATGCCTATTCCGTCGGCACATCAACGGCTAGACCGAGAATTCTCGTTGTAAAAAATCAAAATTCCAATGGAGCTCCAAGCGGTTTTGTACACGCAGATTTAAGTTACAACACTGTTTACAGCTCTACGACTCACGGTAAAATGTAATTTTTGGTACATAGCCTAGCTAATTTAAATACACTGATGAATGCTTGCGTTTAGCGATATACAGTAGCAGATCTAAAGTCCTCAGGGAGACAACCTACACGCTGATTTTATTAAGAGGATATGCACACGACTCGCGAGCAGTTAGGGCATCATTTTTTATGATTCCTGAAACCCCATTCAATCGTGCATAGGGATTTTTCTTACGAAACGGAACATGCAAAAATTAACGCATACAAAACGACGGTAGCGTCCATCATACTCTTGATGAGTGACTCAGTTACGTTGTTTAAGTAGCCTAATTGTTTAAAACTATTTTTGTTGTTGATAGCAACATGTCTAGACCATCATAGTCTACATTTGCTTGTCATCTAGGCCCTATCAAACCCTTACAGGTAAAAAAAACTGCATTGTGTGACAAAACTGCAGGTTTTTTCAATATTGTTGTGCCCAAAATAGCCTATTGCATTGTGCAGTACAATGTAGGCCTGCGTTGTCAGTCAGGGTCAACTTTTGGTCTTTTGTTATTTGCACAGCTTTATCAGAGCAACTGTAGCCTATGCCTATTGTAGGCCTATGTTATTGTTTACACTTTTTTGCACAGCTCTGTTAGAGCAGTCTGAAATGAATATAATTAAAACTGCCTGTGTTGTCATAATTGTTGTGTTGAGTGAATATATGAAGCACTTCGCTCTTTCTGTTTGAAATACCAATATCGTATCGATATCGTATATCGCCAATCAGCCCCAAAATATCGGGATATCAGTTTTGGTCCATATCGCCCAGCCCTAGTCACCACGCCACACCACAGAGAGTTTTTTCCCCTCTTTGTACCAAATCCTTCAGGTCTACATCCACATCTAGAGGCTTTATATGAACCTATATCCAAACCTTAGCGAACTGCATGCAGCAGTCCTGTGGCACTATGTCATATTATAAATGGCACAACAAATTATTGTCAGACTTTTGCATACTTTTCTTAAATTTTGCATACTACAAGAGTATCACTTTTTGCATACTCTTGTTTACATTAGGGCTGTAACGATATGCGATTCGAAACCAAAATCGCGACACTCATATCCACAAACCTGTGTCGCGGTGTGAAAAGGCAGAACCGCGACACACCCTTTCGAGGTTTCACGCAGTGCTTTGCAGCTTTTGTAGTGTGCAGGTCAATTCTGGGTTCTAAACTTCTAAACTTCCTACATAATTATTATTTTTTATAGTCAGTAAAATAGTAGGCCTACTTTGTGTGATTAAGTCCTTTATTGTTTGTTATAGTTACATTGTGTTGTGTTTTGGCAATAAAGTAGCTTTAAATAGCCAAACTAGGCTAGATCAAGGTCAGTGTTGAAACTACTGCATGCAAATCACTGAATGCTATGCAGAGGGGGCTAATCTTTAGGCCATCTGATGTACAGTATAGGCTACCCTAGGCCTTCCCGTGTTCATGGGATTTTTTTGACAGTTGCAAAGGGGAAAATGTGAGGATAGTCCAACAACTCAGGTCTGTGAGGATAGTTCCAACCACTCAGGTCTTCGTCAGATAGGCCTACACCATTATGTTGCAATATATCTGTGTGCATTCCTACATTACGCCCATTTCTTTGATAACATGATTTGCTAGCACGTAACAATAAGCCGGTAATATTATTAGGACTCACCAGGCTTTGGTGGTAATATGCTGTGGACTTTAATTAGCGCATTTCGGTTAGCCTATCCAACATCTGGGCAATAATTATTGAACAAATTGCAGTCTACATGCCATAACAAATATTACCAGTAGTACTGACCGAACATGAAATAGATTGTTTACAAGTTATGGTAATGATATTCTGGCGTGAACATTGCGCTTTCATCACGTTAGCACCCTATGATTAGGCTACAGCTCGTTATGTCTCGTCAAAATTCATTGATGAAGGTAGGTTCGCTTTATCCCAGAGAACCATAGGCCTACTCGTTTCACTTAGGCTAGACTAAACAGAAGAGAAGAACTTGGCACTAACCATGTAGTCGTGTTTTCTATAGCATATTCGTTAACCTGTCGTTCTTTGAACTCTTTAAAAATGTTGGGATATGTCTGCCAGGTGTTTAGCCATGAGTAGCCTAGGCTACTGCTTATAAATGACTTTGAAACATATTTTACAAACGGGCCTCTGTGTACCTGATGGCTTGCCTTCACTAATCCCGATGTATCCCATATAGTTCCAGATTTCACTTCACCTTTTGTTTTATCCACAAGGCAGAGACTGTCGGCAAAAAACTTTGTTGACGTTAGCTGCGCACTCACTCACTCAGAGATGCCTGCTTGACACGCCCACTTGCCTAGATGCGTACAAGGAGCAGTGAGAGCAGCAGTTCACACAGACGCAGAACTTTATTATTTTAATAAAGTATCGATTCTAAAAACGTCGGAAATCGTATCGTTTTTTGCGTGAAGGCATCGTGATACCTTTTTAGTATCGATACACCGTGCAACACTAATAGAAACAGTAGGCCTAGGCTATAGGCTAATCTGCATAAAGTGTGCCGTCATAAAACCGTGGGTCAAAAATCGTGATCCACAAACCTCACAATTTGGTTTGTATCGTTACAGCCCTAGTTTACATAGTACTTATGCATTCAGGATAATCTAGTGGCCTGAGTGAATGGGATCATGTTTTTGATTGATTAAATCACCTAACAAACTTTAACAGTACACTCCAGGTGGTTGTTTTGAGATGAGTAATAAGTTATGTGCAAAATATAATAAGTGCGCTTCAAACAAAGCTCCATACAGTCCAAAGGACCCTTATTCCTTTTCTCATCTGTATAAATAAATGTTTGTTTGTGTGCGTGTGTGAGATACCACAGTCATCTCCCAGTAATCGCATGGAATGGCATGGCACGGAAGCACACAGAGGATTTTTTTTTTTAACTGCATCATCAACTGTGGCTTGCAGAATACGCACAGAGTCCTTCCTCTCCTCACCTTCGTTCATACCCAGTGGTGTGTGTGTTTGTGCTCCAGGTGGCGGAGGTGCTGGAGATTGCTCCCATGCGCGTGTATGAGGTTGCCACCTTCTACACGATGTTTATGAGGCAGCCGGTGGGCAAGTACCACATCCAGATCTGCACCACCACGCCATGCATGCTCTGTGACTCTGACAGCATCCTCGCTGCCATCCAGAACAAGCTGGGTAAGAGAGAAAATACGCACTCACACACACACACACAACCACACACACACATATACACAGGCACACTACATACACATATTTATACATACACACACTGCATACTCTTACACATCCATACAACCGACACTTTTGCATCCTTGCTGCTATCCAGAACAAGCTGGGTAAGAGAGAACATGCACGCACTCACACACACACACACACACACACACACACACAGGCACACTATACACATATTTATACATACACACATTACATACTCTTACACATCCATACAATAGGGGTGGCACGGTTCATGAAAAAAACTCTGAACCGTTCGGTTCGCTTGTCTTGGTTCGGAGCATGTGTGCATTGTACGGTTTTGACGGTTCATGGCTTGCGTAATATAGCCTCATGCTATGTGACCCCACACAGATTTTTCCCCTTTCATGTGAAAGCGGAGGCGTTGAGAGCTTAGTATCACACGTAGATATGCCAAGTGGGAGCGATAACGAAAGCAGCCCGGAGTTGGAGGATGCACCAGCGTCGCATAAGTCTGGTGTGTGCGAACATTTTGGATTTAGAAAACGGTAGATAGAACTGCGACTGTGTGAAAGCATTGTGCAACATGTATTAATTATGCTAGGACAGGCCCGGAGTGGCTAATCGGGAGTTTCGGGAGGATGGGCCTGTCAGAATATCGTGAGCTTAAATGTATTGTTTCTGAAGTTAATTTGCTGCGCCCTCACAGCACTTCAGCAGCTTAGGCTGTGCAGTCGCAGGCTCTTTAGCCCTTTAATTGCAGTTTCCCAAATATTAACAAAGTAGCCCTCACAAAAACTGTTTGAAAATCGCAACCAAGTCTATATTTGCAATCATTAATTACAAATCATCAACACACTATATGAGTGGGCCCTCCAGTGGCACGCACGGCACTGATGAACTCTCATGTGCAGGGAAGACGTGTAGTAGGCTAATAATAATTCATTTTACTGTAAGGTAATTACCCGAGATCTCAAAAGCCCTCGAAAATAAAATATCATTACAATGTATGTTGGGTCTTCCTCACATGGAAGATCTAACGTTCCGTTTCAGTGAGCAAATAGCCCTGTTGAGAGAAACTAGAGGAGCGTTCAAATTCGGTAGAGACGGGAGAGAATGTGCGCGTTTATAGGGCTAGTCAATGTTATGTGGTAGCCTAGAAGCTATCTTGCATAGCTCGGGTACGCTACGCTATGTGTAAAAATAAAATATTCCATAATATTTCAGTCAATCTTAGTGTGCTACAGAGGCACAGAAGTTACTGCAGATGGCAATAACACACTCTACATTTTTGCCAAGTAAATGAAAAGCAATTTGAAATCATCAATGCTGTATCAAAATCTCACCTTTCCTCAGAGATGGTCTTAATGATGTGCTTGATGTGTCATTCTTTCAGTTTGTGCATGATATAGTTACATGATATAACTAATACTGTAGCCTAAGTGGTGGATAATTAAGCTATACATCTTATGCTGAAGTATGGTAGGCCTATTTCTGAAGTGATTTAAAATGAAAAATAACAACAAGAACCGTATAGAACTGAAAACCGTGACCTTAAAACCGTGATATAAATCGAACCGTGGGTTTTATGAACCGTGCCACCCCTAACATACAACCAACACTTTTGCATCCTTGCCGCTATCCAGAACAAGCTGGGTAAGAGAGAATATACACTCACTATACACACACATTCATACATTCACACGCTTTACACAGACACATACACACACTACACACTCTTACACAGGCATTTATACATACATACACACACTATACACATACATTGCACACATTCTAACACATGCATTCAATCAACACTTTTGTATATAAACAGAAATGTACATAAGCATACACAAACACGTTGATACATATAGGGTTAGTTTCCTGTGCATTGATTAAACCTAGTCCTAGACTAAAAGAAAAGAAAAAGATAGAAAAGGCTTAATCTAGGCTTTATCTTTATCTGGGAAACTTCCCTTCATTATGCATTATAAAGGCATTTTAACTAATCACTTTAGCAATTTGTGTTGAAAGACTACATCACAATCAAAATAGTAAACTTTAAAAAAGTAAATTGGTACCTCACACTCTAAACATATAAACTAATAAAGTAACTGATGAAAGGTCATGGAACCTTTATAAAAAGCATTATCACTTTGCTGATATTGGAGACTGCACATAGATTAAATTATACTTGTATAAAACCAGGGCATGCTACAGGAATGCCCTTATTTTACTCTACAACCAGTTCCAATAGAATACAAGTATCAGATATTTCCTGGAATTGTGTGGGTAGGGTTTTGATCCTTTTTGCTTTCCGTAGGTATCAAAGTGGGCCAGACCACGCCAGACAAGCTGTTCACTCTGTCAGAGGTGGAGTGCCTTGGAGCCTGCGTCAACGCACCCATGGTCCAAATTAATGACAACTACTATGTGAGTGCAGATGACAAACACAAACACACACACACACATACAGTCAGTTTGTGTCAGTATACAACATCTTGTGTGTTTTTAAAAGACATTGGTTTCTGAAAACCCCAGTGAGTGGGGTTGGGAATGGAATGACAGAACCAAAGTCTGGGTGCCATATTGGACAGATCTCGAAGTGGCTGTGGCTGTGTGGTTGCCTGTAAGGGCAACTGTAAGTGCCACCGAGCTGGACTTCGCTGTATAACATTGTGCAAGTATGAAATACTTGAAATACCAAATTCCAAAATAATTCAGTGGAAATGCATGGATTCCACTACCGGAATCCATGCATTTTCACTGAATTATTTTTGGAATCTAATCCCTTATCATACCTGTTCATTCATGCTTGACTTATCGTAACTAAATTCAAGATGGTGGCGAACGGTAAACTTCATGAAGGTACTGTCTGTATAAATCGTCTTGTAAATAAACTACCAGTGCTTTTTCAAAGTTCTCAATGTCTCTTTTTAAATGTCATGGCCCTCGGAAGTCTACCAATGAAGTATGAAGCTACTTTGAAAAAATAATTTCGTTTTCAAGCCCTGATTACTACGCTAGGTCGAAGTAGGCTACTCCCAAGTGCTATTGCGCTACACATTGTAGTTCTCCTGTTTATTCGCTTGGAAAATCGCCACGTTTCATGTTGTTTGACCGTAGACATTTTAATCAACTACTCGTCTAACTGTATTTAAGTCGGGAAAACGTGGATGTTTTTGATTACTTCTACGTCTGGCTACGTCTGAGCCCGCTAGCATAGCAACACGCTAACACATTCGCGCCGCGCACCAGAGCGTTTGAGTGCACATACTGACATGGGAGAGGTATGACTTAACTCGTGAAAGTTGAGGTAAGAACATATATTACTACTGACATTGGGTGGCGTGTTACTTTTGTGTTCTTTATTTGAAATGCAGCATATGCGTGTTGTTTAATAACTTTCAAACGGTAGAGCCTGTTCTTTTAAAACGTAGCCAAAGGACGTATTCTTGCTTTAGGCCTACATTTTAGGCTTATTCTCAAATTCAGATTGTGTTAGGGGGACGGGATTATTAGTCAATTTCACCAGAGAGATTTAATTTTGTCGGACATTTTTTTTTTTTTTTTCCGCCAATGTCCGGCAATTACCGGACAACGGAAACCCTAGTGGGTACCTGGTGTATTTTGTACCTGTGTCTTTACACACACTCCACTCACATCCACACCTACTCGCCTCAGTGGAGAAGTGGCTTTCTCTAGGGTTGCCCCCCCCCCCAGCTGTAACATGAAAACATGTAGGCTATGTGATTAAAAGGTTTCTGGACGAACATTGGTGCCTGTATCAAGACATATTCTGGTTCATATGTCACACAAACTTAGTCAGGGCTAATAAACTTTCCAGGTAGCCGACAGGCCAACCACTAGCATTTCCGGACATTGCATTTCGTTGTAAGCCTAGCCAGGCAGTTAGGCTACATGCTACAACGGCGACATCAACTTAGTAGCAGCATAAAGACCCCTGTAACTTTTGAACAAGCTGATACCTCGCCTGGCACCAATTGCAGCCACTACTGTTTTGCTGTTTTGCCCCTGAGATGAAATTTCATTGGGTGAAAATCGCGAGGTGTTTCGCTGTGTGGAAACGTACCGTAAGAGAGAGTCAACCCACCACTCTGGTGGACCGGTTTTCTGTCAGGATATTCCGCCTAAGACGACTGCAATTCCTTGCAATTCCTGAGCTCTATCTATGGGTTTCTGAAAGTCATCATGGTTAACCAGCAGGGACTGTCTACCCCCACCCAACCACTCTACCACCCGCACAAGCAGTTTTTAGCATTAATAATTATTTATATAGCACTTTTTAAGCTTTGAGCACAGTAGCAGCAGTAACGTTAATATCAAGGTCAATGAGCAATGACTGCAACTTAGGACTGCAGATGTCTTATACAGCTAGCCTGGCTCACACCAGTGTTGTAATAGTTGGTATTAAATTAGAACTACAACATGGGCTATTAAACAGTATATATTTTACTCTACGTTTCAACATGAAGTGAAGTTCTCTATTAGAGAATTAACACACACAGATAACACATTTGATTTGGTTTTAATCCCCTATTAAACCCATGATTGTGGTTTTCAGGAGGATCTGAACACTGCCGACATTGAGCAGATCCTGGATGAGCTGAAAGCTGGAAAAGTTCCCCCACCAGGACCCAGGTAAGGCTGATGCATCTCTGCAAATGTATGTTACAGAGAGGAGTCAAGGATTCAAAAAACCTTATTGATAGAAAATGGTCTTGCTTAGAGACTCATAGAGGCCTTGGATAGAGGAACATAAAAACAAGCATTAAAGAAAGTAGGGATGGCACAATACTACTTTTTCATGTCAGATAACGATAACACAACCGTTATAACCGCAATATCTGCCGATACCGTGTTTTTTCTCAAGAATTTATGACTTATCCACAATTAAACATTCCTGTAACGGTGGTTTATTATTTATATGCATTGCTATGATGCAAAAAGTCAACAAAGCAGGTGAATAATATCAAAAGAATATTCAGCATGCAATACAATAGATGGAATTGAGCTAAAAAAAAAACTGCCTTTAAAACCTTTGTTTACAAGAAAGATGTGTTTTTTGTTTTAGATTAGATTCAACTTTATTGTAATTTAGCAGAGTACAGGTACAGAGCCAATGAAATGTATAGTATATAAGTGTATATATACTCTTTTGATCCCGTGAGGGAAATTTGGTTTCTGCATTTATCCCAATCTGTGAATTAGTGAAACACACTCAGCACACAGTGAGGTGAAGCACACACTAATCCCGGCGCAGTGAGCTGCCTGCAACAACAGCGGCGTTAGGTGCCTTGCTCAAGGGCACTTCAGCCGTGCCTACTGGTCGGGGTTCGAACCGGCAACCCTCCGTTTACAAGTCCGAAGTGCTAACCAGTAGGCCACTGCTGCTGGTTAGCACAGGTTACATCCAACCAGAAGTGCAAAAGAAGCATTAAATACCAAAGTGCAGGTTGAGTACAGTATTCTGTGCAGTTATTTAGACGATAGAGATTAATTATGTACAACAGTGTATAGTTGGATAAATACAGGTTTTCCAAATGACTGTCTGCAGTGACTAGAGGGTACAGAGAGTAGAGAGAGAGTATTTGTACACTTCTGAAACGATTTTGTAAAGGTTAAATGAGCCAATTTGAGTTTCATTTCTCTACTGGTTACACACCTGAAAGTTGTAAAACGGGAAGTTTGGAAATGGGATCCTTTCCAGATGAGCCTGCAGAGCAAATTCAGATGTGGCTAGGGCCTTTGTGCGTGTCTTAAAGACAATTTTCAAGAAGGAACTTAAAATAGGTGAATAAGCTAAATGGAAATACAGATTAATGAGCTTATGACTATACTCAGTCCATGTATGGGAATGACCCTCAACATCTTTAGCATATTATGCTTTCTTTTTTGCTACAATATTTGAAGCTAAAACTGGTATGTCATATTTGTTCCCCTGTAAAGCAATCATGGGTTTGAGAAAAGTGTAATGCAAATGAAGATGATGATGATGATGATGATGATTTCTTGTTGTAATTATTTATCTATTTCCCATCTGTGTTTAAACCACAATTTCAACAGAAATCCTCTGTAAAGTTTTGTGTTGCAATTGGTTGTTCATGTGCTGGCTGAAATAAAAGTGTAATTTGGATTGACTCTAATTATAATTGTGTGTGTTTATGTTGAAGGAACGGACGTTTCTCATGTGAGCCTGCAGGGGGCCTCACGTCCCTAACAGGACCACCCCCAGGACCCGGGTTTGGGGTGAGGTCTGACCTGTAGACACCCCCCCCATATCACAAACACACACCTGTCAAGGGGTCAGCACCTGTCCCATGCGCCAGCCCTCCAGATATTTTCCTGATGTAACAAATAAGTTATAAAGTCTGTTATATCATTTGTGTAAATAAAACTGTTTATGTGAATATACAGTCTTTGCCTATCTTGGTGATCTAAAACGCATGGTAACTGGTGAATAGCTTAAGCAGATTTCGGGGTTTGTCCAGTCCACATTGGGGGTGGTTTTGTTATCAAACGTCGGCGCCTGGCGCAGAAAGGTTGGCATTATGTTTCTTAATCACCCATTAAGTGTTTTGGGCATAACATCCTTTAAACCAATGACAATGACATCCGTCATTCCCTTTAACAGCAAGCAGTGTATAAGGAATGTCCAAACATCACAGTTAGTTATGCTGACATATGGCAACATTGAGTCACCATGCCTCATGTCACTACTACAGAACTACAGAAGTGAACCAAGAAATTATCTGTTTATCAGCGAGAAGCAATTTAGTTGTGTGGTTCACTTTCCCTTAATCATTTCATTCCAACCAGAGGTAGTCAGACCATCAACAACATTTAAATGAACCAAAGATTAGATCTAAATTACACAGACATCTTTATGAAAGTGGAACCTTACTTTTATTAGAGAGAGAGAGAGAGAGATTTAAGACTTAAGACATTGGAGTTCAATAAATGAATAGATGAGTAGAAGTGGTGGTGGAGGTCTGATCATCTCTTAGCAATTAAGAGCAGGCCCTATGGGGGGGCCAGGCGGGGCCCGGCTGATCCTATCACATAGTTGGCTCCCCTATCTAAGAGGGAAAGTGAAATAAAAAAAAATGTCTGATTGGTGAAACCAAAGATTGTTAAGGCGGAGCAAGATACTTTGTCGTAGTTCGTGTCAATGGGCGCGAAATGGGGACCGAATCCTGTCTGCATAAAGAGGCGTGTCGATGACGTATTGATGAGTGTATGTTGCAACCGGCCAACAGCAGCGGCATAAATAACCGGCGCACACCTGATATAAGGTCGATTTTCTCCAGACTGGAATGCTCAAAAATGCTAAAAATGTACCTGAAATGTTCAGAAGGGTTTGAGGATCATGAAAACGTGCCAGAAATTCACATTCCTAACTCTATAGAACCAAGACCTTAGCATATGTGGTAAAATTCTGAGCTATGCCCATAAACTTCAATGGAGCAGCCGCTGCCTCTGCTCTGCATAAAGGGGGATTTTGACCCCCCCTCGTGCGATCCGGGTTCCCGGAAGTGGCTTCTGATGAAATATCTTGCTCCGCCTTAACAATCTTTGGTGAAACATGAACAATCCTGTCTAAAATGATGCTAAAGTTTTTATTTCTGATCAGTTCAACATATGTGCTGCAATATTAAAAAAGAATTCCGGTGTGATTTTGACCTAAAGTGTGTTGACACATGATACCAAGTGTGAACGTATGTCTCATAGCTCATCTCGGCTTGTCCCCTGCACTCAGAAATCTGGCGCTAGTTAGCCAATGCTATCAATAGTTTTTCGATGGGGGTGCCTCGGGCATCGGCCTAGCCATGCAAATAAATCACTGTTTTTCACCATTTACGAGGCTCAAAGTAGCTCCATACTTTATTGGTAGACTTCCGAGGGCCTTGACATTTAAAACGAGACATTGAGAACTTTGAAAAAACACTGATAGTTTACTTACCATACGATTTATACAGACAGTATCTTCACAGAGTTAGCGTTTGCAGCCATCTTGAATTTAGTCACGATAAGTCGAGCGACGAGTAAGAATGAACAGGTATGATAAGGGATCAGCTTCCAAAAATAATTCAGTGGAAATTCATGAATTCCAGTTTCTTCCAGTAGCAGCAACTGGAATCCATGCATTTCCACGGAATTATTTTTGGAATCTGATCCCTTATCATACCGACTTATCGTGACTAAATTCAAGATGGCTGCAAACGCCGTGAACTAGCGCCAGAACTAGTGGCTGACTAGCGCCAGATTTCTGAGTGCAGGGGACAAGCCGAGATGAGCTATGAGACATACGTTCACACTCGGTATCATGTTTCAACACACTTTAGGTCAATATCACACCGGAATTCATAATTTAAGGGGCTATTTTTCAAAATGTTCTAACAGGGGAGCATGCCCCCAGACCCCCCTTTAGCTGGGTTTCCAACTGTCTGCAACTAACAGCACCGTTGCTGTTAGTTAACAGATTTATTCCAAACATTCACTCTGATCAGCACAACTCTTCAGCCAGATACACCTAATTAGTGACATCACCTGTGTTAAGTGAACAGGTAAAGTCAAGACTATACTGGTTTCCCACCTCTGATAGTCCCTCAAAAAAGTAAGATCTGGATCAGGGCCTGTTAGAGAGAGAGAGGTTGATAAGGGGAGGAAGGTGAATGGAGAGTGAGAAAACACTTGTGTAAAAAAAAACATAAAGTTTGAGTTAATAACATTTCAGAGCATCCTTCAGCTCATGACTCTTCTTGTGATGCTGGTGGAGCATTTTTCATTAACAGCATTCAGGGCCATGTCCATCTTCTTCTCCCCACAGGCCACATAGACCTCAGGGCAACCACAACTTTTGGTCCACTTCAATAGTCCACTTCAATAGTCCATTTCAGTCAAACCTGATAATTATATGATTGGTCAACTGATAAAAAATACAAGGGAGATGTCCGTATTTGTTTGAGATGACAATATAAAAAAATCTGTGATTCCTTCATTACTGTGAACCAATTAGCAATTACCAATATTGGGAAGCACCTCTTTCCATGACCTCCATTTTGTCTCTCTTATTCAGCAGATAAAAAGAGAGACACGCAGGGATGGAAGGATTTACAAAGTGATGAGAATGCTAGAGGCAGGTTAGAAAGAGAGAAGCCACTATTCAGAACCCACTATGGAAGAGAGGAGAGACTCTGTAATTTGCAGGACACTGCAATATAATTTTCATATATGTGTAGGAAAGATATTGTCTTTTACTAACCAACAACACAAAACATAATGTAGAAAATAACTTACAATTGTACTTCAGGAGCAGTCTATTGTACACACCTATAATATAACCTAAAAGCAAACATCAACTTTCAACCCAGGATGAAAATAAAACAATTTGCAGGAACCTATAATACCCTAGACCAAAACATGACAAAGAGAAAGGAAGACAACCATCCGTCCAGGCCATTTACCCCTCACTGAACCGCAGAGTTGATCATGTTCAGAGACTGTTGACAATCGTGTCAAAGAGGTAAAATCTACCAAAAGTGATGGAGAAACTTGCTTTTTCTTTTCATGGCAATAACCATTCAAGTGGGTGAAAACTCTAGGATTCTTAGTGTATTTTGAAGCACGTAAAGACATTTTATTCAGGAACTCTTATAATGAAGGTGCATCCTGTAAACTAGAGAGGTAACCTACCCCATAGCAGGAATTCATGTATGGCCATCACAATAGTGTTTCAAAAGAAAATAAAGCATATTTCCCAACTCCTCTCCATCCCCTACTCCTGCAAGCCCTTGTGAACAGTCAGTCTTACATCCTCTCCAATTGGTTACTTATGACTTATTATTGCAATACAACAATGTACAGTCTTAACTGTAGTGCTTAAACTGCAACAACAAAATAATAAAATCACATGGAAGTAAAGTGCACCAAAAACACAATATGACAACAGCATTGACCACCTCATAGTAGAGATGAGTCAAACGGGTGAATAATTGTCTCTCACTGAAATTTTTGGAAATTCCTTCTTTTAATTGAGGCGAAATCATCCCTCATTGATCAAAATCATCCCTCATCGATCAAAATCACTATGCCACAATTATTGTCACACTTTGAAATCTTATAAACAAAATATTTCAATAATTTCTGTTTCACTGAGGTATAAATAAAACACAGGCCAAATGCCCAAAGCCCTTTAACACGGGAGAGACAAAATCCAATAATTAAAAGAGAAGTTCGGTGTGATATTGACCTAAAGTGTGTTCAAACATGATACCGAGTGTGAACTTTTGTCTCATAGCTCATCTTGGCTTGTCCCCTGCACTCCGAAATCTGGCGCTATTAGCCGATGCTACCAACAGGTTTTCAATGGGGGTGCCTCGGGCATCGGTCTAGCCATGCAACTAAATAACTGCTTTACACCATTTACGAGGCTCAAAGTAGCTCCACACTTCATTGGTAGACTTCCGAGGGCCCTGAAATTTAAAACGAGACATTGAGAACTTTGAAAAAGCACTGGTAGTTTATTTTTTAAGACGATTTATACAGTACCTTCAGGAAGTTTACCGTTCGCCACCATCTTGAATTTAGTCACGATAAGTCGAGCGACGAGTACGAATGAACAGGTATGATAAGGGATCAGATTCCAAAAATAATTCCGTGGAAATGCATGGATTCCAATTGCTTCCTGTAGCAGCAAGAGGGATCCATGCAAGGATACAAGGATACAAGGAAGTTTATTGTCACATGCATATAGTTACTGGAAGTAAGAAATGCAGTGAAATTATGTCTGGTGTCAGCCTATTTGTGCATTTATGGGGGGGGGGGCAAGGGCTGCATAAGAAAGGTGGGGGAGGATTGGGGGGTGGGGGCACCAACAAGGAGCACCCAAGAGCAACAGGGGCAAGGAAAAACTCCCTTACCAAGGACGAAACCTTGGGCAGATCCACAGCTCAAGGGGCTAACCCAACTGCCAGGGGTCTTGGTGTGTGTGTTGGGGGGATGACAGGGGAGATGGGATAGTGTGCTGTGTATGTGGGGAGAGGGCAGTGTGCAATATGTGTGTTGGAGAAGCTTCCTCATGAGACAATGTGCTGTGGGGGGGGGGGGGGGGCAGTGTGCTGTAAGTATGTTGGAGATGTGTGTTGGAGAAGCCTCCTGATGAAATAATGTGCTGTGTAGAGAGGGGGGGGGGGGGGGGGGTGGCAGTGTAATGTAAGTATAATGAAGGGACTTACTATTGCAAGCAGAGTACTGTATGTATGATGTATGTGAATGATGACAGTGAAGATGTGTGTGTGGGCGGGAGGGGAGTGGAGCAGTGACTGTGTGTGTGTGTGTGTGTAGTGTGTGTGTAGGTAGGTGCTGTAAGTATGTAGAGGATGTGTGTTGGAGAAGATCCTGAAGACAATGTGCTGTGTATGTAGGGGGGGGGGGCAGTGTGCAGCAAGTATGTAGAGGAGGCTTACTGTAGCAAGCAGTGTGCTGTATGTATGTGAGGTGATGACAGTGATGATGTAAGTGTGTGTGTTTTGTGTGTGTGTGTGTTGGGGATGGGGATGGGGGTGGGTGCAAATTCAGTATAGTGTGAATTCAGAGTTGGGAAATGTTTGAGAGTGCTGAGGGGTGAATGTGTGCAAAGTCAGTATAGTGTGAGTTCAGAGTTCGGATGGCCTGGGGATAAAACCTCTCCTGAGTCTCTCAATTCTGGCTTTGTGACTACATAGGCGTCTTCTTGATTTCAGCGGTAGGAATAATCCATTGTTAGGATGAGAAAAGTCCTTCAGAATCTTTTGGGCTCTTAGGAGTACTCTTCTGGAATAGATATCTTGTAGAGCAGGGAGTTGAGTTCTTATAGTATGTTCAGCTGAGCGCACTACTCTCTGCAGAGTACTACAATCTCTAACTGTGGAGTTCCCATACCAGGTGATGATGCTACCAGTTAGAACACTCTCAACCGCTGAAGTGTAGAAGGCCTTCATGATGGATGTAGAAACTTTGAATTTCCTTAGCTGACGAAGGAAGTAGAGTCGTTGTCTGGACTTCTTCAGAACATATTGAGTGTTAACAGTCCATGTTAAGTCTTCAGTAATGTGGACACCAAGGTATTTAAAACTTGTGACTCTCTACAGGTTGCCCGCTGATCATTACTGGGGTGTAACTGTAGTTCTGCTGCTTCCTTCTGTAATCCACTACCATTTCCTTTGTTTTATTGATATTCAGTGTCAAGCTGTTAGATTGACACCACTGTGCCACCTCATCAACCTGATCCAAGTAGAGCTGTTCATTGTTGTTACTAATCAGGCCCAAGATCACTGTGTCATCTGCAAACTTGATGATGGAGGTATGACTACTGTTGGCTTTGCAGTCATGTGTGAAGATGTTGTACAGCAGTGGACTCAAAACACAGCCTTGGGGAGCACCAGTGCTGACGGTTAATGAGTCAGATGTCAGACCCCCCACTCTAACCACTTGTGAACGGTTGGTGAGGAAGTGTTGGTGTTCAGTCCTAAGGCCTTTATCTTTGTGACCAAGGTGAGAGGTACTATCGTGTTGAATGCTGAACTAAAGTCAATGAAAAGCATCCTCACATAATTCCCATTCCCCTCCTCCAGGTGAGTTAAGGTGGTGTGCATGAGGTTTGAGATGGCATCCTCTGTAGACCTGTTGGCTCTGTAAGCAAATTGGAGGGGGTCGAAGGAGGCAGGGAGGGATGAGCAGATAATGTTTTTCACAAGCTTCTCAAAACACTTCATCACTGTAGACGTCAGGGCTACTGGGCGGTAGTCATTCAGACATGATGGACTTTTGTTTTTCAGTAATGCATTTCCACGGAATTATTTTTGGAATCTGACAAGCCGAGATGAGCTATAAGACAAAAGGTCACATTTATAGTTGTTCATTTATGTCCACTCTTCCAAAGAAATCATCTGGCATATGCTGGCATATTTTACTGCATTATCTACTTACAGGAAATAGCCTAGGCCTACCACAGGCCAGTGTTCAAACTCACCATGTGACTGCAGTAAATATTTAGCTTTTTAGTTCTGGGCTAGTGATACACCACTGATTTATGTTTTCAGTTAAAAAAAGCAATTTTTTGCTCCACTGTCAGCTTAGGCTGAACAATAAACTCTCAAGAAAATTGCGATGGACAGTAACATGGAGTCATATCAGATATTCTCATATAAGGCCTGAAGCAGCAGTGTTAAGTAGCCCTAATGATGAAATGCTGGAATAAAATCAGTTTGTGACATTTTAATTTAATAACGGTAATTTCCTTTGTATTGACGATATGCATTTCCAAGATTAAAGGTGCGATTTATAGGATTGTTACCAAACGTTCTGTAGGCCAAAATCAAAACACTGGTGAACGTTCTCAAGAATACCAGACGCGAGATTCGTCTAAAAAAAAAAATAGCCCAGTTTTATTTCCATTTTTACCATGCAATGCAATGTCATTACACACACACATCATTACACATGCACACACACACACACACACACACACTCTCTCTCTCTCTCTCTCACACACACACACTCACACACACATGCACATACAGCAGGAGTATACTTTCTTCAACACGGTGAGATGTCTGACTGCAAACATTCTCTGTGAATGTGATTTAACAATAACAATGCGAAGATAACAGAAGATGTAAATCAACATTCTAGCCTTTCGCTACAAGTGCACAAAATAAGATTTCATAACTAAGAGATTTGCTACCGACTTAAAAGTAGGAATTTTTTCTTGACTTCTTACCAGTACGCAGTAGTCTGTATGTCTTATTTTCTTTGACTTTGACTTTGACTTTGATTTTCAGACCCTTCTGTCACATTCTGAAAACAACCCGTACCCTTCCTCTTCAAAATAAAATCACATTGGACACGCCCATTGGGTGAACATTATGCAGAGATAATCAGAGCCGTATATATATAGATATAGATATAGATATATAGACTTTACTTTACTTTATTTCTGCATTGTTGCACTGTTGACTTACTCATTTGCACTATCACCATTGCACTATCACCATTGCACTACCACCATGACACTCATTCACACAGAGCACCTTAGAGCACCTTACCATACCTTACTATGCACAGAGAATCACAGGCTCAGTCCCTGCCTCAGTCATTGCAAGCGCCTCTGATTTATTAATCACCACTATGTGGATACTGTTTTTAGAATTGATTTAGATTAAGTGTTAGTATAATTTGTATTTTTGTAATTTGTATTTTAGTATATTTTTATATATTGTATTAAGTGTTAGTATAATTTGTATTTTAGTATATTTAGCATATTCTTTATCTTCTACTGTCCTTACTGCTTAGTTGTGTTTTTATAATTACTCTTTCTGCTGTTAAAGAATGTGTTTGTGTTGTATGCATGCTGCTGAGACCTTGAATTTCCCCTGGGGATCAATAAAGTATCTATCTATCTATCGGCTCTGGAGATAATAGACTAAGGACGCCCTCTGGTGGCACCAGGACCCATTACACCGCATAAACATAGCTCAGATCATAGACTGTATATATAGAACCAGTATATGGCTCAGATAGTGTCCTCATCTCACATCATCTATGTTACTAAATTAGTGTGCTAAAGGTAGGCATGTAAACTGATTTGAAAGTAGTAGTCATCAAGGCATTTTCCAAACTGTTTGCAAGAATGTCTCTCATCTTGTAGAAAGAAAGACCAATATTGCTGTGAAGTCTTTGGTGCTCTTTGTTCATGAAGACAGGAGGTAACATCCAAGGTAGTTGTGGTCACACTGATTTTCTGTATAGCAGCAAAGCATCTCCCTTAGGTCATAACAGGACAGCCTTTTCTGAGGCGTCAATAGTTGCGATTTCACACCAGCATCGACAATAGGTGCATTCAGAAACAACAGTTCTAAAAACACAGTTCTACTACTTAATTGAGAAGGCCACCCCTAGGACTACACAGTAACTAGAGCTTTTTATTTATTCTGTTTACATTTGCACACAGTAGGAACTTTGAGATGACTTAACACACATTAGTAACCCAGTTATTACATGAACATAAAGTAATGAAACAGACAGCATTATTTAGTTGCTAGCTACTGACATTTATTGACAAACTAGAAGCTCATAGTATCAGGAAGCATAAAAAAGAATCAGCATTGTTAATAACATTTCTTGTCATCTGTCCAGAAGGCATTTGTTGCGTGACAGTAGTCAGTCTCTGCGGCCTTCTCGTGCAGTTTTTATGTTAAGCAAATTTAAACAGCTGTTTAAATATTTTTACAGAGATTTTTAAAAATGGCCCTTTGCTGCCTTGGCATGCACATCAGTCATGGCTCCCTTGCACAGGGAAAAGACCCTACCCCTAAGTAGGAGCTCAAGAGGAACTCTTTAATCTCCTGTTCCATGCGGTCTGAATGCACAAAAAAGGGGGTTCTCTAGAACTGTATGGTCTAGGAACTGCAAAAAGTGTGAAAGGGCCTAATTACGCTCGCACGGCCATCAGTGCTAAATGTCCTTTCGGGTGGAGAGGGATTGTCTTGTAGGTGCAGGAGTGAAGGGAAAGTTATGTGACTTTTTAATATTGACGTGGACACCATGGGTACTGTTCATGTGAAATATGGCTTGATGGTCTTTTTGGCCCCCACTGTCGACTACAAGGCAGCACTGCTTTGCCTAACCCTAACCCTTGCCTAACCCTAGCGCCTTCCAGGCAGCGCTGCCTTGAAGTCGATGGTGGGGGCCAAAAATACCATATATTTAATAAATACACACAATAAATAAGATAATAAATAGTACTAAGAACACAATAAATAAGACACATAAGAAATGCAGCCACACTACTTGACACATGGGTAGAATGGAGCTATGTGGTAGTGTAAGTTGTCCTTGGCAAAGAAACTATTAAGGTGCCTGGTGGTCCTAGTGCCAATATAACGAAACCTGCAGCCTGAAGGAAGCCAGCCTAAGATGGCAGTCTGCACGATGCGATCCAGCAGCCTCTGTTTTTGTTGCAGCGGAGGATAACGGATAACACACAGTTATGGATGAGGTGATGATGCTTTCAATTGCGGCTCTGTAAAACTGAGTTTGAATTTAGGTTTCCGTAGCAACCTGAGAAAGAACCTTCTCTGGTGCGCCCATTTGATAATGATGGAAGTGTGAGCTTCCCATCTCAGGTCGCTGCTAATTGTTGTGCCCAAGAACTTGACAGAGTCCACAATTTTAACTGCTGTGTTGTTTGTAAGTTGCGGGGGGTGTGAGGGTTGAGATTAGCGGAAGTCCATGATCATTTCCACTGTTTTATTGATATGTTGAGTTCAAGGTTGCTCTCTGTGCACCATGCCGCCAGCTGTGACACCACATTCCTGTAGGCCGACTCGTTATTATTCTTTTAAAGTATATATTTTTTGGGCTTTTTATGCCTTTAATGTGACGGGACAGTTGAGAATGACAGGAAGTGGGAGAGAGAGGGTGGGATTCGGAAAGGACCACAGGGCGGGAATCGAACCCGGGTCGCCTGCGTACTGTGCAGGTGCCCCAGCCAGTTACGCCAGGGCTGGGGCCTCGTTATTATTCTTGATGAGGCCTAGGACAGTGATGTCGTCAGCAAACTTGACCAGCTTGACAGCTGCATGATGGGAAGAGCAGTCAATGGTTTACAGGGAAAACACAGCTCTGTGGAGCACCGGTATTGGTGATGAGGGGGACAGACAGGGGAATGCATCCTGATAAAGTTCCCTTGGCCTTTGGAATTAAAATAGCCCCACATCATCACATCCCTCACTATACCTAGAAATTGGGGTACTTACCATACGATCATCTCACAATCAAATCAAACCAGCTATTAGGCTAACTGAAATCATGCCAATCTCTCAGTATCCTGGATTCATGAAATAATTGGCCTTTAAAAAGGAAAATCTGCCTGCCTATATGGAATTTAACATAGGGGGGTGTATACTTATGCACTCTATATTTTATTGAAGAACATTTATTTACGATACATTATTCATTCACAAAGAAAATTGGTGTCCTTAAAGGTTGTATTTTTCCTCATTATTTTAAATTAAGGCATTAAGATCAATTTCCAAAAGATGATTTTTTTATTCCTCTTTTTAGGCAACTTTAGCATGGGAGTGTAAACTTATCCAACCCACTGTATCAAGTGCCTAATACAGTCAGGCCCATGACTAGTAGGAACCAACCCCAGCACAGCATTAGCCTCTAGGGTCACTAGTCCAAGATGTTCCAGTCAGTGGCTATCTTGCCCTATTTCTCTGCTTAAGGCATTGCACTGCAAGGGTAAACCTTTGAAGTTTAACATTTAGGCCAGCAATCCTTGAACATTTCCTGTACAAGGATTGCACCTAGTCCTATATTAAAAGTTATTTTCAATTAAGATTTTTCAATGAAGTTCTGTTTAAGACTAGATTTCTATTCAGCCTTTTAATGCACATTTTCATCGAAATCCTGATTGGAAAGATTAGAAATTTCCATACAATCGACTAATTGGCAAAAAAATGTTTGTAGAGAGGAAGATGTAGCCTGAGGGAATCCTACACGAACATGTTAGGAAATTTGAATTACTGTAGCTCTGCAGGTAGGTCTGGATTCCTTTGACATTCGTTTCCAAATCACCAAAAACCCAGGAACGTGTATTTTCTTTGGAATTAAATAAACAACTTAATTTCAAACCTTTGTTTACAAGAAAGATGTGTTTTCTGCACTTCTGAAATGATTTTGCAAGAGTTTAATAAACCAATTTGAGCTTAATTTCTCTACTGGTTACACCCCTGGAAGATGTAAAACGGGAAGTTTGGAAATGGGATCCTTTCCAGATGAGCCTGAAGAGCAAATTAAAGATGTGGAGCCCTAGGGCCTTTGCACTTTGTCTTAAAGACAATTTTTTTTAAAGAAGGCAATAGGTGAATGAGCTAAATGGAAATACAGCTTAACGAGCTTATGACTATACTCAGTCCATGTATGTTAATGACCATTTAAAGTCTGCTTTATGCTTTCTTTATTATTACAACATTCAAAGCTAAAACTGGTAGACCACACACACACACACACACTACCCAGATCACAAACACACACCTGTGTCAAGGGTCAGCCTGTCCAATGCACCAGCCCTCCAGATATTTTCCTGATATAACAAAATAAGTTATGTCTGTTCAGTCTGTCTTTGCATTAGTGAAGGGAAGCCGCCTGTGTCGCTTTGTGTTCTGTGATGACAAAAGATATACAGAAACTCAAACAGAAAAACCTATTAGCAACATCAACCATACAAATTCTATCTCTCTCACACACACACACACAGCTAGTCCTAGATATTATCTTTTCTCTTTCACACACTCACATGCTAGTGGCATTGATTCCACATTTTTGTCTCTCACTCACACACTCCGGCAATCGCTCGGACACACACACACCCACACAGACGTAGACACTCAGCATCAATAGCTTGCACACTGGGCACTCTCCGAGTCCAGCAGTCAACTATACACACTCCCTCCCCTCCCTACCTTGGGATCAACAGTGTGTGTGTGTGTGTGTGTGTGTGCGCGTGCATGCGAGTTGAGCAACCTGTGCGTATTGTGCAACTTTATGCAGCCACACCACTGGACCAGAGGAAGGGAAAGTCCTCCCATTCTAAACCCACAAACATACAATGACAAGAATTACTACTCAACAAGCCCATGCTTTATTGGGGAAAAAGACTTTACAGTTACAATAATAACATTGTATTATAAAACGCCTTTCAAGACACCCAAGGTCGCTTCATTAATATCTAATTCACGTGACCAGTCTAATTCACGTTCAGTCAATCGCAACAATTAAGCCAATTTACCCACCTCGACTAACCCTGGAAATCCAGAGTTCTCGCGAGAGCACAATGGAATTGTCTCTTCGAGACACTCTGGCAAAGAGCAAGGATGCACGTTACTTTTACCCCAACATTCCGGGAAACCAGCTAAACTGATGAAGACAGCGCTGCAACGTTGGAGGACAGTACACATTGGTCGTAGTGTTATCCGATTGCGTCGAAGTCCGAGTAAACATGGTCTAGTGTTATCCAATTGCGTGCAGTGAGATTTTTAAATGCATGCTTGTTGCCGCCCCTCGAGTTGGGCCATTACATTGTTCTTTGCCAGACCCTTAATCTTTCTAGATTATCAGGGTCTGGATTTTCCAGGCTACACCTCGACAGGACTGCTTCCAATTTATAAACCAATCTCGTTTTCCTCCACTAACTGACTTGGCCGTCCTTTTCTGTAGCCAGAAAAGCAGATCATTTATTTATAGGAGGCTCATTACCTTGTTCATCCGCGGATCCTGCGGCTATGTGGAGAGAACAAAGGTGTTTCGGATGCAGTGTTAGGCCTACAATGAAGGACACATTGATTGCTGTCATTTTACTTGATCCATTTGAAACCACTATGGTATTCCATGTCAGTAAATTAGGCCTAGCCTCGATTTGACAAGAGCAGTGTCAAACAAACTTAAACCAGTATCCTAACTGATTTGGTCAGTTACGATGTAGCCTATCTTATCTGGCATTAAATAAAAAGAGAACGCTGGTAAAGACTGGTGCAAGATATCCTACGATCCTACCAAAAATACTTCCTATATACACCATCGTTAAACTGCAAAATATCCATGTATCACTAGCTTTCTTCTGGTCTAGATCCCCCACCCCAATTTTCCTCCCTTGCGATTTAGCTTGTTCTGCAACATAATACTCAATCATGCGCATGCGCGGCTTTCCGACATAATGCAAATATCACTGCGCCACATCGTGAAAAAGCTACGAAGATTTAACACCATCGCCTATGTCAAAAGTAAGTATGTAGGCTACCTACAATGTTCCATTAACGCATTGACAAATAAAAACTGACGAGACTGATCTACAACACTACCTCCACTCCTGCCCCCGACATGTTCGAGAACGTTCCTAGTAGCTGCAGAAGGGAGCGGAAAAGATGACGTCAAGCGCCCAGCGTCACTTCACCCCTTTAGTGTTTAGAATCTTGAATGTTGCGAGCGAAATGTACACTAACACGACATTAACCAAATCCCGCGAAAATAAAAATCCTATGTAATTCTAATCATATGGCAGATTAAGGATATATTGTAATAACAACACTAGAGTAGCGCGATATTTCAACGAGGTAACGCATTGTCCCGTGTCCACCATCTCCAGTAGAACTAGACGCGGACCTTTTAAGCCTACTGGGTGCTCAAGCGATCACATGGCTAGGCGTCTGCCAATGAACGTTGCTCTTGCGTGTTTTGCTGGGCTTTTCTTAGAGACGACGGACGGCTAGGGATGTTTTCAAACCAGCAGTAAGCTGGAAAGAGACGTCATACCATCGTAGACAACTCCTAATTTTCCCTATTTACGAACGTGTTCTTAAAATCTGCAAGGTGCGAACCGTTTATGCAAGAGCAAGAGGACCTGAATATGTTTGCTACGGTAAGCATAGACGACAGTCTTGACTGCCCGCAGTCGAAAAAAACAGTTAGCTAACACTGTAGCCTTTTAGCTTGCAAGCTAGCGTTAACGTTACTTGGCTAAGTTTAATGTTACGGTCCGAATTGAATGTTTTGTATCAACGTGGCTCGTATTGAGACTTTTAACTGAAGCGAAATACTTCTCATTACATGTATATCAATCTTACTAACAATATGTAAGGGAACCATGCAGTTTTGATACAAGCAAATATATGATTTGGTAGCAATTCTGTGTTATTGCGTGTCGACGACGACGAGGTTGTGACAACCAGGTTGATTCTGTCAGGAATAGGAGGGAATATGAGCGGCTGGTGTTGCTGTGCTAGCGACTTGGTTAGCTTGCTAATGTTAGCTGGCCAGTAACGTAACCGTGCAGGGGAAGCGCAGACTGGGTAGCTAGACTTTCCTCCCGTGTCACTGCGGGCTATTGTCTCGTTTATTCGACAGGGTGGCGCAGTCTGCATCAACACATGGACATGGATTAAGCTGTAAAATCCAAGTGCTGTATTTAAATTCTTCCAAGTATTCATAGCAATATAACTACTTTGACAATCAAGGTTAATCCATACAATCATTTAATCATACAACGTTAACGCTATATGGATGATTAGCTTGTTCAGAGATACCTAATGTATGAAAATTCGTCTTTGAATATATATACTATGTTGATATTCGTCAGTTAAAAAATATGGCTGGCTTCTTAGATAAGGCAATGTCTCTTTCCGTCTACTAATGAAATCTGCGCCACGCTGCCAAAGCTAGCTAGCTTCCTCAGCTGAACATGCAACGTTATAGCTTAGCATTTGGGGGTGTGTTGCCACAAAGCTTTATTTGGTGACCGTCATTCGCGTACCAACCTTTTGTTTAAAGACATCGCGAAAGCGTCTTCAGACTTGAAACGTGCAGCAGTTCTAGTTTGTGTCCCAAGCGTTATAGGGAATCAACATTGTGTCTCAATTCCCTTTTTATTTTCTCCATTTGTGTAAATGACAAACAACCGCCACCCTGTTTACTACGGTCACGTTTGAATTAAAGTGAAACAAACGTTTGACGTTACTACAAGTTGCTCATTGCGCAGTTCCAGGTACGATAAGAGGTTGTGCCGCTGTCATTTCTGGACTTTAATGTGGTTTTGAAAGCATAGCCTAGTGCATTGAACGTTTTATCGCAATTTTGATTCACAGCCTCAGTGTAGGTGTAGGGTTGTGCATATAACCTAACGTTAGTTGCTACGATTTGCTTTTCAGCCAAACACATCCTCCCTATGAGGTAGCCCTGTTGGTCTTGCACCACGATGTCGCAGTTATTCTTCCCGAAGTTGTCCTGTAATTGATAATAACCCTGCACGACAAACAATGAAAGGGTAACATAGACCTGTTTGAAGCCCTCACATGTCAACACAGAGATTATGCATTTCTTTTCAGATGTTGAGTAGTATACTTAATTCTGAATTTGGACATTTTCTTAATAAAAAAAACATACAGGGATCTCATGTAATCTCACTCACAGGAAATTGATTCTCTGTGATAAACCTCTGGCGATTTGTTTGATTGTAACAAACCATTTGCAAGATAAGAAGTGAAGCCAAACAGAATACTGTGCAGTTGTAGAGGGTAGATTTGATGTATTTAGGCTTACTACTGCAGTAAATACAAACAACACTTGGGGAGGCATAAAAGACATATTAGGGATTATCTAAATATCCTACTTTCCCTCAAATGGTCTTGGAGCCAACCAGAGCTCGCAGCTCTGTTTTCCAATTACCTTTTATATATGTGTAAATATATATATATATATATATATATATATATATATATATATATATCCATATCCATCCCCCCTCCACTAACGGGCATTAGGCCATGTACACAAGACTTCAGACTTCTAGGCAGGTCTGGCACTAAAAGTTAGCGAGCTAGTTACAATTGGGATAACTGTGATGTTGGTTCATTCTGTTTATGCTCATATGTTTATATGAGATAATTAGCAGTTCTTCTGATTGCAGTCATAATGTGGTAGAAACCAAAATTATATCACTTCCACAAAACCTTTAGTCTTACATAAAGGCCACACAGGGTGTCGGTAGCTTTTGTTTTTAGAAATAGTCAGTTTTTGGTCATGTATTCACTGTCAATTAATGACACAACTTTATCTGTAGAAAATTAGATAACAATTCTGGTTCTTTTATGTGGATAATTATGATGTTGTCTGACATCCAGCAAAAGAGATCTAAACAGTCTGGAATGAGAAACTGCCTGTTTCTGTTACCAGTCACAACATTCTTGTAGTGAATCGTTTATTCACCTTTCCTAAATGCTGTCATATTTAACAATAATTTAGAATATCTTGCAGTTCTTGCAAATGGCCAGTTGTGAAATTGTAAAATTATATTTTTCGTGTATATGCAAAGATTGAAAAATTAATGTAATATAGTGTGTTTAGGGCAGTTATTCTGTGATTTCTTAAAATATATCTATCAGTACTTTCAGAATCCTGCCCCTGTGGAAAGTTATATGAACAGGTAGGCCTAATGTTTTGCAGAAAGGAGACATTAGATAGTCAATGTGGATACATTAAATTCTTAATAAAAATGATGGGCTGTGGAGATGTAATCTGTATATAGACACCAACTTAATATTAATTCAAGTTTACAGTGATTAGCTTTATATACCTTTCAATTAAACCGGTTTGAAATATAACAGTGTTTTCAGACTGAGTTTATCTGGTGAATACATTAGCACTAGGAAATCTTATAAACAGCAGCTTCTTGTCTGGATGATCAACTTCATACTTCCAAATAGGGGTGTCACGATTCTTTTCAATTCAATTTCATTTTCAATTTTAAAGTCACGATTCGATTCTCAAATTTTTCTTTCAGTTATATTTCTATTTATGCCTTTCTTAAGTTTTTTTTTTTTTTACTTTTTTGCCTTATTTCCTTGTTTTGGGGCGACATTTATTTTGAAACTGTTCCCACTGGGAACAGAAAAGACATTAAACATAGGTCGTGAACATGAAATGAAACAACACAGAACAATAGTTTAAATTGTTTCATTGTGCATGTTATGCCTTAAAGTAAGCCCAATTTTGGACTGCAACTAGAACTTCTTGAACTTCTTTTCACTTGCTAGGTTGAGCAAGTTAGCGTGAATGAACGACAAAATAGCCTACTTCCATACGGGAGATAGGAAAGGCTTCGAGTTCGGTTAATGTGTTTTTTATTTTTATTTATTTTTTTACTGACCTGAAGTTAGGTGTGTGTGTGGTTCTCTTGGCATGCATGCTGGACGTGACATTGGGGGTGTGGCTGCATCGTCGATTCTACATTTGATTTTGAGGTTCGAGATCAGATGTAATTTCGATTTTCGACTTAAGACAGAAATCGTGACACCCCTACTTCCTAACAATTTCAGAAATCTCCATTCTAGTTTCCTTGTAGTTTGATCCTTTAGAAATACTGTGAATCTATGTTTTGGCTACTTCTGCACTTTTGAACATGATTACTGCCAGCTGTGGTCAGCTAGCTTGGTGTAGCAGCTAGTAAGGCTGAGCAGAGAATGATGGAAAATTCACACCAGTGGTTCTTAACCTGGGGGTCGCAAGATTGTGTGGATAAAAAGAACGCCTTTTTTTTTTTACAGAATATCTAGAAGGGACCTAAGTTGAATTCAATCAGGGTATGTACAAGTTAGGCTGTTTTCTTTTTGTCTTTTAGTGCCGCTTTCTCCTGCATTAGTATCTGTCAAGGCAGTGGAGGGAGTGGTTCTAAGCCACGGTAATTGCTACCATTGGCTTGTGTTACGGTCGTGTTAAATGTCTTTGGCCCCAGGCACAGGCTGACGTTCTTGGCAATTAACATTTGGCCATGACCAGTAGACCTCCTTTTTGGTTTATTCCCCGAAGACAACACAAACCTAAGTAAGTATAAGTATATATACTCTTTTGATCCCGTGAGGGAAATTTGGTCTCTGCATTTATCCCAATCCGTGAATTGGTGAAACACACACAGCACACAGTGAGGTGAAGCACACCCTAATCCCGGCGCAGTGAGCTGCCTGCATCAACAGCGGCGCTCGGGGAGCAGTGAGGGGTTAGGTGCCTTGCTCAAGGGCACTTCAGCTGTGCCTACTGGTTGGGGTTCGAACCGGCAACCCTCCGGTTACAGGTCCAAAGTGCTAACCAGTAGGCCTCGCTGCCCCTCAACCTAGTTTGTTGGGTACTATTTGTTTCATTGTTTATTTCAGAATGAGTGAACTATTGGGATAAACTCTTTTAACAATAATAGTGTAGACACTTTTTCTTTTTATCCCATATAATAGGCAGTCTTTGATATGTTTCAGTGGTTTGCTGGACCCAGTGTACTGTTATATTTTTATGTGCTTGTACAGGCCTAGCCTATGTCATAAATGACTGTTCAAGCCAATGTTTTTGTTAAGTGAAAATGGCATGTGTAATGTATCAATATCAATATGATTGTTGAATTACATAGAATTGGTCGTGCAGTTGTCCCACTGAAAAGAACATGGCTGGCAAGAAAGTACTGAAATGACTATCTTCACTAGGTGCAGTCTGAAGTGTTTTTTCTGATGAAATGAGTAGTCATACCTGGCAGAAGAAGAAGGCTTTTCCATTGAACAACTATAAAGCATTTTCATAATAAAAACCGAGCGATTTTTCACCCCACCCATCAGCAAGATTCTGCTTTGACACTGGTGATGAGGCACTAAAACAAGGTGTTTCTGATGGCAATACCTCAGCAACAGAATAAAGGAAAAACCCGGGCAGTGTTTGAAAGGACCTGAGTTTGAGGCACTCATTCCATGGCGCTCTTGGACAAGTTTGTCTGACTTTGCTCTGGCAGAAATCTCCTTTGTGTGTGGTGTTTATCAGCGCTCATCTTTTCTTATCCACCCTTGTCTCTTCTTATCTGAGCCCAGAGCTATAGCTCTCCTCTTGGGCTACACCCTGAGCTTAACCACCCCTGGTATGGTTCTCTGTTGTGTCATCTGAGGTCAATGTGGAAAATGCTCCTCCACCAGGCCCTTTCATGTGCATGGTCTCCTCTCTTCAAGTGCAGTGGCTTAAGCGATCAATTAAGGAGGGTTTTTTATGCACTGTGCATTTTGGGTAGACATTTCTGTGTGTGTGTGTGTGTGTGTGTGCGCGCGCACGTCCACTGTCCACCTACCTGTTTTTATGAGATTCAAGGATTGTTGTGCATCTAAGCATACTTTTCTGATCTTCTGTTCTGTGAGACCCCTGCCCCCCCTCGCTTGTTCCCCTGTGAAGCTGCCTTTGTAGGCTCCAGTCTACCGAACATGCAGTAACCAGCCACTCCCTGGCATGCTCCTAGAGAGTAATAGCCTCAGGCTCGCGTGTGTGTTTGGGGGGTTGATCGCTAAGGCCTAGAGGAGCTTCTCAGAGAGGCTTCCAAGCTATCCTCAGTCAGTTTTAAATATTTACAATGTCCCTGTAATACAGCATGTATGTATTACATAATCAACGTCTTGCATACCTGGTTTTGCTCTTCAGACCCTGCTGAAGAGATGGAGTAGATATGAGACTAGGTAGTTCAATGGGTGGATGGAGCAGTTCAGTGCGTAGTAGTGGGGCTTTGCCTCTGCACAGGGACTGCACTGCGTGGCTCAGAGAGTGACGGCATCAGCCCTGCTTGGCTGGAAGAGGCCAGCAGGGCACTGCAGGAAAGAGTAGCAGACCTTTGGCATCCTTCTCCAAGCCCCGCATTGCCATAGCAACTATTGCTTTAGCTCTAGCAGAGGGTTCTGATATGGGTTGGCGTCACAAGAAATTGTGTGTTTTTTTTGTGTGTGTTTTTCGCCTCGCCACGGTAACCATAAGCCAGGGATGTGATTGGCTGCTGCAGCAGTCGTCTGCGGGTGACGGTATTGTGGTCCGCCCAGCTGCGTGTGCAGAGACGGAGAGGAGGGCTGCAGTCAGGCAGCAGCTGTTTAAAAATCTCCCTCTTTTCTCTCTCATTCTCTCCTCTTTTTCTCCCTATTTCTTTCCCCTCTCCCATCCTCTTTCCTCTCCATCCCCTTCTCTTTCTGCCTCTTTCTCTCTTTCCCCTCTCCCTCCCTCTCTTCCCTCTGTCTGTACCCCCTCTGTCTTTTGCTCTGTTCCTACCATCTTTCTCCCCCTTCCCTGTCTATGTCTACCCCCCCCCCCCCCCCCCCCCTTTTTACATCCTTGCCCTTTCTCTCTCTCCCTTCCTATTCCTCCCATCTCAAGGCCCCCCTTCTTCCCCCATTTCTCTGCTCTCCCCCCCTTTTCTCGGTCTCGCTCTCTGCCTGTCTCCCTCCCTCTCTCCCTCTATCTTGCACAGGGTGTTGTATGCCAGTGATTTTTGAGGAGTAACGTCCTCCCCACTTCCAGCAATTTAAAGGGCAACCGCCATGCATAAATCACATACAATTTTGTTGGTAATGCGCGCGCGCACACGCGCACACACACACACACACACACACACACACACACACACACACACACACACACACACACACACACACACAAACCCTTATTGTAGGGTACTATCTGTCTTTCTCCCTTACATGCAAAAACATGCATAGATAAATGCACACGTACAAACACGAGCACAAACAAACACTGTATAATAAACAAAGGTATTGACACATTCATTCTGTTTTAGCCTAATACACAGAAGGTGTTTCATTATGTGTGATCAGACTGTAAAGAACCTTGCCTAAAATCCATAGGGTAGAATCATGCTTTGCTAAATTAGTGTTGTTTTGGTAAGAGTTTATGTAGCCAGATCATGAATGTGGTAATATTTACCTACAATTTGGTGTAATGTTCAGTAACATCACACTTCTGCTATTCTAACTTTTCATGACTTTTCACAGTAGTAGATGTGTGGGTTTTTTATGTCCATGTAGGTGTTAGTGTTTTACTGTCAGAATACACATTTGACAGAATACACATTTTCCCATGTCACATACACACACATACGCACACACAGTATAGTAAGCACCCATGGTGACCCACGCACATACTCATACATGTATGGTATGATATCGCAGATCACATCGCAGAAGCCATTGTGACTCACACTACTGCTATTGAATGTTGCCCTTTGTGCTGAAAACCTTTAGTGTGGATCTCTCTCTCTCTCTCTGTCTCTGTCTGTCTGTCTTTGCCTGATCTTTAGCTGAGGCCAATTTGCTTGTTTCTGTTATGAAATTGTTATTTCCTCATTAAATTCATTGTTTTTTTTTCTGAATTGTTCCACAAACTGCTGTGAAGCTCCAGTGGTCCATTGTCATCCTTAGTTGTTAATGAATTGGGATTAATGTTTTTTATGTATTTAAAATAAAATATTTTAACATTTTTACTTCAGTGCTTTTATACATTTATTTGGTTATCTGGGAGGGCTACCAATGCAAAAACGCTGAAATAACGAAACTCAGTCGATTGTTACTGAAGGAGGGCTCTTCAGACAGGATTGAAAACTGGTTGTTTGCTGCTCCCGTGCAATTGAAACTGCTAAACGCGCATCTTGTCTGATTTGCTGGAACAGTTTGTATTGTTTTTATGGGCTAGGTTTGCCCAGGTTGTTTCTGTAGCCTGGGCTGTCCAGAGATCGCGTTTTTTTTGTACAGTGTATTCAGGACAGACAGCTAGCGGTTGGTTAGGTGATGTCTGCAGTAAGTGACACAAAATGTTTCACCATGAAAAACGCGTGGCACCGCTTAGAGCACCTTTAAGACTTATTAAATTATTTTTAAAAAGTGGTTAAGTATGAGACATTTAAGAAAAACACAACACTGATTGTTTTTAGACTTAAACTACCTTATTGTCTATTAGACCTACATAAAATGGAAATTTGTCTTCAGCAGTGCCATAAAACGTAGAAAAGTAGACTATAAGATCAGTCCAGCTCTCTGCTAAAAGGAGTTAAAAGATAGATGGAATAAACTAAAACTGTCTATACCAATAACTGCAATGGACTACTATAGGCAGTCCGTTATAGGTAGTCCGTTGTTAAGGATGGTCACAGCTGATGGTCTGAAGGACCGCTTGTAGCCATTTTTCCTGGCTACTGGGACTGCAAGTCTCCGGCCTGATGGCAACAGCTCAGGCAATAGTGAACTTGAATGCAAAAGTTACAAATATGTGCAGCATGCTAATGATGCTAAGTGGATTTAATAGTAATTTAGCTAGTCGGCTTTTCTGCGTCCTTGCTTTCACGATTGTGAATGTTTTATGTGGATTGTATTGGCCTAGTCACGCGTGTCCATTGAGCGAGAGAGCGGGGCAAGGAGAGGGGGTTTACTTTTTGGTAAAGTTGCAAGTATAGTCTACAGTGAAGGTAACAAGAGGTACGAAATTATGATTTATTTATGTATTTTTGGACAACATAGGCTACCGGTAAGTAAAGCGGGAGATTTGTGTTGCTTATGCGGCCACGTAAGCTGCAAAGCGCTTTGTGAAACACTAGAAAGGGTGTGTTGCGGTTCTGCCGTGATTTCGGTTTTGAATTGCATATCGTTACAGCCCGTCTGTTCTTGTCACACTGGCTGTTTTCATCGAAGACGCTTTTACGATGAGGAGTAAGTCACATGTTTCTGAGTATTGTGCAGCTAGTTTTTGGAATTTTGTGTGTGTGTGTGGTGGTTCTCTCATACTAGATGCATGGCGTCACACTCCGGTGTGACTAGTCTCACCTTTGGCTAATCCGATTCAAGTCTATGTGATCTGGCCTCGAAACTACCAGCATACCACAGCTTTTCTTTGTAGTCTAAGTATGATTTCTCTCTTGCGTTGTCTTGAATTTCCCCTGGGGATCAATAAAGTATCTATCTATCTATCTATCTATCTATCTATCTATATCTGTCTGTCGTCTGTCTGTCTGTCTGTCGATTTCATTTCTTCTATTTACAGTCAAAAGGCATGTTTTCAGTAAATGTGCCCATTGATTGTAAATTAAATGGGACTAGAAACCAGCTGGGCTGAGCCACCAGATTCATACAGAACCGTTCCAGAAATGCCCAGGGTCAATCTCTTTGAGGAACTTGCTTTCTGTCACCATTTCTAAAACTGAAGTTTTCAAGTTCCGGTCCTTGATTGTGATTGGCTGAATCACGTTCGATGGCGTTGCAAAATCCAGCGCAAACATACACCTTGACCGCATTCAGTTCTATATTACTGCGCTACCATAACTTGATACAAAAGTTAAAGTAGCTTGGCAACCATTCAGATAGAGGAAATATATTTATTGGCGGAAGAATGACTATGAATAAATCGTTACATTTCTCGTTGCTTTGCCTTTACTTAATGAAACTTTGCCAGGTATTTATAGCAACAGTTTTAGAAAAGCAATAAGCCACTCGAGTCCGTAGATTACACTGATTCTACAACAGCTAATGGGGGTTTTAGGCCAGCTGCTAGCTCGTCGTGCCTCACAACGCCCCTTAGCTGTTGTAGAATCAGTGTAACCTACGGCCTCTCGGGGCTTATTGCTTAAGTAGATCATCTGAATGTTTTAGATATGGCACATATGTAATTTGAACCTACAAAACCCAGATATATTTTTTTAACAGGAAGCCGTTGCCCTGATGTGTGATGTCAGGGGTGGTGTCCTCATTAGTGGCCATCTAGTGTGATATGGATAACATGGTTGACATAGGAGTTTTGGTTTAAAAATGGCTACAGCTTTCCTGCAGAGCGAGCCTGCGCTTTTGAACCGGCAGGAGAGGTGGTTGGTCACGCCGTGATGGTAGAGTGCAGCATTTAACACCGCAGCAGGTTCACTTTTTTTCCTTAATTACTGTCCTATATAGGTTGTCCTATGACTTATGATTTACAATTCTACAAGAAAAGTAACTTAATGAAGTGTTGGTGCTTTAAGTGCTTCACTGAGCTGAAATCAAGATGAATTAAATAAAAATAACAGTGAGTAAATTAACAGTGCACGTCTTTTAAGGGCTTCAGACTGCACATCTCATGGCTCAATGTCTTACATACTATCCTTCATGATCTTTAGGCCTTGCCTTGGCTAAACCAGCTCGCCATGCTAGCATCTTCCATAGAAATGTATTTGAGCACAATTTAAAGAGATGTTCCAAGTAGCCTGGGGGATTTTTATGTGATTTTGCAATGATGTCCCACAGTGAAATTTACAGTCCCACAATGCAATTTACTTTTTAATTTTAGTATTTTTGAATTTTCAATAAGAACATCACTATGGTTAATGCAGTAACGAAATGGTAGGCCTATTATTATAGGCTATTGCAATGACTTGCCATGCTCGATCTAAATGTGTCCATTCAATTCACCATACACAATGACCACAGTTATACATGCAGGGAATATTCAGGCTTTAAATGTAGCAGCGATATTCGGTTTGCGCCAAATACCGGATTAAATTGATTGATACCATCAGAATGAGTTTACAGAACTCGCGCGCGAAACGAATATTGCTGTTGAAAACCTGGTTATTTCCTGCATGTAACTGCGGTCAATGACGCACTCCTTTTCGGCGATATCTGTATCTCTGTCGTTCGCGAAGGCCTTGTATGCATTGTTCGCAATTTTAAGGCGTCTTTTCATCTGCAATGACTCCTATAAATTTGGCGCAAGTGGCATTCCTGTACGTCGGGTTTACGTTCAAACTATTTTTCTGGTGAATAATTATTTCGGACTGAACTTTGTGAAGGGAAGTTTCACTAGGCCTCTCATCTCGGGCTCGTCTGATCGGTTTGCTGCTGCCAGCCGCCGAAAGGCAGTGGGGAGAGGGTACATTTATCTCGGCCTATGTGACCACACTGTAATGCAACTACATCCACTCTGTTTATCTGACGGGTCTCTCTCTCTCTCTCTCTCTCTCTCTCTCTCTCTCTCTCTCTCTCTCTCTCTCTCTCTCTCTCTCTCCTCTCTCTCTCTCATCTCTCTCTCTCTCTCTCTCTCTCTCTCTCTCTCTCTCTCTCTCTCTCTCTCTCTCTCTCTCTCTCTCTCTCTCTGCAGCACACGCATTTTCAAATTTACACACAGGCACTGGGCCACGGCCAATCACAGGGGAGGCCCCGCCCTTCACTATCTGATTTGTTTAAACCACGATATTGGCCAAATATGTGGCTGTTATTGAACCAAAGGTAGAGTTTCAATGCGGACACTTTTTCCTCTCTCGAATAGCTGGTCGCACCGGTGCGACCTCCGATTTTAGTCACACACACCAAATTGGTCGCACTCTGGAGCCCTGCTTCCACTCCTGGAGACTGTGGTCAGAATACAGAGCTAATGGACATCAGTTGGTCATAGTGAATACCTGGGCTCTTTCTTTGAAGTCTCTTCTAGAAAATGTCTTTTGGGGGTGAGTCAGATTAAACACATGATTGTCTTCTGCTCTTCATTCCATAAGCTGCTTCCACACTGCCCAGACAATACCCAACAAACCCCAACATTCAAAAGCTGGTTCAATGAAGTGGGTCTCTTGCGCTCTAGCCCGTTGGTGCTCACGGAACAGGACCTCGGAATCAATCACAACTTTCGGGCCATTTCACAAGACTGAACCCAGAAAAAGGACCAGAGCACACGATTAGTTATACTGAGCTTTTTGCTGGTGCTGGCGACCTAACGTTTCGACGCGATAGTGTTTTCATCAGAGTCAAAACGTTGGTGGCCTGAAAGTTGGAATTGATTCTAAAGCTGGTATTTGGTGGTTGGTTGTTGGACATGTCAAATGTGACCAACTCCATTTGACAAAAACAGACTGATGGGGCACACTGACCCAAATGGTGGAGTTGGCTGGCCTTTGTTGGGGCAGTGTGCAAGTACCTATAGCCGAAAGTTCTTACTGTGCTATTGCTTCCTTCTTCCTCACTAAACAAGTGTGCTCACCCTGGTATACCACTAGCTCCTCAAGCTACTTGCTCATGCTGGTGGAACGCTAGCTCCCCGAGCTTTCTTAGCCTTTTCCTGTGTTTGCCCCACTGCTGCACCAGCTAGCCAATCTGTTTATGCGGAATAAAACCGATAGCGTGTGATTACAATTTGAAGAGTATTTCAGTGAGCAGTGAAATCCTTCTAGGTCTCAGATATTTGTATTTCCCCTTTTAAGATGTTCATCCATGCAAACAGTGTTTGTGCCTAAATAGGAAAATGTCTGTGTGTGCGCTTGCATTTATACTTGTACAGTGGTTGTGACTTGGCCATCAGAAATGCTTCCTTAGCTGGAGTTGTTTGTTTATCTGAAACTGTTTACAGACGTCAGAGAAAGTGTGTAGGCAATTCTGTGTTCCTTTTCATAGAATTGTCATCTGTTGTATCTGTTGAATCAAATGAGCAAATAAACACCGAATGTGATCTGTTATTTCATTTCTCGGTGTGCTGAGAAGTCTAATAACTCCCGGAGATGTATCCCGGAGGGATGGAGATTATAATAGAGAGATTACTTGACATCTTGAGGGATGTCTTGTACTGTTTGTGGTACATGGCTTCATCTTAGTCCTAGACTAAATGTTTTTTTTTTTTTAATGGGAATCTTTAGCGTTGCCTAATCCATAGGGAAAGTAGCCCTTAATGTTTTCCATTGCACTATTTTAGCACTGGAATATTGTGGTATTGATTGCAGCATTGAACATGCACAATTAACACTGGAGTGTATGAAGTCTTTCCACAGTCAGCTGTTTCATCTCCAGCTCTGTAGTGTTCCCAGTGAGAGCGAAATCGAGTTAGCCAAACGAGTTGATGAGTTCAAACGAAGCTAGTCACATCGGCCTCATTGAACAGAGAGCTGACTCTCTTCTACTGGGCCCGATGCCTAGAGGAGAATTGTACAGTGTGCATTTTTTTTTAATCCAAATGAAGCTTACAGTAATAGCATAGGTATTTATACTGCCTTCCAACCATATGTGTGCAATCAGGGTGTAAAACCCATGACCTTGCTGTTCTTAGCATCTTAGCATCCTTGTGGAATAGAATCAAAAACATGTCTATTTACATGTAAATTGGTCCTGTATCCACAAACTGTCAACACTTGCTCATAGTACGGCATTTCACCACATAAAAAAACATTAGTAAAGCAGGTAAAGGGAGGTTGAGGAACCTCAGCAGACAAGGCAGAACCCAGCTAAATCTAGGCTGGAAAGGTGCTCAAGCAAGTGGATGCTGCTGGTTAGTGTACACTAATGAAATGGGAAGTGCTGCAGCTTAGAGGTTAACCCAAATGGGGCTAATGTAGCATTAGCAGTAGACTGGCTTATCAGCGTTCTTAACACAACCATGTTACCCGTCAGTCAGTCCCGCCTTGAGTCGGCAGACACCTGGCTTAAACAGCCTCAAAGTGCGTGTGTGTGTCTGTCAAGATTGAGGTCACACATGGCGGAGTGCTTTTTTTTTTTTTATGACTGTTTTATGGCAGTGTATGTCTGTCATAGAAAAACAGACAGGGAAGCTTGAATTGAACATTGTTGTATAGAATGTAATGGAATTGTCATCACATAGAACAGGTCAGATTGATGTATTTTTGTGTATTCCCCTACTTCCTCGTAGGTATACATTTAAATCCTTTTATGATGGTTCTGTGATGGTACACTTTAAAATCTTTACAATTCTAGCACATTTTATGGTTGCTGTTATCCTGTAGTAGTAGTAAGATGTAGGCCAGGATAAATTGAGATTTTGCCCCAGACTAAATTGGATTTAAGACTTATTGTGCAGAATGCAGGATTATGCATGACCAGGACTGAAACAGTTTGACCTGAGCTGCAGGCTATAGCGTACTGGAACAGTAAAGGCCAGAACAGATTCTAAGAAATATCTGCAGTACTTCTGCACTCAATCATGTCCTTACATCAGACTCTCGGTGACCTTAAAGATCATGGCTGATTCAAATAGCACTCTCATTGGTGACGGGACCTATGAAATTCATCAGCAAAGCAGATTCAACCTCACACACACACACACACACACAAATTTGCCCCATAGTAGGAACAGTTATTGTCGCTGCTGGGACAGTGATTTGGCCCTGGTATTGGTGCTGGAAGGGTCCTGAGATTCCCTGCAATTTCTGTACAAAATCTAGTTGTTGTGTTCAGCTTGGCTTTGTTGACAGTTTCTTTGGCTTTTTCCTCCAGATGTGTCTAACTTCTCTCTTTCCTCTTTAACTAATTTGATGTCTGTGTGTGAGAGAGAAAGAGAAAGTGAGAGAGTGAGCGCGAGGGGGAGAAGCATGTCACAAATGTCATGCTTTTCTTAGTTTCTGTCAAACCATTCTGCCCCTTCGATTCCACACCAATACTATGGCGTCCCCTACACTGAGCTTGGGCAGAAAAGATCTTCTGAAGCTAGTTTTTGGGATTTCCCCCTCCTGAACTTCATCCGAAGGCTCTTCTTTGGGGTTAAATATAGGTTACACACACACACACACACACACACACACACACACACACACACGCGCGCAGGTTCACTACCCTGAAACTATGGGGGCGAAGCAGTGAGTGTGAGCCGTAAAGGGCACCTGCAGACGGGGCTCCTCACGGACCTGACAGGCCGCTATATATGTGTGTGTATATATGTGTATGTGTATATTTTATATATATATATATATATATATATATATATATATATGTATATATATATATATATATATATATATATATATGTAGATACACATACACACACACACACACACACACACACACACACACACACACACACACACACACACACACACACACACACACACACACATACACACATACATGCATACATCTCCCCACGTGTGATGCGCAGCCCGCACTGAGGGGTTGTGATGAGGCACGTAGGGACCGCTGCCAGGAACTGCAACACTGCTTCTCTTCATCTGGATGTGCCTTACCCAGTCCCACACACAACCATGCATGGGTCCCAGGCCCCGCACGCCAACACATGCACACACCTTTCTTTCCTGTCCTTTTTATTGCGCATATAGTATACAGTATATACACACGTACACACACACCAACATACCTTTGTGGTGCGTCCCCCATGCATACACACATGGCCTAAACTAAACAGCTGATTTCCCTGTTTGTTTGGAGCACAAGGAGTTCCTTCAGGTGTGTCCCATTTTTCAGTGTGCTCTGTTCTCTCTGTGTTGAGTTGGCTTGTGTTTCTGGCGTGTGCATCTGGCTGCTCTGTCTGTTACGTGGCTTGTTGTGATGGTGGTGTGCTCAGGCGAGTGTTTTATGGTTGATTCCTGAGCTTGTTCCAGGGCGAAGATGCAGGGACAGAGGATGCCGTCTAGATTAAATGTTCTGCTTAGAGTTTGTTTGGTGATGTCCCAAATTTAGAGACTTGCACAAATTCAGGACACATTTTTGAGTTTTTCTGTCAACAGGGCAATATATTGTATTGAGTTGAAGAACTTGTATTACAGTATTAATACTTCCACAGTGAGTGAGGTGATTGGTATTTTGTGGAAGGAGACCCACAGTTTTGAGTGATTTTTGCTCATGCTTTGTTCTCCAATAAGAGCTGCAACAATTAATCAAAATATTAATTGCCAAGAATTTTGATTCCTAGATTATTATTTCTTAGAAAATAAAGTAAAGTTTATTCCAGAAGATTCCTAATTGAAGCCAGATTTATAGGCTATGTTTTTAAAAGCAATGTTGGAGGTTTGATTTGGGGGGGGTTGTACTTTGTGGTAGCAGCAAAGTTATATTTAAAATCAAAACAAGTAAGAAAACAAAACAAGGCTCAGCCCCAGTTTGCCAGAGTCTGTTGCAACTAGCTTATTTTCGTGAGTGGTCTGAAGCTGGAGGTGTCTCCCAAAAGCAGAAGTGGAATCCCTCTGGTCATGCCAGGGGCTTTTAGTGAGTCTGATGGGATTCCCCTCACGCCACCACAGCCCCCTTGCCACTCTTTTGCTTAATCACGTTCCAACGTGTGTCACAGGCAAACCAAATCAGATGTACTGTAATGCAGCAGCCTTGAGTTTTGGGTTAGAACTAGCAACTACCTGAGAGCCATGTGGACATCTTGCAAACATGAGCGGTTGTCAGACACTGATAAAGACATGTAGTTGGCAATGAACTGGGAGACGATTACAAAACTGCTTGTCTTCTATAATAAAAAAAAATCTTAAGTTGTTGCAGAGTTGCTTTAGAAACCTTTGTGTCTGACTGGCATGCTGTCATGAACATACTACTATACATATTGTCGCACCAGGTTTGATTTGGATCCTGAACATGCCCATGGTCTCAGACTTAACACTCTTTCGGCTTCTACACACAGCTGCGTGAGTTGCAGTGCTGGAGACGCATCCCATTCACTTTACATGGGCTCACGTCATCGGTTGCCGAACTGAATTGTGGGTCCGTTATGTCGAAGAAGTTCAGCTGTTGCTGCACCGACAGACGGCACCAGCCAATCAAGCCAATCGAAGGATGGCACCAACCAATCAAATTACTGTTATACTTCAAGTCATTTGCATAGCTACCGTCGGGAACACCCACTGGCATGCGTTGACGGAACGCAACTGTGTATAGAAGCCGTTAGGCAAAGCATTTTCAGAGCATCATTTGCGACTTGTGACCAGAACATGCCTTTGGCTTCAGCGCAAGTCTTTAGACTTGATGGCATGGACATAGCCTTGACCTAGCCCTTAGGTGTGTGTGTGTGTGTGGTCACTTGACTGTCCACTGACCATAGCGGCTGGAGATGGATTCTCTTTGTTCCATCCTCAAGGATCGTCGATTGTGATGTAGGCCCAGTGCTTGTTGACACGGCTGGAGCTTGTTGACGGGGCTAAAGCTTATAGTGGCTCAGTAAACTGAAATGAAAGGCCTTGTCTTGCTTCCGTGCTCTGTGTCTCGGTGTTCTGAAAACTTTTTCTCAGTGGAGAAGCTTGTGTGTGTGTGTGCACAAGCACACTTGCATAAGAGAGTGAGAAAAATCTTATCTTTCTCTCTGTGTCTTTCTGGGTCTATTTTTATTTTTTTCTATGCCTGTATGACTCTATTGCTGCTTTTTCGCTCATGTTTTCTTCCGTGTACCCTGTTGTACCCTCTCTCTTTTTGTCTTTTAGGCCACTGTTTTGTTGTCTCTCTGAGATCTACAAAAAGGAAAGAGAAAGACTTTTGGTCTTCTCTGCTATTCTCTCTCTCTCTCTCTCTCTCTCTCTCTCTCTCTCTCTCTCTCTCTCTCTCTGTGTGTGTTTCTCTGACTCTGTGGGTTCCTCCACATGTAACGGTTGCAGTGTGTGGTGGCACAGTCGATTACTGAGTGCTTCAGCGGGCACCGTGTGTGTGTGTAGACTACATGCACATGTGCCCACTCACACTATTGCACTCTACCCTCTCACTCACACACAGACGCACACAACTGCATGACATTCTGTGTGTATATGTGTATCTCTCTTGACCTCAGGGTGCTTTGAGATACTCCTCGTAACTGCAGCAAGATGCATACAGTTCTACTGTAGCTCTTATCTCACACACACACACACACACACACACACACACGAGTAGTAGACTGATGTGAGTAACAGCAGTTGTTGATTTGTCCCGTTGCAGCTAAGAGCAACAGCTCAAACCACCTCACTACACTACAGTGTCTATTTGTGCTCTAATGAGTAAAGTGAAGACTACACAGGGGATATGCCCATGACTGAGAACGCATCACAGGTGTGTGTGTGTGTGTGTGTGGCAGTTCCTTGAGACATTAACATCTGGTGTTTTAGTCTAGTGCATGCGTTTTCACTGCGGTTGAATCTCTCTTTGTAAAGCTTGTACACCGTGAAGCATAACCAGCTAAATTAGCTGCTCTGCATGAGCTCTGTGAGACAGTCTATCCTACTGGCCCACCATCAGGATGCCAGGATAGTGTGGAAAAAAACTGTGTGTGTCTAATGCTAAGCTAGGCTGTTCTCAGCCTGGGTCATACTAAGTTCATCAGTGCCTCTGGAATCATGTGAGTTGGCGTGTGTGTGTTGTGTGGGGGTGTGGGCGTAAATAGTTGAGTGGGAGTCGTGAATGTACAAAAAAATGCACGTAAAATTGAATGAAACCCTGTGTGTGTTTCTGTGTGTCTTCATATGACTGAAGGAGGAAAAGTGTTAGGAAAGAGTTAATGACTGAGTGTGAAAGAGGGAAATGTGAATGAAACTGACACCCTCTGTGACACACACACTCACTCCACTCCTCTCCTCTCTCCCTCACGCGCACACACACATCCACATCCCGCAATTCCTCCTTGTAAATTGCTTGTGCGTGCGTGCTTGCCTGGGCTGGAAGCGTAGTAAGACATCACCTTGATTTTTCTTTCGTGTGTGTGAAGAAAGGAGTGAAGGTAGAATACTGGGTTAATTCAGTCAGTCAGTCATCCACCCCCCCCCCCCCCTGGTTTAAGCCAGATCCAGAGCACTTGGTCTTGGCCAGTTCTCTCTCCCCGGTATAAACCAGATTCTCCACATGGCTTTGGTCCAGCCCTGCCAATGGTTCCTAGTGATAAGTGATGCCTTTTTCCCCTCTCAGCTGCTGTCTGCTGCCTTTTAATTTTTGTGTGTGTGCGTGTTAAAAATCTCTGCTATCCTTGGCCCTCTGTCCTGACACATTTTCTCTCCCTCCTCAGTCATGGTGTGTTGAAGGGTGCATTGTTCTCCCTGGCGTGGAGGAGCCAGTCGTTAACCTACATTGGGAGGAGCAGCATATGATGGGCTTTTAAAAAAATGCGCATCATTCTCTTTCACTCCCATCACATCCCCCCCCCCATCTCTCTCTCTCTCTCTCTCTCTCTCTCTCTCTCTCTCTCTCTCTCTCTCTCTCTCTCTCTCTCTCTCTCTCTCTCTCTCTCTCTCTCTCTCTCTCCCTCCCCATCCCCCACCCTCATCTGTCTTTCTCTCTGTCCCCCCACCCTTTCTCTCGTTCTTTCTAAAATGTCTCTCTAATCCTGCATCTGCATGTTATGCAGTTCTCTTTGACTGTGTGTGTGCGCATGCGCGCGCTTTGCTGGTTTTATCAGCGTTATGTTAGTGAGTTAAAACCTTCCCTGTAATTTATTTGTGTTCTCTGTGTGTGAACAGGGAAGGACCTACTATCATACACGCCTAGTCAGTCTAGGCTGCTTTTGTTTATTTTTTCCATTTTCACATATGGAAACACACACACATACACACAGTAAGAGTAGTGTAACTGGAGTGGAGTCTCGTGGACCCATGCTGTCAGAATGTTCTGAGGGTGTCCCTGGCCTGGAGTCAAAACAGGCTGGTCGGAACACGCTCTGTGCTGCACGGAACACTGCAGGTCCATGTCCAACACCCAACATCTACTGCCTTAGTGCTGTGGTCTTAAACTGGGAGTACCGTCGATAGGGGGAAAAAAACGACCAAAATCGGTGCTACCGAACTGGAGTAGCTGCAGCTAATGGCCAGTGCTCCCAGTGAGCAACAATGCTAGGCCTGGGGGCATCATCTAAATGGGCCTTTTTGCCTCTTAACAGACTCAAAATGTCATTAAAAGGTCTGTGCAACATGAACAGGGTCCTTACGTGACAAAACGATGCGTTTTCCACTCATTATTTTAACGGAACTGTTTAAATTCAAAGTTTGTACTGTCTTGAGTCTGTTAGGCAGTTAGGCAGGCATAAAAGGCACGTTTAGATTTTGCCCCCAGGCCTAGCATTGTAGATCACTTTTTCCTATCAACAGTATTACGTGGATCTCGTATAGCGATTGAGATCCATGTACAAATCGTCCAGATTTCTCCTTTAACCTAATTATCATCGAGGCGCTAGTGCTCTCTAGGGAATACTGCCCTGATCTTGAACTGGTCCTTGACACGCTGATATTGAACTGGTCCTCCTAGACCAGTGCTCTGTTATCTGGTCCTCAGCAGTAGTCTCAACAGGCCGTGTGTGTGTTTGTTCGTGTACCCCCATGCGTCCTTACTTTAAATCTCTCCCATGTTTCTGAAATTACTACCTATATCAATACTCCCTCTTAGATGTCCAGGCTAAAGGCGTTATGCAATCAGAGAGAGAGAGACTCATTGGGAGCTCCATGTTGTGGTGAGGGATTACTGTCTACATCGGGACATACTGGGATGTTGTTGGTTTTTTCCCCCCAGTTGTATGATTTAAACAGACAGTTCTAGGGCGACAAGCAGATCTCTCTCTGTCTCTCTCTCTCTGTCTCTCTCTCTCTCTCTCTCTCTCTCTCTCTCTCTCTCTCTCTCTCTCTCTCTCTCTCTGTCTCTCTCTCTCTGTCTCTCTCTCTCTCTCTCTCTCTCTCTCTCTCTCTAAAAATATATTGGTATGCGTGAGACTCTTTGTGTGTAGAGCAGCAGGGCAGAAATTGTGTGTGAGACAGAGAGGGGGAGGGGCAAGAGAAGGAAACGAAGGAGGGAGAGGTAGCGAGACGGAGGGTGGAGAATAAGCAGGGGAGGAAGGGATAATAGCTGGGCTTTTACCTCTTTGTTGCCTCAGCCATGGAGCTAGCATTCTGATTGGACAGTCTCAGGGAGATGGGTGTGGCTTTATAATGCTGATTTTATGTGTGTGAGATATTTTAAAGCCCATATCTAAATCCAGTCTGTCGTCAAGAGAGCCACATGCATGCATTAACGTACACACGCGTGATCATTCATACATAAAGATGCACACATAATCCAAGTGCAAAGCACATAAAAATAATCCATCGGATGTGTGTGTGCAGTTTTATATGAACACAAGCCACATGTTGCCGGCTGGCATTGTATGTTATTTACGTCACACACACACACACACACACACACACACACACACACACACACACACAGAGAGGAGAGGGGGGCACACCCACACCGAGGATACGTAACACAAGCCATCTTGTTGGAAGCTCCACGTTCCAAACACGTTTGTTAAGCACATGGCCTGTGCGTGCTTGTGTGTGATTGGAGAGCGAAGCAGAGAAAGGGGGAGGATGGGATTGAGGGAGCGAGAGATGGAGAAAGAGGGAAAGAGCGGAAAGGGGGCAGGGTGCCGAATGAGAGAGGGGGATGGAGAAGGAAGGGTGAGAGAGAGAGAGAGAAATCTGCTATTCTTAGTCCATCTGTGTCCCTCTGCAGTCTGTGGAATCATGTTTCTTCTCGGCTTAGGCTGTTAGCTCTATACACGCTCTGTGTGTGTGTGTGTGTGGGTATTCTCTTGCACATGCACATATGCTTGTGTTTGTGTATGGTAGTGCACACATATGCATGAATGTGTATGTGAAAGCATAATGGATGGGGTGGTGGGTGTGCCTGTGTGTGTATTCACTTGCATATGCTTGTGTTTGTGTGTGAGAGAGAGAGAAGGGGCAAAAAGATGTATGACGCCCAGGCACATTTCTCCATTCACATGGCATATAAACACAGAATAACCACAGACACACAGACCAGTGGTTCTGTTGGCGCGCACACATACACACTTGTCCACACACACGACCTCCTACACCTATACCCAAATTGACGCAGTGCTAGAAAGGTTTCTTGCAGAGTGCCATAGCAACGGTTGCTCAGGCAAAGGCAGAGCATTGGGTTTACTTCTACGCCACTCGCTCGGAGCAAGTGTGTGTGCGGCAGCTTGCCTGTGCGCCGGCTCTGGAGTGAAACTGGCCGCAGACATGCGTGCATGTATTTGTAAGATAAATGGGTGTGTGTCTGGCCGTATGTGATCTATTGAGTGTGAGCCTGTGCACGTGCAACTTATGTATTGGTATAGATATGCTGGCATCTTCTGTCTAACTCTCCGGCAGTCTTCTGTGATGGAGTTGATTAGCAGCCTACTGTAACAGAGACACTGGTGGTCTTCTGGTGGAATTTACCAGCAGCTCTCTTATGAGGTGGAGATGGTCTTTGGTGTTGTTGCCTGATCCTCCCTTCTCATGAGTGGAGTGTCTTTAATGGACTGGTAGGGCTACAGTCCTCTTGTATCTGTTAGATATAGAGATGCACCGATTGCAATTTTCTGGGCCGATACCGATTTCCGATTTTTCATAGAGTTTGACCTGCCGATACCAATTTTAGCCAATTCCGATTTCATTTCTTCTCACCATTTTACAGCAGAGACACAAATAGTTATTTTTTTATCTTTTCATTGATAGAACATGTTAATATAGAAAGGCAATCAACTTATCAATAATGAAATGGCTCTTTAAAACATGGAACCGGTGAGGAGACAGATTCTTCTTCAAGTCTAACTTCAGCTGCAGTATCAAATTATGGAACACCCATTTTTTCTTCACATTCAATATCCAACTAAAGATATAAGAACAATTTTCATGATACATTTCAACATGCTACCATGGAACATATTTTCATATGCATTGATGAATTTATGGGAGGGCGAGGGAAAAGTGGGAGTAGGCTATCAAGCAAACACAGGGGAGGAGAAGTGCTAATAGTGATTAGGTGCTCCACCATATATGAAAACGCCGTCTGTTTTGCGGTGCAAAAGTTAAATCCAAATTCCTGTTAAATGCATCCATTAGGCCAGCGGTCCCCAACCACCGGGCCGCGGCGGACATTCATAACCGGGCCGTAGCCTACTACATGAGTTTAAAAAAAAAAAATGCGTGCAAACTAAATAAGAGGATAGATATTGAGGCACAGTTGTTAGAGAGCGTGAATGGGGTCACCGTGGTACGCTATCCAAGTTGGTTGGTTGCAGGTCACTGGCCAGAGTGTTTGAGTTGCGAGAGCCGCTGCAGAGATTTCTTACAGAAAAAAAAGTCACCGTTAGCTGCATATTTTAGTGATGAGGACTGGGTGTCAACTCGCTTACCTGTGTGACCTATTCGGGTTGCTTAATGACCTCAACCTGTCACTCCAGGGGAGAATGACTACTGTCTTTAAACTGGCAGATAAAGTCGCTGCATTTAAAGCCAAGCTTGATTTGTGGGGATGACGAGTGGATCGGGGCGTATTTGATATGTTCCAAACAGTAGTGGGGGTTTTGGGAGAGACTGAGGAAGGGCCCTTTCTCTCGCAGCTGGTGCGCGATCACCTTGTTGCGCTTTCAAATGAGTTTGAGCGTTACTTCCCATCCTCCAAAGATCCACGGCAAACCAATGAGTGGGTCCGCAACCCATTTGTCAATATCCCGAATAGTCCTAACTTGTCAGCAGGAGGAAGATCGAAATTGCAAATGATGGTGGTCTTAAGAGTGTGTGCTATGAGGAAACCTCTCTGGCGGGTTTTTGGATGAAACCCAAAGCAGAATATCCCGAGATGGCCGTAAAAGCGCTGAAAACGTTGCTACCATTTCCCACGACGTATCTATGCGAGGCCGGGTTTTCGGCAATGACTGCAACTAAGACCAAATTGCAACTAAGACCAAATTGCGCAATCGACTGGACATTTCAAACACACTGAGGGTGTCACTGTCTTCCATCACCCCCAGATGGAACCTTCTTGTTGCAGGAAAATAAGCACAGGGCTCCCACTGTATTCGTAATGCACATTTAGTTCCCATGTTTTGTTACCATGTTCCCATGTTTTGTTAAGCATGTTCACACATGATGGATGTAGCTTCAAGTTGTTCAATTTTCATAGTTCATAGCCTATTGTAAAGCAGTAAATAGTTTGAGTATTTATTTTTTTAGTGTAGTAGAACTACTAGGGTTACTGTATGTCGCTGCTTGTTGACATCTTATCATGTAGCTTATGATCGCTAAACTTTGATTATTTTTAATGTTGCAATCGGTTATCTCCGTTCAGCAGCGCTTGTTGTTCAGCTGCGGGCACGCAATTAGCGGCAGTAGGGTTGTGCCGATGGTGATGGTTGACAGACATCACGATGGGAAGCAACCATCGTGATGCCATGCCCCCACATGCCAGTCACTAATTCCTGCTGAAACAGGCTAAAACATAAAAAAAACCTTTCCCTGGAAATGAAATTGAGCCTACTTTAAAGGCTGCCATCACGTATTATTCTACCGTCTTGTAAAATAAAAGACGTATTAGTCTACCGTCTTATTCAAATAATTCCTGACTGTGACGTGAATGTGTAATTGTCTTTTTGTAGCCTACACGTCTCGCAGGCCTATAGCCTACATTGGACATAAAAAATGTAGCCTAATGTTTTAGCAGAAAATAGTCCTATTGAATTATTATTGTTCGGTTACGACTAGGACATTCTACCGCTCAGCGAGCGCCAAATGTGTCTTTCTCCTCTGTCTTAAAATAATCAATTTCTTTCGTTAATTATAGGATCAGAATGTAGCCTATCCGTCTTTTACTGTAAGGCTTGTATTTCATGCATTTAGCAAAAGTCCCAGACAGAAGCGGATTGGTAATCGGGATTCGTTTTTTGTAAAAGTTTTTTACTAAAATTAATACTTTTAATAAAGTGACAGCTTAGTAAATTCCACACAGTAGGCCTATGGCAAAGCACAGCGTTTGCTGCATAGAAAAACTCAGTAGCCCTACATCCAGCCCTGAGTGTTGGCCTGGTTGCTAGCTTCTTCAAACTTTGCAAACTCAGCTGGGTGTTACAATTGCGGAGCACGAGTGCATTTGACCGACATAAAATCGGCATGTCTCAGACTGACTGGCCTGTCGCCGGTCATGGCCGATCACGTGAAAATCGGCCAATTTCAGTCACCAGCCGATCTATCGGTGCATCTCTAGTTAGATACATCTGTCATTGCCGGTCCGCGACAAGACTGCTCATCCGCAGAGCCCCGGAGTCAAATTATGCTGTATTTCTGTCACTTGTTTGATAATTTGCTGCACAATTCATCAAGGAACCGTGGACCGTGATCGTGGAACCGTGGGAAAATAAAATAAATGTTTCCGCAATCAGGAGGAAACGCATGTTAATTTCGTATCATCAAACATAGAGGCATAAAATTAAGTGGAAGTGGTATGAATGTTTATTCAATGCATGTATGTGCACGTCTTCGCGAGAAACTGAAACCACTCCATAACGTTGTAGCAAAAATCCGCTTCAACCTGTTGGAAGGCTATTAAAAAGGCTAACAACATTTAATAGAACAAAGTGGATTCTTGTAACTTCCATAAAAACGCTACCCTGGAAATCCAGAGTTCTCCCGAAGGCACAATTGAATTGTCTCTGCAAGACACTCTGGCAATGAGTAATAATGCATGATACTTTTACCAGTTGCATCGTGAGGAACCAATCACATCGATGTATTTGATATAGGCGGGCCAGGAGGCGAGCTAAACAGTTGACGACAGCGCTGCAATGAATCGGTAAGTGAACATTGGTCGTAGTGTTATCAAATTGCGTCGAAGTCCGGAATCTGTCAGTAGCGTGTGTTGTAGTGTGATCCAATTGCGTGCAGTGAGATTTTCAGATGCATGCTTGGTGCCGCCCCTTGAGTTGGGCCATTTTCATTATTCGTGGCCAGACCCTTAATCTTTCTAGATTACCAGGGTCTGGATTTTCCAGGCTATAAAAACACAGTAGAGACTGGATTATACACTGTCTAGCATTGTGTATCGTATAGTTAGATTTGAATATAACATGGCCAAAAGCTATTGTAGCCTAATTATTCTTCCTGTTTAATAAATATCTCCAGATCAGTGAATTACACCTATCTGCACAAAAGATTGTCCTGAATCCTTACAATCGTGTTTGTGGGCCCTGTGACACCTCAAAGTCTGCCATGACCGGGCCTCAGGTCAAAGAAGTTTGAGAGAGGCTGTGTTAGATCTTAAAATCAGTATTTATGGTGTAGGTCAACAAATCTCTAATGTTTTTATTGATTGGTCTTTTCTAGTAAATAGCCTTCTGGGGTGCTTACAAAATTGTAGAAATGTTGTCTTTGGTTGACGAAGTTATAAGACTTTTAATCAACCTCTGTGCTTGCATTGGATAACCACTGTCTTGTATTATCTTTGATCATTCGTCTTCTGTGGTGTTGGTAATCAGCTCACTGTGTTTTTGCTGAACAGTTGTCCTCAGTCTGAGCATTGATGAGCTGTGTCGTTGTCTTTGATGAAGTTGTGTGCAGTAGTGGAGATGTTGAAGGTGCTGAGAACTCTGGCTGTGTTGGTCTGATGTAATCAGTCTGACCTTTGACCTTACTTTCTTTCTCGCTTTCTTGCTTGCTCTCCTTCCCTTCCCTGGAACCTTCCCTGTATTTTGTTTGAAGTGCTCTGTAACGTGCGCGCGTGAGCCCATCTGGGCATTTTCTGATCAGATTAAACATTTGTGATGTTTTGGCCATGCCAGGCCCACCTGCCTTTAGTCACATTTTTCACATTGGCCCCATTAGTGTGTGTGTGTGTGTGTGTGTGTGTGTGTGTGTGTGTGTGTGTGTGTGTGTGTGTGTGTGTGTGTGTGTCATATAAAGCCTTTGCTGATGCTCTCTGTTGTGAAAGCATGCAAAGCATCTGGGCATATGTACGCATGCCACCACTTCATTACTGCCAGCATTCTTCGCGTGATGAATTTCGTTAAAATATCAATAACGTGAAACATGGCATTTGGCCTTGTCGGACGTCTGTGTTTTTCATGTAAAAGTGTGTGTGTGTGTGTGTGTGTTTCGTAAAGGTTCTTCTAGAGAGAGAGAGAGAGAAGGAGACCGTTGTGCTTAACGTGCCATCACACCCTAAATCACCCTTAGTGTAATTCCGCTGACTGCCCACATGCTGGGTTGACCTGACTCGGTCCATGTAAACAAAGTCATTTCCTGTGTGTCCAGCTTGCCGAAGTATAGCGTCATCAGGCATGGCTGGACAACAGCTTGTAATACCAGCATAGGCTTTCTAATGAGGAGACACAGCACTCAAAAAATCCTCCATAGAAATGCATGGAGTTAGTTTGTAACAGCAATATAGCAGTTGTCTACATATCCCGCCCCTTCCGTGGCAAAAAATTCAACATGTGAATACATTGTGCCAATCATGTGGTGTGTTGTGAAATACATTGTGCCAATCCCGTGTGACTGGAGCAAGGTTGGTGTCGTAAAGCCTTTTTGCCTGGAATAGATGCCCGTTAAGTGGCCAAAATGCATTGCAATATGGCTGCCGAGTGGAGGGACTTGCCTAAAATGACTTTGATACCAGTGCAAATCCGGAGGTCGGGATGAGCACTGTGGATCTCATGATCCCATATAGCTCTGAGCACGCTGGGCTCTCGCCTTCCGTCACTAAAATAGTTAGTGCTTAGTCCTAGGCTAAAAGAAAATTAAAGGAGAAATATGGTGAGTTTTTACATAGATCTCTGTTTCCCAAGGTCACTGAGTACTGTCTGTACGGGCAAAAAAAGATGCTACACTCTGGGGGTATGTTCATGAGCCGCTATGTTTATGCACCCACAGTATAGCGCTGTAGCTGCCTAACTGTTTTAGCTGTTGGCTAAAGCAACTCGAGCTAGGTAAAACCAATTGTTTTCATTTTCTTCGTACCAACATAACTCGGTGACATTGAGAAATGGAGATCTATGTTAAAAAATTACCGTATCCTTTAAATGAAAATCTCTACTGAAAAAATCTGTGTGTGGATGATATTTCTTACTTGCAATTTGGTTTTGATGAAAGTGTTAGCTACACTAATAAATGGAAATGGAAAGGAGGCCTGTGGAGCTGCATATGAGGCTCCAGAGCTGTGAAGTGTAATGATATCACTGTAAATATGCTGAGCATTACTCATCCTCTTGGAAGAGCCAAAGGCTCTATCCTTCTGCTGCCATAGCCAAAGAGGCCAGTGAAAACATACTAGAAACACTGAACTATTGTGGGCAAATGGAGTCTGAAGGATGCCTGTCTGGCTGGAAATGTGAGCTTGCTGAAAGTTTATTGATACAGTTGTGCACTTAAGTTTGGCAAAGTGCATCCTAGTTCTGTAACAGAGAAACATAGATCTGTAACAGAGAAGCATAGATCTGTAACAGAAGGAACATGCTGTATATGGATAGTTATATAAACGCTTTTGTATTCTATCATTAATGCCACACCAAAACTAAACACAGTCCTTAGATGTCGATGTTGTAACATGCATCTTATCCCTTGTGATGGTAGACAGCAGGTCTAAGTTAATCTTATGCTTCAGAGTAATGCGCGTAGACCTTGGAGCTGCAGCTATCGATTTTTTTTTTTTTTTTGAATCGAGTATTCTATCGATTTTTTTCATCGATTAATTGAGTAATCAGATAAAAATGTTTTTGTTAAGTGCAATTTATTTATATGCACAACAAATGTCATGCTGCAAACTAGTTCTACTCACTTCAAAGTAAATTAATTTTTTTGTTGTATTGCTGACTTGCAATTGAACTCTTACTCCTTAAAGTTTCCAGAGCTTAACATAATACTCCTCATACTCATCAGACATTAGGCTAAGGCCATCCTTAAAAATATTTTCGTTTGCCGTAACCCGACCGACCCTGTCAATTTAGAACCGACCCAAATATTTATTTTTTTCCCCTTCTAGTCCGACCGACTTGCCGGTTGTAAACTTGCGTTAATACCGACCGATTGTTTTTTTTTTTTACTCTAAACAACCAATACAAATGCAATAAAATAATAGTTCTTTTAGTAGGCCCAAGTATTGTGAATATAAATTACCTACATGCAAACGTGGCTCACTTAAAAAAAAAAAAAAACCTGTGGCGTCCTCTACACCATTGGTTTTACGCATGTCACTTCGTTTCATTCACACAAACTGATAACGCTGTTACGAAGTTCTGGAAGAACTGTGGCCAGATCTTTTCTCATCCCTTCTCCCCCTAGTCTAGCGGTGACCGTGTCGGAGTATTGAAATTGGTTGTGGTCTATTCAGCATTTCTCAAAATATGGGTCCGCAACATGGAGACTGCTGGTCCGCGGAGTCGTGGAGTGAAATTAGGCCCGGTGCTTCATCTGATAATTTGCTGCGCAGTTGATCAAGAAACCGCGAATCGACAAAAAAAGAAAACAAACGTTTCTGCTATCGGTGTCATTAAACATGGAGCCCTACAATTAAGTGGTGGTATGAGCATTCATTCAATGCACGTCTGCGCGAGAGAAACTGAAACTATTCGATAACGTTGGTATCAAAGCTCCGCTTCAACCTGTTGGAAGGCTATTTATTTATTTAACGAAACTTAGAACGACGTTGTTTTTTGGAACTTCCTTAGAAACAGAGCAGACTGTATAATACACTGTATAGCATTGAGTATTGTATAGTCAAATTTCAATATAACGTGGCCAAGAGCTATTGTAGCCTTCTTTCTGGGTACATGTAGATGAGCCCTATGACCCAAAAGTCTGCCATGACCGGGCCTCAGGTCAAAGAAGTTTGAGAAAGGCTGGTCTATATAACCTGCATCAGAATGAGGTTTGCAATGGTGCGCCTGAAGGCACGGGTTGAAGACCCAGTCAGATACGTCACGATATGCACATTTGTGTAAATTCATTCCTAGGTAATCACCATGACCAAAATTGAACTTTTTTTTTTTTACTTTGAATCTTGAAAAAAAAAAAATATTGACCTACCTATCGACCCATTTTTAATTTTTTTTTGGCTGTTACTGCAAACAAAAATATTTTTAAGGATGGCCTAAAGCTGTTACAAATACCGTATTCTAACTAGCGGTAGTACATTAAATCAGCTAACATCAATGTTTACGCTGCCTTGTGTCTGCGACGCTTGGTGAGCGTACTGGATGCTTTCGGCACTCAAATGTTGAATCATCGTTGACGTGCTGTTGTGAGTCGTCAGTTTTGCTTTGCAGTGGACCCATTGCACCTTGTTGTCTTGAAATGATCCCAAAATGTTGGATCTTCTCTTCCTTTTAAGGACGTTTTCTTGGCTCTGTCATCACGCCAACTTAATTCTGAAAGTGGTGTGCGCGTCAGTGATAACAGTCCGTGTGAAACAATGACCCCAGAGCTGAACAGGCCACATAACGCAAGTGATCGGAATTAAACGAAGCCTCGAGGCAGAGAATTTGCCTCGGATCATTTTTTGTAATCAAATTATTAGTGCTGTCAAACGATTAAAATTTTTAATCACGATTAATCGCTGAATTCCTATAGTTAATCACGATTAATCACATATTTTATCGCATGATTAAAATTCTATTATTTTGCATTGCTGAACTTTCCAGGAGTCCATATTAACAATATAAAGCAATTATTGCTTATCTTGATTGGGATTCAAATGAAAGCAAAGCAAGTTACTTCATTAACTTAACTTTAAGACGTAGGTCTATTTGATTATTTCAAATCAAATTTCAAAAGATGTGCAGCAGACCTGAGGCAACACAATATATTCAGAAATATAGCTAATAAAGGGCATAACAAACTACTATATTCATCATCTTTGAGTTCAGTTGAAAATAAGGAACTTTTCGACATGAGTGCACTGCCATTTTATAGGCTTACAGTCTATGGTGCACTGTTACTTGCCACACACATCAGCGCCGAAGTTTTTAACACTCAAACACTGGATGAACAATGGATTTTATGGAGCGGCGTTGACCAAATATAAATGAATCGTGATTTACACGGCAGCAAGTGTGACAAGTGTGATGCTGGTGTGCAGAGTTGTATTGAAAAGAATGGAATCTAATGTACAGTAAATGAATGTCGAAAACAGAGTGCATCACACTCATGTCGGCATCGGTGTCCACAGCAATTTAAAACCTCATTCAGCTGACCGGGAGTTCAGAACTGTGTTGGTGTTTACTATACGAATCTACTCTTTGGCCAGCTTGTAAGCCCAAACAAGTGTGTGCAGCATGCCTTTACGTAGCCTACTAAAGGCGCATAATAAAGATAGGCTACATTTAATCTGAATCACGCCCCATTTTAGCGGAAAACAAGTTAACATTATTATATATCATTGATTCCAAAGACAGCTAGCCTAATCACACCTTGATGTTACATCTAGTTATTAATTTACAGGCCATTCAATCATTTTACTAACAGGGCAGTTATGAAGAATTATGTGTATGCAACTTACTCATGTCGAAACTATGTACATTACAACCCATTCAGCACGTAGCTACACTTACCATATCCCATGTAAAACGGTTAGCTTGCTAGCTAGCTAACTGTGGAACTTCAGTATAACAGGCATAGCCAATTATCTCACCTAGTTGTAGGAAAAAGGCTACGTTCATATTACAAGTGATAGAATGAATGTGTGACTTATGTTTAGTTGATGTTATGACATGTAAAGTTAAGCTTGCCGAACTTAGTCAGCCACGGGCAGTTTGACTGTGCCTACATTCGTGACACTCTTGTTAGTAGGCTAGGCTATAAACTGGAAAGAGCAGAAAATAGGAACATAATGGTCACATTAATCCCATAAACACACAGATAACTCTTACACCAACCTTATTTTGTGCCTTTTATTCACGTTTGTTTCAAGATTTAGTAAGTATAAGCCCTTTTCGCTCCCCACTTTGATGCAGCATAGGTTTCCATTATCCAAACAGTTCCCGTTCCCCTAAAAGGGGGGGTCTAGCTAGATCCAGTGTGGTGTTGTAGTTGTTCTAACGTTACTAGCTGTTGCAACAGCATGTGAAAAAACTACAAAGTTTGTTACACCAAAAGAACGTTAATCTCGCAATAAAAAAATTGACGCTGTTAAAATAGGTTTACGTTAACGCCGTTAATAACACATTTAACTGACGGCACTACAAATTATTCAAGTTACCCGTGATCATTTCAGCCCTAGTAGACCATATCTCCTTCTTAGATTATGCTAAGGTGAATTGATATTGTGTATTACTGTATATTATGTTATCACATTGTGTTGAACAACATTGTGTCAACATGTGTTGAGGGCAGCACATAATCACATACAGTGGTGCTAACATGAGGCCTAGACTTCCTCTCCTTGTTAGATTGTGTTACGTTATATCATCATGCTCTCCTCGAGAGCTTCTGCTTTTGTGATTCAATGACCCATTAGACATCTTGTGTTATGTGGAAGAGCATCATCTATAGCGGTGTTGGTGAGAAGACAACACTTCTGTTGTTTTGTACTGTGCTGTAGCACGTCCTCTCCTGGAATAATTGTTTGAAGGTGTCATGCTGTTGCATTCATTTATGTCATGTTGTGTGATGGTGTATTAGGTTATGTCATATTGCGTGAGGTGGCAGTGCATTTTATGTAGTGCTGTTGTCTGTCTGCCTCTGCCGCTCTCATGCTATCGTGTCCTCTCTTTCTCACTGCCTTTCCCGCTTTCTTTCTTTCATACTCTTTCTTCTGTACCTTTTTTCTTTGCGCCCATCTCTCTCACTCGTCGTATCTCCCTTTAGTTTCTATCTCAATCTTTCTTTGTATGCTGTGCACCAGGTTGCTTCATTTTCCCCGATGGTCAGACACCACAGACGGTCAGACTCTGCTCCAGGCGGCCTTTTCTGTCAGGCCTTGCCTCGGAGCAACCCCCTGGGTCGTCACTACCCAGACAGTCAGGCTAGCTGCTGACTGAGTGTTATTCCAGTCAGCTGTCATACCTGGCTGGTAGTGGCTTTGCGTTTTCTGGGAAGAGGTTGTGTGTCCTTCCCTGGGATAAATGCAGAGACCAAATTTCCCTCACAGGATCAAAAGAGTATATATACTTATACTTTTTGAGGAGATCAACCATCATTTGTTTCCACTTTACTAAAGGATATAATTAACACGCATATATTTGAATATTAACCAAAGAACCGAAAACAGCGGCCAAACTGTTATTTTATATCGGTATCGATATCCACCCAGAACTTCAATTGGTGGATCTCTGAATGTAATTCATGTCACTCTTCACTACAATTCTGGAATGACTTGCAGAAGAAAAAAAAAATGCACTCCACTAAAGGCAAACTGCTGCTGTTGACACAGCAATGGTAACCATAGCCATGCCTAGTCCCTCTGCTCTCATCTCCTGAGAATGGCCATCCGCAGAGTAAAGGGCACGGAAACGCACACACACACACACACACACACACACAGCCTCTTGTAAGCAAAGGTGCTGATGTGTCCTAATAAGTGAGGCAGAGACTAGGCTGATGGTGGCTATGAGGCCCCTGTAGGCCCTTTGGATCTCATAGCAGCAGGGACCTATGGGGCCAGGAGACCAGAGAGCCTGCTGCTGCTCCTCTAACAGTGTTACTTGAGCAACTGCAAACACGCATGCACGGTTCGGTCTTTTATGAGGTACCAGTAGAGCCTGATTCTCTGACCATGAGGGACTAAATGACTGACTGAGTCTGTGGTGGACTGCAAACCTAGGGTGTATTGAAGTGATGAAGAAGGGTGTGTTAAAGGCCTGAGGTGCTCACGGCTCACAGAGAGGGTGGTGTCCACGCTCGTCTGTGTGGTCACAGTCTGTGTTGCTTGCGGTTTTTAAATGTATGTGTGTATGTCGGGGGGGGGGGGGGGGGGTGAGGGGTATGTATCAGTGCTCTGATTGGTCTCGGGGTCTGAAGTGTCAATGTTTCGGTCTCGCTGTCTACAGATAATTTGTGCCTCCGTAATTGGGCTGCTGTGGGTGAATGCTGTGAACTATGATTCAGCCTTGGCTGTAGTGTATTTCTGTATTTTTGGAGCCTTTGTCTGCATGGCATACTGAAATGTATCAGAGGGTTGAGCTCTCAGAAATCAGAATGATTTAGCCTGACGTTGTCATACTCAAAATTCTAGTCAGAATTTGAGTCTGGGTTTGCTTCATTGGGACGTAATTATGGGGCGTGTTTCAACTGACGGGGGGAAATGCCTCTGCACTCAATTGGATAGACCTAACCAATCAGAGCAACGAAAAATCTTATGTGAGCTGTAGGAAGAGGACCCGAACCATCCTTCTCCACAAATGCCTTAACATTGTTTAACAAGTTATTACGCTGTCAATATCTTGTACAATACCCGATAGTGAAATCTAAGACAACGAAATATATAGCAGGGTAGGCTATTCTGGAAAACAGATATTTCCCCTCCTTCGTTTAAAAAAATAAATAATAATAATTCCGTTCACACAGATGATGCAAACATGCTATATACAGCTGGGAAAGGGTGTCGCAAACCCCTCGAGCAAACAGGTATCCAACCAGAGATTTTAAACAAAGGAGGGAACAACATATCACAATGCAAGCACAATGTTTTCCCTTGATGAAAGTGCAACTGGAATTTTCCCACATATCCACTTTGCCTGAAGTTTTTTTTAGAAATAATAGTTTTCAGTGATAAAACCTCCGTTTTGATGTAAATGAAAGGCCAAACCGCATGGAAATAATATGCATTTTCCAATATGGGGTGTTAGAGGCCATCTGTCTAGCTTATATCCACAGCGTTTTTGTTTCAAATAAAATCAACCTAAGCATGCTCAGTTTGCAATTTGTAATTGTATGCCTCTTCACTGTTTCCTATGGAGTTGTTCGAGTTGATGTCCAAGTCAGTTGAGGCTGGATTGTCGGGCTCATCTGCGTTCTAAGGGTGGCGCTTCACAACAGGTCAATTGCTCCCCCACTACAGATGGTTATCAGGTTGTCACTGATATCAGTAACATCATTAATACTTATGAAGCAATACATTGGCAAGAATGCAGTATGTTTAAAAATAAAATGCCTTTTGCCCGCACCCTGGATGAAGAAAAAAACGTTAGCGACATTCTCAACAAGAAATTAATCTGCAGCAGTGTCAGTTTTGTACATGTAAATGTGAGTAAAAAACGGAACTTTGACACCAAAGAGCATCCAACTAAAAAAAAATGTGAAGACTTTTTAGGACTGAGCACACTGACAGCCTTTATTTCAAATAGCACGTGTGCTGTGATCAGTTGGGTAGTAGAAGAGGCGTGTTCATCTGTCCAGAGGTTGTTCAGGGCAGTAGAAAGCTTGTTTGTTTATCTGGAGATGATGAACCGTAATTCTAGGGTCACTCGCTCGCTCGTACTTATTTGTGTTGGTTATTTCCTGTCTGCAAGGAAACTGAATCCTATGATGTCACTTGCCTCAGTCATCCTTTGATCTTATTAACACAAACGCGCGCACACAGACACACGCATACACACACACATGCCTTGCTTACTCACAAACAAAATTTCCAAGTGTATAGTATTGTAGATTAGTGTAGTAGTACAATATGGGGCCTGGTCACCATTTCCTGTGTGTGTGGCTAAAGGAAGATGACAAAGCATGATGAAGGTGTAGACGGTGACTTCCCTGGTTAACTGGGTTACTTGAGTCATCTTCATCCTTATTGGTTTACTTGTGTCGTCAATGGAGACTCATAAAGCTATGTGTGTACACATGCGTGCTGGGATGCTTTTGGGATCGGTTGTGTCTGCTACGAACAGCAGAAGCGCCACGGAGCCTTTCATGTGGTCTGTGTGTGAAGGAGGGGGTGGTGTGTGTTTCAAATACATCTGGGTATGATTTAAAGGGAGAATGATGTTGGGTTGACTGGTTTTGGTTTGTCTGGTCTGTCGTGTCTGTCTATCCATCCATTTGTCTCTGGAGCTCTTAATTATTTTTTCTGCTCTGCATCAGCCAGTGTTTGCGTTGCTCGGGTCCTAGTTCTGCTTTCTCATTCACTTTCTGCTGTAAGTTTGAGTGCTTGGGAATGTCAGGCATCTTTGACAGAATGTATCCTAATTTCAATGTTGTCTGTGTGTGGGTGAGCGTGTATAGATCTGCTAGCAGAAAAAACACACCCCTGGCACTGAATTTTAGTGTGTTACCACATACACATAATGTGTTTGTGTAAACTACGGTTTCAACCATGTGAGTGTAGTTAGGTGTGGATTCCAGGGAGTGGTAAGTTGTTTTCGTTGTTGTTGTAGTTGTTTTAAATCATCTTTGTGGAAGAAGTATCTTTAATCATGTGACTACATCGTACCTTTTAACTGTCTCTGTGTGAAAGAATTTATTAGGATGCTTTTTCACTGGAGGTCTATTTGTGAAAAGTTTTTTTTTTTTTTTTTTTTTTTTTTAAATCCCTGTGCATTTATTGCATGTGCTGTAATGTCTGCATGTATGTATCTAAGTGTGTATAAGAGTTCATAAACAGGTTTATAAATGTGTGTGTACAGGAGTTTCTTAATGAGGTGTGTAGGACTATCACAATAATTATCACCTTATCGTACAATATGTGAATATATTGACAATAGCTTTTGCAGCTTTTGTTTACATTCTTGTCATTGATCATTATATTTGTTGTAGACTTGTGTTTAATGAGATGTCCCAAAATATAACGACAACTAACCTAACCTAAAGGTTTTCCATAACTTGTGCATATTGGTGTCTTCAAAACTATACTACTTTTGATTTGGCAGTTAAGTCTCTCAGCAGCGCAAGCTGTATCACTTAATCACTGTAGCTGTATCACTTAAAGTTGGAGTTGACAAAAAAACTGCAGTGTGTGTGAGTGAGATAAGCAGTTTATTAATGTCTGAGCGTGTGTGTTTTTGAAGCAGTTTCTTGACCTCTTTGTTTGTTTTGTGTGTTGCAGGTGCAGCATGCTCCCTGCTGGCCTTAGCTGCCGTAGCCAGAGAGTGGCAGCACCATGGCCAAGCCAGGCTCAGACAGAGACGGAGCCATGGTGGAGAAACAAGCTGGCAAGAAGGTGAGCTTCACATTCAGGTTACTTCATTTGGACCCATAGCCATGGGTAACTTTGGTTTGCAGTAAAGAGTCCTCATAGACACGCATGTAGAAGCACTCGAGCATTTGTTATGCATCATCCATCTGAACATCTCACCTGTGGTGAGACAACAGATCACTGTACCATCACAATTATTGTTATGGCCATCGTTCAGAAATACCCATTCAATTCAACTAAACTTATTGCAGCATTCTATTTTTATTAGGGATGCACGATATCGGCGGCCGATATATTATTAGCCGATTAGTGAAAAAATGAAAATATTATTATCAGTCCGATAACAGAATTCTGGCCGATAATTTGCGCCAATATTTATATAAGTCCTAATTTAAGCCTACGTAAGGTCCGTCTGGCTACACTGAGCTACTTGAGCTTGGTTGGCTATACTTTTCCCTCAATATAATGTCAGCGGTGTGAATGTATTTCACCACTCTAACAAAATCTGTGGATATGCATTCATTTGGGAATCTGTGCATCTCAAAATCCTCTCTTGAATGATCCACCATTTAACCTTAACAGAGTGGAGCTCAGCCCTATCTAGAGCCGTCTTGTGCTGGTGTGTTTGCACTTTACCGCGCTGGTCGGGGAAACAAATAAACAAACTCGTTAGTGGGACGAGTACATAAGTAGGCCTAGTTCTAAGTTGTGTTTTAGTTAGTGCTGTCAGTTAAACACGTTATTAACGGCGCTAACGTAAACCTATTTTAACGGCGTCAATTTTTTTATCGCGAGATTAAAATTACTAAATCTTGAAACAAACGTGAATAAAAGGCACAAAATAAGGTTGGTGTAAGAGTTATCTGTGTGTTTATGGGATTAATGTGACCATTATGTGCTCTTTCCAGTTTAGCCTACTAACAGGAGTGTCATGAATGTAGGCACAGTCAAACTGTCCGTGGCTGAGTTTAACTAAGTTCGGCAAGCTTAACTTTACATGTCATAACATCAACTCAACATAAGTCACACATTCATTCTATCACTTGTAATATGAACGTAGCCTTTTTCCTACAACTAGGTGAGATAATTGCCTGTTATACTTAAGTTCCACAGTTAGCTAGCTAGCAAGCTAACCGTTTTACATGGGGTATGGTAAGTGTGGCTACTAGTACGTGCTGAATGGGTTGTAATGTAGCCTACATCGTTTTGACATGAGTAAGTTACATACACATAATTCTTTATAACTGCCGTGTTAGTAAAATTATTGAATGGCCTGTAAATTAATAACTAGATGCAGTGGTGGAATGTAACGAAGTACAAATACTTCGTTACTGTACTTAAGTAAATTTTCCACGTATTTGTACTTTACTTAAGTAAAATTTATAGTGCATACTTTTGACTTTTACTTCGTTACATTTTACAGCAATTATCTGTACTTTTACTCCGCTACATTTCTACAACACCATCGTTCCTTTTTACGATACATTTTATGATCAGTTTTTTTTTTCTCTCTGACAAACACGTTTGTTTTACCGAGGGGTTGCTACCAAAGATTCTGGAGCGCTACGTGCATTCTTAGAAACATAAGCTTCTAGTCTAGACCAGGCAAAGCGTGAGCTTGTAGCCATCTGCATTCGGTAGGCTATATTCACCAGACCCATGGCTACACTGTACATGCAACTGTGTTCTGTGCCTTTCTCTGTCTGTTATCTGCAGCGTTAGGGCCTCCTCTCCGATGAGATTGCTATCCGTTGATCAGCGAAGTTACAGGTTATGCCCATGCTTCTGTCACACGTCTTATCATTTGCGGCACAAATGAATGGTAGACTATTAATGATCCGGTGGCCGGAAAAAACGTAACATTTTCCAGATTAGGAAATATTCCTTAATTGTGTGTGATTAAATAAAGATGCATAGCCTACAATTGGGGGGTAGTAACGTGAGCGCTCATTCAATGTCTATGCGTCTGCGCAAGTGAAACTGAACTTAATCATAAAGACACCTTTCTCAGCAACTTTTCTGTTCAATCAGCATAATTGGCATTACGATCCACCCGACGTTTCCCTTGTCTACCCCGTTAAACTTCAGGCTCTCGTGTTTTGCTGAATGATATTACTCAGCAGATCACCCTAGTAGATAACCAGAATTACAGTCTCTAGAATTGTAGGTCAGAATGTAAACTGGGCCACAGATGAGAAGCACAATTGCATTAACTTAAAACTATCTAGTCGAGTATAACCTAAAACTAGCTTAATTAAAATGCCACAGCCCATACTGATTTTTCCTTTTAGAATATAGATATTAAGAGAATAAATCATTATGCAAATACTTTTACTTTTAATACTTAAAGTACATTTAAAAGCAGGTACTTTTTACTTTTACTTAAGTAGGGTTGTCATTGTGGTACTTTTACTTTTACTAAAGTAAATATTTCTCTGTGTATTTGTACTTTTACTTAAGTACTGAGGTTCAGTACTTCCTCCACCACTGACTAGATGTAATGTCAAGGTGTGATTAGGCTATCTGTCTTTCCCATTAGAATCAATGGGGCGTGATGCAGATTAAATTTAGCCTATCTGATGATGCGCCTTTAGTAGGCTACGTAAAGGCATGCTGCACACACTTGTTTGGGCTTACGAGCCGGCCGAAGAGTAGATTCGTACAATAAACACCAACGCAGTTCTGAACTCCCGGTCAGCTGAATGGTGTTTTAAATTGCTGTGGACACCGATGCCGACATGAGTGCGATGCACTCTGCTTTCGACATTCATTTACTGTACGTTAGATTCCATTCTTTTCAATACAACTCTGCACACCAGCATCGCACTTTGCCGCCGTGTAAATCACGATTCAGTTATATTTGGTCGACGCCGCTCCATAAAATCCAATGTTCATCCAGTGTTTGCGTGTTAAAAACTTGATGTGTGCGGCTCTGATGTGTGTGGCAAGTGACGGTGCACCATAGACTGTAGGCCTATAAAATGGCAGTGCACTCATGTCGAAAAGTTCCTTATTTTCAACTGAACTCAAAGATGATGAATATAGTATTTTATGTTTGTTATGCCCTTTATTAGCTATATTTCTGAAGAATATATTGTGTTGCCTCAGGTCTGCTGCACATCTTTTGAAATTTGATTTGAAATAATCAAATAGACCTACGTCTTAAAGTTAAGTTAATGAAGTAACTTGCTTTGCTTTCATTTGAATCCTAATCAAGATATACAATAATTGCTTTATATTGTTAACATGGACTCCTGGAAAGTTCAGAAATGCAAAATAATAGAATTTTAATTATGCGATAAAATATGTGATTAATCGTAGCCTGGCTAGCGCCACCACTTCTCAATGAGATGTGGTCTGGGAACCAAACGTTCATTTTCTCGTATTTGAAAAAAATGCCCAGATCCGTTTATTGGGTACCACGGATGTCTTATCAAATGCGTCTGTGCATAGCTCATCATCGTCTTGCTTTCCCCCCTCTTCTGTGATTGGTTCCCTATCTCAGGCGAAAAATTTGCCCCATGGTCTCCAGGCTGCCTTAGCAGCGTGAATCAAATTGCGCGCAAGGCAGCATGGGAACACCCAGGCTAGATTAATCGTGATTAACTATAGGAATTCAGCGATTAATCGTGATTTAAAATTTTTAATCGTTTGACAGCACTAGTTTTAGTATTATATTTGCATTACTTTAGCTTGGATTTTGTATTATTACCTAGAAATATGCTAACCATTCATGCTTCAGTTTCAGACAGGTCATCATAATAAGTTATTAAAACCTTCGGGGCTAACTCCTTTCATTTCTGCTGCAACAGGTTGTGCGCAACAGAGTAGACGGACATAAGATACAGTCTGAAGAATTGCAGCTTTATTCAGTTACCCGCAGTTGAAACTAAACCCAAGTTTCCCTCACAAACTCTGATTTGGTCGCTATACTGTAGCTTATTCCAAGCTGAGCTGTTTATGAGCGTTTAGTCCTAAATGAAAACGATTCAAACTCTCTAGCCACTCACTCACAATTCACTGACGTCAGGTTCACTTAAAGGAGCCACACATACTGTAGGGCTAGGCTACTGTTATGTTGTTGACTGCCGTACTATTGAGGACTATTATGAGTTCTGTCCATCATTTGGTGGTAGGTAAAATTACTGCAATAAAATTATGCTTATTAAATGCTTTCCCCAAATCACTTTTCACAAAATGTTTTTTGACTAATATTATCGGTTATCGTATCGGTATCAGCCACAACAAACCAATAAATATCGGTTATCGTTATCGGCCCTAAAATTCCATATCGTGCATCTCTAATTTTTATTATTTCTCTTGCTGGTCTGTTTTTTTCTTAATGGTTTGGTCGTTTGTCCCTGCTGCACAACTATCATGGCGTGTGGCAAATAATCAAGATATAATACCTACCACCACTTCCTCCAAAATAGAACCTTTCAGCAACCTCACCCAACATCTGTTACCATGGTTACTTTCAGATGAAATTCATTCTGAAGGACACACAACAGAGATGTGCTCAGTGTGAGCCAATTATATCACTGGAAAGCAAGTTAATTAAGCTTTTAAATATGAACTTTTCTTCAAGGATTTTGGGGAGAAAATGTAAATCATAAGGAAGGGTGGTGTTTTAGTGGGCTAGCAAACCTGAATCAAGAGAAGGGAGAGGCTTGATTGGTGGAGATGAATGGCTTTATGACATTGCCCTTTGGCCAGAGGAAGCCAAGAGAAAGTAAACAGACCGTGGATGAGCGCGTTTCCTGCTTTTGTGCGGGCAAGGAGGGACTGATGCGGCCTTGGACTGGGTTGTTTCTGGCAGTATAGTTGTTAGCAGATGCTGTAGTCCAGAGCGACTTCTAGTGAATTTGGGATATCTTACAAGAGTCAGGAAGTTGATACAAACGGAACTCCCTTTCCCTGTGGTAGTAGCCTCTGCGGAAGGCATAGCCCACCATCCACTGCCTGCCTGTCATCTACTGTATGTCTATGTGGCATCCCATAATACTTCGTAGTACCCCATAATGCAGTCACTGTTGTTTATGTCATCCCAAATCTGTGTGACTGCTGATAACTGTCTAGTTTCATCTTCACATCTGGGCTGTTTGGATTTACTCACATCTCCTTTTTTCTCTCTCTCTCTCTCTCTCTCTCTCTCTCTCTCTCTCTCTCTCTCTCTCTCTCTCTCTCTCTCTCTCTCTCTCTCTCTCTCTCTGTCGCCTGTCTTTTTTCCTACCTCTTGTTTTTGTTCCATACCACACATATGCCCCCCCCCCCTTTCAGAGTAAGGATAAGATCTCTCCATTCACCAAGACTCCTAAGCTGGACCGCAGTGAGTTTCTGGGGAAGGAGGCTAAATCCAAGTCTTCCATGAAGCGCAAGCTGTCCTTCACTGTAAGCCCACCCCGCAATCAGGAGAAGGACTCTGATACTGGTAAAAGACACACACACACATAAACACACACACACTCTTATTTCTAAAGCTCTGACATGAAGTCACCTCTGAAATCTGGTTACCCAGTGACACACACACACACTCTAACAATTTTAGTCCACAGCTTTGGTGGTTGGTTGTGCCCCAGTTCACCTCCTGTGTCTAGCATTCCTGTGCCTGATCTAGGCTGCAGTGCTCTTCATGTCCCCCATGTGGTGCCTTGTGGAACTGCACTGAAATGAGCCCAAGTATTTATGTACATATTCCAGAACCTACTGAACACACAGCCCATCCCCTGGGCCTACTAGGCCTTCTACCACTTCTCCTGTGACACCATCAACCTCAGAAGATGAGGTCTGAGTGTTCTGGAATGAGTTTCTTTGTGATTTATTGAAAATGAAGCTGTTCACAAAGCAAACTAGCTCGTTACATTCTGCCACTGCAGAGCCCTGCATAGTCAGACTTCACTGCAGAGCCCTGCAAGTCAGACTCTGGCTCCGTGCACTGCACACCGCACCTCTGAATCTGTTCACCTGACAAAATTATTTGTAGTTTACTCCTAATTTCTCAAAATCGCACCCTTGAAATACTGAAATACTCTACGGACATATAAATTATGCCCACAAACATAAAAGATGGTAACCATGATTCATACAAAGTTAATAGTGGATAAAAGTGGAGAGGCGGTATTCAAAGTGACCGAACAGCTTAGCAGGTGGTTTGTCCTAACATCCATCCAGCATGAGAGGGGAGACTGTTGCCGCCTTCTGAATTTTGAGCATATCTGAAGATGGGTAGTCTGTCTATCTGACTTGAGAAGGAGCTTTCCTGCTATCTGCGTGCGTGTGTGTGTCTGCGTGGATGTGTGATCTCATGCCTCTTACAAAGTTGGTTTTGTGGACATGTAAAACCATTGCTCATGTAATTGCAGTCTCGAGTGGGCAAGCATGCACGAGTGTGTGTGAGAGAGAGTGAGAAAGGGAGTGCGTGTGTGTGTGTAACGCAGTGCTCTCTTCTGCCTCCTCTCCTCTCCTCTGCTCTGTCCATCCCTCCATCTCTGCCCCTGTGCTGTAGATGACTCTGACCACGGCCAGTCGAGCGAAGTCTGGGGCGACTCTTTAGCGCCGCCCTGCAGGATCCACGCAGGTAACTGCTCCTCCAGCGGGACAGACAGACAGACAGACAGAGACAGACAAGCAAACCAAAACAAACACAAGTGCCACAAGGTTACCTGTGCGGTGCCTGGAGAGTTTCTTCGCAAGCATGTGCCCACCCCCCCACTCTCTTGCACTCAAGTGCACGCACACTTTAATTCGAGCAGTCACACTCGTACACCTGCGTGCGTTCACACGTGAGTGGCTGGCTTGAGCTGGAAATCTTTTTTTCTTCTGGATGCTTCCCTAGGTGCTGTTCAATGCCCTCTTTTGACACCGGCTGTCATTTCCGAACTTTTCCTCTTTTCCTCAATGTTGTGTGACTAGATAGTCTGTAGAATCCTTATTTTCTAGTCTTTTATACTGCTCGGTCTATTTTCATTTCTAACTTTTGTATTTTTTTCCCCCCTTTATTAGCCGTCTGCGTTGCCATAGCGATACTCAACAAGGCTAGCTACTGCCTTTTCTATTTCTGGCAGCATATTCAGACAGATTCTCACACACACAGTCTTGCATGATGAATGACAATAGGTGAAGTACAATCATGGGTGTCCGTCGAGGGGAGGATTATCCAAGTGTTGCAGTAGTGTATATGTGTGCGTGTTTAGTTAGGTCATTGTAGGGTGTACAGAACTAGTGACTCATCTGTGTATTGGTGTCTTCTCTCCCTCCCTATGTTTCTCTCTCGCTCTCCTCCCTTAGAGAAAGATGGACCTGATAAGAAGAAGGTCAAGAAGGAGGCTGCTGGGAAGAAGTCCTCTTCCTCCTCCTCCTCCTCCTCCTCCACCCCAGTTAACATCCTGTTTGGCTACCCGCTATCTGAGCGCAAGCAGATGGCCCTGCTCATGCAGATGACGGCCAGGGACAACAGCCCAGGTACAATTATTTCCACACACACACACTATAACTACCTTTGGAATTAACTCACTTCGAAGCAGCTCTGCTGATGTACAACATAACATCACTTCCTTTGATGAGGTATTGCTTATATGAAGCAGCCTGTGTTGCTGTTCATTCTATAGCCTGTGCATGTGCACACGTGCTGCAGTTTTTATTGACGTCAGAGCCTGCTCGTGTTCCTGCAGCAGAGTCTGAGTAAAGCCAGCGCTCCTGCCTGATCCCTGAGTCACTCTGTGTGTAAAAGGGAAGGTGGTGACTCACTGGTACTTTTTCTCTCTGTTCTCCCCTCCTCCCCTTCGGTCTCGCACTCATCGTGTCCTCCCCTTTCTCTCTTCTCTCTTTTTATCTCTTGTTCTGTCCCTTACTTTCTCTCGCGCTCTGAATCCTTGCTACTCTTTAAATCTCTCTACTCCCTACCTCTCCCCCCTCTCTGTCTCTGTCTGTCTCCCTTTCCTCCTACCTCTCTCTCTCCATCCCTCCTTCTCTGTGTTTCTCCTTCCCTCTTTTTGCTCCTCCCCCTCTCCCTCAGACTCAACGCCATCTCACCCATCCCAGACGCCGCCGGTGCAGAAGAAGCACACTGGCAGCAGCTCCACATCGCGGCAGAAGGACAAGGTGAACAAGCGCAACGAGCGAGGAGAAACGCCATTGCACATGGCTGCCATCCGTGGCGACGTTGCACAGGTGCGCCAGCTCATCAGCCTCGGGGCTGATGTCAACGTCAAGGACTTCGCAGGTGAGGACACAGAAACACACATTCTCTCACACACACACATCTGCGTGCTCTCACATGTGGGTGGCTGGTATGAGCTGGAAATCGTTTGGCTGTCTCCTCTTTCACACCTTTTGTTGTGACGATGCACAAATACACACAGAAACAGACACCGACACATGCATGTACACATGCGCACACACACATGCAGAGACATGAACATACACATACATATTCACACAAACTCATACACACAACAAAGTAGTACTTTACATACAGGTATACACATGCATTGATACTGCGCAGTGTCATAATCGCACAGTCAGCATGACTTGGCACATTGTATGGTAGTGCCTGCTTGTTTTGCGATTGCATGGCATCTTGTTCTTCTGTGTGGCTGAGAATATGCACAATACAGGTCTGCAGAATTCCTCTCACTGGTGTGGTCTGTTGCCTTTGCTGTCTGCTGTGGTCAGTGAAAATGTTAACTGCAGATGTAGAGTAAGGATGCAGACAGACACTGTAGCGCATGGAGCATGCAGTCCTGCGCCTAAGCGAATCTACATGGTATTTAGCTTGCCTGTGACTGCATAAGAGGAAAAGCTTGGTAGTGAGGTGTCTTATTCTGAATAGGTTTGGTATGTATGATTGGTGCATGCCATTTATATCAATTCATGTGAGTTTTAATGAATGAATTGCCTGCATGTATGTCAAAGAAAGCATGCATTACCGTAATAATAAAATACCTCATGAGGAATGGAATGCTTTTGTCAGTTGTGATGAGACAGTATTTGACATGTGTAATGAATACACATACAGTGTGATGCAATGTAAAATGTAATGTACTGTTTTTAAATTACTCAGCCTAAGATTGTCAGCACCATGAATAGTGATGGAAGTTCATTCAGGTTGGGCTTGCAAATGCTCTACTATAGTGATAGAATGTCACACTTCGGTACTCTATTTCCATGACTGCAGTGTCACTGGATCTAAACAGACTTTCGAAGTGGCATCGACAGCATTGCATATAGCAGCGTTTCTCAAACTATGGGCCGCGGACCGGCACCGGTCCGCAACGTGGAGACTGCTGGTCCACGGAGCCGTGGAGTGAAATTAGGCCCGGTGCTTGGTGTGATAATTTGCTGCGCAATTGATCAAGGAACCGCAGACCAACAGAAAAAGAAAACAAACGTTTCTGCATTCAGGAGGAAATGCATGCTAATTCAATGTCACTAGACATGGAGCCGTACAATTAAGTAGTGGTATGAGCGTTCATTCAATGCATGCATGCGCGCGACAGAAACCGAAACTACCTGATAACGTTGGTAGCAAAGCTCCGCTTCAACCTGTCGGAAGGCTGTTTAAATATTTCACTGCATTTAATAAAACTACGTGGACTCTTGCAATTTCCATAGAAACAGAGCAGAGACTGTATATAATACACTGTCTAGCATTGAGTAGGCCTCTGAGTATAGTCAAATTTGAATATAACGTGGCCAAAAGATATTGTAGCCTTATTAGTCTTCCTATTAAAGATCTCCAGAGATTTACGCTTATCTGCTCCGCCGTTTACCATACACAAAAGTTACATTCAGGCATTCAAATTAAATTTCTTTAAAAAGCATGTACATTTTTTTTTCTCCATTTGCCTAAGTATTTCTCATGCAAGCATCATGCAACCATGCAAAAGCAATTAACTTAACTATTGTAATTATTATCTTACATTAGTAAAGCAGTCCTCTGATGTGCATGTTTTCACAATGTTAGCACTTTAAACATTGACTGCTTTGAAGTGAAAGTGCATGTATAACAATATAGCATAATAATAATTGTGATAATGATAATCATCATGATAATTTGATGTGGGGGGGCTACGTGTAGGTGGGCCCTATGACCCCAAAGTCTGCCATGACCGGGCCTCAGGTCAAAGAAGTTTGAGAAAGGCTGGCATATAGAAATGTGGCATCGATTCTACCTCATAAATTGTTTTTAAATGTGGGCTATAGCCGTTTAAACATATTTTACCTGCGAAGCAGCAGCTTAGCCACATAACACGGATTCCTTTTTAGGTGTAAAAGTAAGAAACAAAATCCCAATGCATATTTCACGTCTTATCAAAAGCTGACGGCCGTTAAGTGACATTTCTGTTTTTATGGTGCTAATTTGGTCAGACTACCTTAGACTGCCTTGATTATTAAGTAAGGCTTAGTCCTGGATAGGAATGTAGAAGTGCGTATGATGGCTAACACTGATCATCTCACTCCTGACTGACAGGTTGGACTCCGCTCCATGAGGCGTGTAACCTTGGGTACTACGACGTGGCAAAGGTTCTGATCTCTGCGGGGGCGGAGGTCAACACGCAGGGCCTGGATGATGACACGCCTCTTCACGACGCCTCCAGCAGTGGACACAAAGATGTAAGTTTGCTGTTGCGTAATATCCACTCTTGTAATCATGTGATGTGCATCATATAACATGAAATGTATAGGTTTATTTATTGATTTGATATTATTGTACTTACTACTACGCTTCGCTCTGTGTCTCTGAACAGATTGTGAAGTTGCTGTTGCGGAACGGGGGCAACGCATTCCAGGCCAACAAGCGGGGCGAGCGGCCTGTAGATGTGGCCGACTCACAGGAGCTGGAACAGCTGCTGAAGGGGGAGGTGCAGCTGTCTGACCCCGAGGATAGCTCCTCCGGTAAGGGCTTGGAGCGCCCAGGTAAAGGGCACCCACTGTAGCTTTGTGTATTAGCTGCAAATGTGTTTGTGTTGAAACTCCATAACACCAGGAGAATCCTGGTGTTCGAATGTTCAGTCCAGGATGAAGTTATGGTTACGGCAGTGCCATAGTCCACAGTAGTTATGGTTATGGCAGTGCCATACCCCTGTTGCCTCACTAATTTGTCATACAAATTAGTGTCAGATCAGGAATGTTTCAGATGTTTGTTTTTTTTTCTTTGTCACTCTAGACTCTGAAGACCCCCCTTCTGTTAACCCATCCAGTGTGGATGACAACATGGACGATTCTGATGGAGATAAGGACTCTGACAGCAAGCATGCATCAGGGATGACGGCAAAAGCTTCATCCTCCGTGTCTGGCCTTGACGAGTATGAGTTCAAAGATGAGGAAGAGGAAGAGGACCTGAGCAAAGCACTGAACGACAGGCATATCCTTCGTCGTGAACTGCGTCAGAAGGAGAAGGAGGAGAAGGAACGGAACCACTATGCGTCAAAGCAGGCCAGCAAGAGTGAAACTCCAAACGCCTCAACTAAGCCCAAGAAATCCAAAGCCTCCAGAGTCATCTACTGCACTTCGGATAGCTCCAGCGATGAGGGTGACGCTCCTGCTGAGAGGAAGGGTTCTCCGACGCGATCAGGGTGTGTGGACGGACATAAAGCAGAGAGTCGGTCAAAGAAAGACTCCCAAGGTGGGATCTCTATCTCAGACCAAAAGGACAAAGGAAAGGTGAAAAAGAAGAGCAAAAGCCAGAGTAAAAACAAGGAGAACCAAGAAGTCCGGGAGGACGGGAAGGAGAACAGCAAAGCCCTGCTTTTCTCCCCATCCACAACGTCAGAAAACTCTGACAAGGTCACGAGGGAGGAGGACTCCTTCAAAATGTCCTTCAGCCCAAAAGATGACTCCTCTGTCCACCTCTTCCATCTGTCTGCTGTGAAGTCACCTAAGCTCAACCACAGCCTGTCAGACAAGCAGCCCACTACTCCTCTCAAACAGGAGAACTCCAAGACTTGTGTGCCCATAGTAGGTGATGGACCTTGTCAAGTCGATGGTATCAAGTACAACCATTGCACGGATGGCGAGTACTGTTTAGAGAGCTCTAGCAGTAAGGGCTGCAAACACAAGGAAAAGAGCAAACATCACCAAAAGGACCTGGGACTGGAGGGAGACGACAGAAGCTCCAGCCCTTTCAAAGATGGCAGCTTGGGCAACAGCGTGGACGGTGCAGACATTGCATTGCGAAAGACTGACAAAGACGGGAAGGTTGTGAAGAAACACAAGCTCAAACACAAGGAGAAGGAAAAAGACAAGGAGAAATCTAGGAAGGAGTACGAAGCAGACAAGAACCGCCACCGGCCGAAAGAGAAGGATGGGAGGAAGGATGCTCAAAGAAACATGGAGTTTGACCGGGAGTTCTGGAAAGAAAACTTCTTCAAAAGTGACGAGAATGAAGAACTCATGTCCATGGGAAAGAACGCTGATTCCTCTCTGGGCAACTCTTTGCAAAAGGCCTCAGGTGGATCGCCTGTCAAAGAAGAGAGGGGGACGACAAAAGACAAGTATAGTAGTAGCAGCAGCAGCAGTACTAGTAGTAGTGGCAGTAATAAAGACAGGCGACCAAAAGAAGAGCGAGAGAAGGACAAATCTGTGAAGAGAGAGAAAAAGGACACCACCTGCAAAGAGGAAAGAGAGAAGGAAGGGAGAGATAAAGAAATAGAGGATTGTGTGCCAGATGTCGTGGGCTCAGTGCGGGTTCCAGAAGAATCTCAGCACAGCGTGAAGGAGGAGGTTGAGGACAAGCATGTCACTGACCCGGAACACCAGGATCCCTCAGAGAAAAGCTCCCGTGAGAAAGGAGATAAGAAGCTACCTTCAAAGGACAGAGAGGGAGAAAAGTCTGAGAAAAAACACACAGACAAGGAAAAGAAGATCAAAACCGAGCACTTCTCCGATAAATATGAACTGCAGAATTCCACTGATAAGTGGAAAGAGAGGGAAAAGACGTCAGGCAGCACCTCTCATTCACCCGGTGATAAAAACAAGGAAAGTGAAAAACTAAAATCCCTGTCAGCAGCCAAAAAGCATGAGGAAAACCGCAAGAGTAAGGATAAACCTGATCGGAAAGCTGAGAAGGATCGTTCTGAAAAGGAACATGCTGCTGGCGAGCACAGAGAAAGAGAAAAAATCAGTTCTGATAGGAAAGGCCGAGTTCCCGATAAAACAACAGACCATAACAAGATGGATCGAACAAAGGAGAAGGACAAGGAAAAAGAGAAGGATAAAGATCGGGATAGGAAAAAGGAAAAATCTAAAGAGAACTCCTCTTCTTCTAGCTCAAATCTTAAACTGCTTCTGGAAGACAAAAAGGGCTATGTGTCAGAGAGCAGCAAAACTGCCCAATCAAAGGTGAAGGAGGATGTTCCCAGGACACCAGAGAAGGATCGGGACAGACGGGAAAGAGAACGGGATTCTGATCGCCATCGAGATCGGGAAAGGCACAAGGACAAGGACCGCTCACTGCAGCAGGGCAAAGTAGTGAAGCCTAAGCCTAGTGAACCAGAGGCAGACAGGACCAAATCCAAAGCTTCACCGTCCTCTAGAGACGTCCGGCCCAAAGAGAAACGATTGGTCAATGACGACCTGATGCAGACAAGCTTTGAGCGAATGCTGAGTCTTAAGGACCAAGAGATCGAGCAGTGGCACCGAAAACACCTGGAGAAGATCAAGCAGAAGGAGCGGGAGAGGATGAAGCAGAGGCCTGGCTCAGACCTCAGCAAACAGAAAAGCAACAAAGACAAATCCAAAACCCCTTCCTCCTCCTCTACAGGCGACACCTGCCCAGGCAAGGAACTCTTGCGCTCCAAGAGCTCAGAGGCCTCTGAACCACATAGCCGGGACAAACCCTTGAGGGATGCCACCAGTGGGAGAACAGTGTCACTTGATTCGAAGAACTTGTCTGCCTTCGGTAAGTTGGGCCCTGCCTTGGAGAACAGCCTTAGTCGATCCCCAAGACCAGAGAGCGAGCGTTCAGGTCACATGTCCCGGTCAGTGTCCATGGTCTCAGTGGCCAGTTCAGAGGACTCGTGCCATGCCACAATACTGACGCCCAGACCAGCTGAATATGACTCGGACCTCAACCTTGAAGCTTCAGACTCACAGCCACCCTTCCTCCAGTCTTCCCTCAATCTCCAGTCCTCCAGATCGCCTGTGGTCCACGAGAAAGACATCAACAGTCTTCCTGAAGCTCAGAGTAACAGGACGCCACTGTTGAGCCGTAATGTGTCTCCCTATTTAAAGGCCATTCTGGATGAGGATGCCAGGCCTGCGCCCACTGAGGGAAGAACTTTTGAGGAAACCCAGAGGACTGGATCGTCCCATTCCAGCGATGAAAAGTCAAGGGCCATGCTGCCAGAAACAAGTTCAGTACAAGTGCAGGATAATCAGAGCCAATCAGCACAGAGTCACCCCAGCTCTACAGCTGAGACTGAGAGTCTTAATAACCCAGAAGCTGAGGGAAGTGTGACGGGACCTCATTTAATACAAGGGCCAAACTCCAGAGATCCTGGGTGCAGTCAACAATCCAGCCTCTCCCAAGGAAGTTGTACTTTGGCTGTTCCCGTTGACCACCAAAAGCCTTCACTATCTGAATCTTTGTCAGGAAGTGATGTGCAGTGTCCACCACAAGAAAACCCATCTGGTCCTGATACGATAGAAAGCCCCAATAAGGACAGCAGGGATTTGTCTGTTACACTTGTGTCACGCGTATCAATGTCTCCTCTACCGTCTCCACAACAACACTCAACCAACACCAAAGCATCTTCACATTCAGTTAGTCAGCAGGACGCCACCATTGATACCATCATCGACCCCTCTCTAAGACCAGATGGCCCCTTGCCTACAAGTGTGGAGCCACAGGATAGAAGTATAGCAGAAACAGCAGATGTTCGATTGGAAGAAAAGGAGTCCACGTTGGGGGGTTCCAGAATGGAATGGATGAGCAGCCCAGCAACTCCTCTGAGCACACTCAAATCAAGCCCAGATACCAAAAGAAATGCAGAGACAAAAGATGCAGCACAGGCGATGGATGCAACAGACCCTGCTGCCACAAGGCCACAAACAGAAACCTTATCATCTAGCGATGCTCAGATACAAAAAACAGAACATGTTTCTCTCTCGTCGTCCTTACAGAAAGCCGAATCTCTGTGCCCAAGTCCTGCCCATGACCCCGAGGAGCCAATGGAAGTCACCACAGAAGCTCCAGACGGGAGCAGTGGTGTCGAGATGTTGGCAGAGAAGGCCAGTACATCGTGGGAGACAACCACTCAGTTCCCATCTACTTCTGAAACCAAACCGGAAGTTGCTGAGGAGAAAAACGATCAACCAGCCGCTGAGGATCAACCACCTTTAGAGTCTAGACCTATAGTCCCCCTCAATGAAGGTGAGAAGGGTCCAATCTCTGGTGCAACTAGCCAGTCAGACGGCAGCACAGAGATGGGGTTGTTGGAGGGCACCTCAGGAGGCTCTTCCCCACTATCGGTCACAACCTCGGAAAGGGATACTGATTCCTCTGGAGCCAAGGCTAAGGCTCGCCCCCTAGAGGATGAGGTGGACATTCAGGTCCATCACCCGAGGAAGAGGAAGATGCCTCGCGTGTCTCCTTCTACCCAGCCTGTCCTGACAGCCCAGCAGATGAAGGAGCGCACTCAGCAGTCCCTGGCCGCCATCGTGGACTCTCTGAAGCTGGAGGAGATCCAACCCTACCAGACAGAGCGGGCCAACCCTTACTACGAGTTCCTGCACATCCGCAAGAAGATCGAGGAGAAGCGTAAGGTGCTCTGCAGTGTGATTCCGCAGGCTCCTCAGTACTATGATGAGTACGTCACCTTCAACGGCTCATACCTGATTCATGGCAACCCACTCAGCAAGCTGTGCATACCAACCGTGAGTTCTCAGCATCATGTCTACAAACTAATTAACACTAAAATAAACTAAATTTTATAAACGTATCAGCCCATCTGCGTGCAATAGAAAAATGTGTTTTAGAAAAATGAGTGATAAGATAAATGATAGGGGATTCTGAAGAGATGATTTTCTTTTAATTTATATGAATTTTAAATTTAGACATATTAAAATTAGACAGATGATGGTAATTATACAATACTGTGGTTTGTCCCTTCGTAACTCATTTATTTATTGGTCTTGTTGATTTGTTTCTTTTTAAATGACAGATAACTCCCCCACCCTCGTTGCCTGAGCCCCTGAAGGAGATGTTCAAACAGCAGGAAGTTGTGCGGATGAAACTGAGGCTTCAGCACAGCATAGAACGGGTGAGTGAGACGGACATGACCTTGTTCTGAGGAGATTTTCTGAGATTCTCATTTTCAACTACCTTGCAGATGTATAATTTTTTTGTTGCGCCACAATTCTGTTAGCATAGTGTGGCAAGGGTCAAGAATATGCTGCATGCAGAGAAAGGCCCTGTGGTCCCTTTGTTGTTTGCTCAAGTGTCTATAAGCTGCTGTTTGTCGTAACTGTAATTCTATTGTCCGAATTAAATGTAATGTAAAAAATCCATATTTACTATTTACAGGAGAAGCTGATAGTCTCAAATGAGCAGGAAGTCCTGCGCGTCCACTACCGTGCTGCCAGAACACTAGCCAATCAGACACTTCCCTTCAGCGCCTGCACTGTCTTATTGGACGCTGAGGTCTACAACATGCCCCAGGAAGTCCAGGCAAGTGGCATGAAGCTACTACACCACTTATCGCTGCACTGTTGTTGATGGGGAAAGTACTTTATGGAGAGGGACTGCCTATATATTTTAGACCAGTTAATTTTCAGGTAACTTAGCTAATAAGATAACTCATAAGAGAGGTTGATCGCTAATGGGAAGGTTATAAACCTGACCTATAGACCTATTTTTATCCTTTTGAAAAAGGTGGTATGCTGAGTTGTTTGGGTTTGTGTGCAGGGGGAAGATGGGAAGACTTCTGTCAGAGATCGCTTCAATGCCAGACAGTTCATGTCCTGGCTGCAGGATGTTGATGACAAGTTTGACAAACTTAAGGTAGGTCTGACGGGAAGGACTGGCAGAAATGTTTAATTTTTTCCATTTTGAAACTTGTGTGTTTTCCATGATAAAGATAAACTTGTAAATGTGTAAAATTACATTTCTGATCTTTCACATGCAGCACCCTAGCATATGTTTTTTTTTTTTTTAATTTTTTAACATTGCCCTCTGTTATCCCTTCTGTCCTGTTATCTATTCCTGTCCTCCATCTCTCCCTCTCCTTTTCCCTCTCTCCCTCCCTGTCCTTCATCTCTCCTTCCCCCTTGCTCTCTCCCCTTCCCTCTTCCTCCATCTTCCCTTTCCCTCTCTCCTTCCCTCCCTATTTCTTTCTTTCCCTCACTCCTTTCACAGACGTGTCTCTTGATGCGCCAGCAGCACGAGGCGGCTGCTCTGAACGCGGTGCAGCGTTTGGAGTGGCAGCTGAAGCTGCAGGAGCTCGACCCAGCCACCTACAAGTCCACCAGCATATTCGAGATCTCCGAGTTCTACATCCCCTTGGTGGAGGTCAACGATGACTTTGACCTCACCCCCATATGACCTCCCCCACCACACCACCATAGCGACCCTTAAGACTCGACACCCGAGCCCACGAGGACGGAACAGGGAATGTTCATGCCGCCTAGCCTCGGAGCCAACGGCTGTTCCCACGGTAGTCTGGCCTCACAGCGAACATGAAGCACTTAGTTGGAGGAGCTGGTGTGTTTGTGTGTGTGTGTGTGCGTGTGCGTGCGCCCGTGTGTTTTGAATGTTTGTGTGTATGAGTGGGTGAGCGTGTCTGCGCTGCGCACAGTAATGACGTCATCCTGTGACCTGTTGCTCCTGAGCTCTTACATGCCCTAAATAAACAAACAAACAAACAAGCAAGCGCGTGTGAAGAGGCACGTGAGTGGTGGTCGGTTCCCCTCTGGCCTGAGCACCTCTACTGGGCCCAAACACAGGCTCCTGGTCCAGATGCACTTGTGTCCCCTGCCAGGCCTGGTCCAACCACGGAGGTCCTGCGGCCTGGCCCACCGCCACACTCTGCACTTGTTCTCGGTCCATGAGGGGTTGCCGCAGGACCGGGTCTGACCTTATTGCACTTAAAAGACCCTTCTCAACCCTCCAGAGCAGATAATGGATCACCCCAGCACCGAATCAAACTCAGCCCTATCCCTCCCACACACAAACTGGCTCGTTGTCAGCCGAGATGGATGGAGGGAGGGAAAGGAGAAGAGAGATGTCCCTTTTCACTTCACTCTTACCAGAGGACTTGAGAGGTTTTGAAACCGAATATCTATACACATGTACAGACTGTGCTCCAGCATCTGTTCCTTTTGTTTTTGTTTTTAACTTATTTTATACGTACTGATTGTGCATTTGTACATAGCAGTGTAATTATTGTTTTGATTATTTTTTTTTTTCAACTTGTAAAAAAAAGTACATTTTAAAAAAGGACATTCAATCTAAGGAACTGAAATTGAAACAAAAAAGGAAAAATTTCAAGCGATTGATCCTTTCTTGATTGTAAAACTTCTAATGTTTCTGTCTGTTTAATGGACCAGAGTTTGGTTTATTTTTTATTTTTAATATATATCTATATATTGGTCGTCTCCTCTGTCGTTGTTTGATGTCGCTTAATTCTTAAGCATGTGCGTGTTCTTTGGAATTTTTTTGTTGTTGATTTCCTTCTCTCTTGTTTTCTTACGCATTTCTTCCTGACTGTTTCTCCTTGTGGGGGTTGTCATCACAGCAGCTGTTCTTAGACTTGTGATGTCGATGCTGTGCATGCGTTCGTTCTTTTTTCTGTGGACTCTAGTGAGGTGAACCGCAGTGGTCCCTGCTTTTTCCCCCACCCTGCGCCATCGTCGTGTCTCCTAGCAACAGCTCACCTCCCCATGTATCGTCTTTGTCTCGCGCACATTGAGGAACTTTAAAAGAAGAGAAATAAGAGTTTCGTCACGTGGCTTCTCTTTAGAGGAAAAAAAAATAAACCTTACTTTTACAGTTTCAATGTGATATCACAGCAAAACCTATTTTTACAACATAATGCCTTTTGAACGATGGTTCTAAAAATATGTCTATTTTAATATTTACTTGTTACATGACCTGTAAATAGCTGTAATATATAATTGAATAAATTTTATTGGTTGTGAAATTAAAGTTTGCTTCATGTGTTTTTCCTTCTACCTACACTACAGCTAAATCATTTATTCGAATGAAGGCAATTCAGTTTGTGTTTCATCATGATTGTTACACTGGCAATAATGATTATTACATTGCCAAATTAACAGTAACATGATTGACTCATAAACCTAGGATTTCTGTCCAGAAGGTGGCAGTATTTACAAATGACATGTCAAGACCTACAGTAAAAAGGTCCTCAGAATGTGTATGGGCATTTCTATCTAGAGAAGTTGGAATCCTGCTTTGACTATATGTTTTTAGCAATACAGATAATCATCTCTGTCAACATGGACGATTTTACAAGTACAGAAAAAATGGTTAGCACTGCAGTTCCTGTTTTAGTCATTCCTGGTTGAGCCCAAAGTGAAAAATCTTTTTTTTTTAATCAGTTCAAAAGTAACACGCGCAATATAAGCAATATGCTGCTTCAGTGGGCCAGAAATTTAACCTGGAGAGCATCTGCCAGTGCCTTGCTCTCCAGAAGGAAGTGAGTGTGTGTGTCTTTAAGAGCTCCAGACGGGCAGTGCACGACACTGTAGGCTACTCACCTTGGTCAGTCTGTGTAGCTTGGAATTGACTTTCTTTGAGTTGACTGTGCGATGTGAGCCTGTCTGGAGAAAGAAGTTTGGCATTAACGAGTCGGACCATCATATTATCGCTGTGACGGAACGGAAGGATGTGTGATTTCTTTTTTAATTGTTTCATTATTTACCTTAAGTGCAGAGGACCATTATGAGTTTTGAAAGGGATCCATGCAGGTTGGGTTTTTACTAGTTATTACATCGTAACTTACGCACGACTAAGCTGTTAGGCTGGGTGATATTAAACGACATTAAACAAAATGTAAATCTTACCAAATTATACAGTATGTACCGCCTAGGCTACATCTGCTACACAAAGAAGAAAAGGCACATTTCCCATATTCTCCATGCCTTAAACTTGTAAGCTGTCCCAATTCTTAACTTTCAGGCCTTACTCCTGCAACTCAGTCCCGAAATACTGGGGGCCAAACTTGGTGCTTGTAGCCTAAGTTCCTGGGGCCTCATTTATAAAAGGGTTGCGTAGAAACCATCCTTCATTTGATCTTAGATCATTTCTGAAATGATCAGGGGCCTCATTTATAAAAGGGTTGCGTAGAAACCATCCTTCATCTGATCTTAGATCATTTCTGAAATGATCGTACGTGTGATTCAGAGAAAACGAACGTACGCACAAAAAAACGTGCTTTCGCCACCCTTCCAGATGTGCCTATTATAAATCACAAACGAACGTCAACTTGTGCGCAACCGGATGGTTTTAGGTCTCCGCCTTGTAAACACCCCCTCATCAATATCATTAGCATATGTTTTAATGAAATAAATGGCCTAAAAGCTGTAGCTTATGTAAAATTATATATTGAAAACATTGTATAGGCCTAGCCTATGCCATCTGATGTTAACTAGCCTATATGCGTCAGTTCGAATAGCTTACCTAATTATGTTTTTTCCAGCAAAGCTTTCTGAAAAGAGATCGTATGCATCCATGTTCATTGTCCTCTGCTCGCTTTCATTCCTTTTGCTTGCAGTAATGTGAATAATCAACATTTCGTATGTTTGTAAGTAAGCTAGGCCTACTTTGTAGAAAAAAAAATGGGTAGGCCTAGCTTATGAAGGAAAGACCTCTAGGCCTATATAATCCTGTACGTTATGGTACAGTAGGCTACTGTACGTTTCCAATATGACCCAGGGTAATATGCTGATTTAGCCTACAAAACAGAGGACTAAATTATAAGCGTGATATGTCATGTAGGCTTAACGTTTCTTTTAGGGTAGGCTATGTTTTTGCTGAAAAAGTAGCCTAGTTCGCCGGTCATTTTTCATTCATTCTGCATATCTTTGCTATCATTTTCTTTCAATAATGTCCAATGGCTTAAACATTGTCCTTTATTGTTTGCTTTAGGCTTACCTTTATATTTTATCCTACATTATTCAACTCACGTATTGTCATCTGATCTTGGGCACTGCCAGTCAAAAAAAGCAAACAGGTGCGCGCTCTGCACCTCTTTACGCAACTCCGACGCAACACTAAATATGAAGATGCCCTGCTTTCAGAGGATAACTTCCGTCCCTTGGTTGTGTAGGCTATATATGATATAAAATATCAATAGCCTACATTGTATAGCTTACAGTCAAATATTACCTTTTCTGTTACGAAGCTGGGAATAGGCCTATGAGCGCAAATTAGGATGTAGTGGAGGCTAAACGCGAGTAAACGCAGTTTATCCACCTCTGAAATTTCAGAAATAGAGTTTAGGCCTACCCACCTCTTATTAGATTAGTTAACCACCTCTCAAAAAAGTTTATTCACTTTTAACATTCAAAACTGTATGATCAAATACTATCCTATATTCCCAATACTGCACAATAACCTCCAACATTATCAAACTGTTCGAATGCCTTTTTGAATGCCTTCCTCTCCTAAACGAGGGCAATTGGACATTTGATGGTCAATATTAGATTGGTGAGAACACTAAATATACTAGATCACCTGTAAGACCTGTTTCAATTATTCTATCGTAGGTATTGATTCCGTATGACCTTTGACCCCGAGCCGTTGTAGTCAGTAAACATTAGACTGTAAAATGAAGGAGAGAAAAGGAAATGTGCTGCCTAGATCATTGATTTGAACATTTACTTTTTTTAAAAAACGGCTTGATGGTGTTGATAAAAATAAAGTCCTCTGCAATGTCTGCAGCAAAGAATTTATATATCACCGGAGTTCATCAACTCTAAAGTTGCATATCACTGCAAAGAAACAGTGTTGACATTGAGGGGAGTGATACTTTATTTTTTATTGTGTCCCCTAGGTTATATCTGTGGCCTGAAATACCTTGTATGTGATAAAAAAAAAAAAAAAAACTTCTTCCCGAAGCACTTTTGGAATTTATCTCCTCAGCATATTAGGTCATATCATAGATTATTATGGCCATTATTAAAATAATAATAAAATAGTTTTTGAACTTTAATGTCACTAATGCTGATTATTCAATGATTCATTTGAATTTAAATATTTAAAATACTTTCACAGCAAAAATCATATATGTGATTAATTTAGATTAATTAATCACAGAGTATGTAATTAATTAGATTATTTTTTTTAATCGATTGACAGCTCTAGAAATAAGTAAGCTATACGTCTTTTCACTTTCTTAAGTGGGCTACAGTTCTCATTAGCAGTTTTATGCCAAACCATGAAACATTAAGCTGTGTCCAAAAACGTCTTTAAAAATCTTCTTATATTGATCATGCACATGGCAAAGAAAGACACGAGATCGTTGGTCTTGGAATTTTGAAAATGCATCGCACTTAGACCTCAGATTATTTGCAGTACCCCGGCATTACCACAAGGAAATGGTCGTACGTCAAGTTTGAACCTGACGTGGAGATAAGCACTTTTCCACGTCAAAGACGGTTTTTATAAATCTGAGCGTTGGCATGGATTTGAGCGTACGCACGGTCTAAGATCAAATCTGTGCGGAGACCCGGGTCTTAATTAAAGCTAACTACCTATGGCAAGCTTCATTGCAAGTTAGCTCTGTGGCAGCAAAGCTTGCCGTCTTAACGTACCGAAGATCACAGGAGCCACTCGAAGGCAGAGGACAAAAGTGTGTTGAGCAAAACGTCTGCATTTCAGACGACTTTGTCTCCGCGAGAGTTTAACAGGTGCGATATATCAAAAACCCCATGTTATTCTCCCATAGGAAAAATAGCAAGGTACCGGATCTCAAAGATGACAGCTTTTTTGTAGGCGAACCTCAGAGGTCTATGTACACAAGCACATAAGCATACTGACCATCTAGTGTGTGCCTGGAGTCAATTTTATACACTTAGCTGTGGTCCCACCCATTTTTAATGATAGGTCATTTTTGACTCAGGAACACCAAAGATACAAAAAAGTTGAAAATGTAAATTATCAAAATTTACTTTATGTTCAGATGCCCTGTGTGAACAAAGTTGTAATACGGTTCCCAGGACAACAATCATCATATCAACTTCTTTGTTCAAAGGTCACAACATGTTCTTCTAAAAAAATGTTGTCTTGTTCCTTCTGCTAGATGCCATCTTCCCTTCTGCCAGATGTTTCAGGTTACTGTGTCCTGAGGATGGCTTTGTGTGTCTTCCTCCTGGCCCTACTCCTCCTCATCCTGTCTCTGGCCTGCAACAAGACCCTGTGTGCTAGTGATGTTAGCAAGCGTGTCATACAGGTGATGATACACATACACAGACAGGTTCAAGTTCAAGGTGTTATGGCATAAATGTGACATGTTTTGTGTATGCCATGTCACTAAAACTGAAATTAATTGCACTCACAAGGCCCTGATGTTTCTTAGAAAGTGGCTATTGCCGTTAAATCCACACCCATTCTCTCTCTCTCTCTCTCTCTCTCTCTCTCTCTCACTCTCTCACTCTCTCACTCACTCACACACACACATACACACACTCATTTATGCGTTCACTCTCTTACACACATGCACACATTATTCTTTTGAAAAAATATATAATGTCCGCAACACTGCTTTTGACTCCCAGATATTTAATGCACAACAGGCAACGTTTCGACCCTGCTGGGTCTTCTTCAGGCAAATGGTGGACACATTTGATGAAGGGATACAGTATATGTAGGCCTTACAATCAGCTGACCTACCATGTGATATCAACTGGTATGATTGGGTCTAAGAGCCCCACTAGTCACTCAATTAAGAGAACACTTACATACAGGTATTACACAAACCTATACATTTCAAAAAGGGCATAGAAAAAACAATAGCCGCAAAGGAGTACATGGCATTGCTATCAACAGAAAAGAAAGAAAGAAAGAAAAAGAAAAAACAATCAGTGGATAAACAGTTCCATATGTACAAGCCTACCCAAACAATGAAAGGACATTACCCCCACAGTCATAAAACCTGTAAATACAGACAGTTTCTGACCAAAATATACTACTACTATAGGAACGTTTTTATATCAAATTCCTCATTAAGACCATGGGGAGACATTGTATTTAAAAAAATGAATCCAAAAGGTTTTGTGTTGGAGTAACCTCTTGTCATGATCACCCCCTCTAGGTGGTTTATTGACCCGCTCCACCACAATATATCTGAGGGCGCTGACATAATGTCCGGCTAGTTTAAAATGAGCAGCAACAGGACTGCGCTCATCCCCTGTTCTAATAGTGCTCCTGTGCTCACTGATCCTGGTCCGAAGCGCTCGCGTTGTTTTGCTCACATATGCTAGGCCACAAGGGCAGCGAATCAAATAAATAACATGTGTGGTGCAACATGTAATGACACCGCGAATGGATAACGTCTTGCCAGTATGTGGATGATTAAAACTTTTACATTTATGTGTGTACGAGCACTGGGCGGAATTGCCACATTTATAGTTAGAATCAGGCATACTCAGAAAGGACGTCATGGGTTGCGATGTCATTTTTGACTAGGCGGTCTCTTAAGTTAGGAGCACGCTTAAAAACCAGCTTAGGTTTTTCTGGAAAAACTCTCATAAGTTTAGGGTCTGAATCAATAATATGCCAATGTTTGTGGACAGCTTTTCTGAATTCTGACACAAGCGGAGAATATTTTATGCAACATAAAGGGGACTTACTTGGATCTTTAGTGTGCTTTTTTGATCGAAGACACTCCTCTTGTGTTGTGTGATCAAAACGTATTTTGGCCGAATCAACCCAGTCTTGTTTATAACCTCTATTGAGGAATCTTTTAGTCAAGTCTGCAGCCTGCGCAGAGTAGGATGTATTGTTGCTGCATATTATTCTTTCCCACATGCACATGAAGGGAACATCCATCAAGTAGACCTTGCTGTGTCCATCACCACGGGACTGGCTACCAGCATTTTGAGGCATGTTTGTGTGTCTAGTCCAAAGAACACACACACACACACACACACACACACACACACACACAGAGAGAGAGATGCAGAGGGAGAGAGGTTTCTGCTCAACATCCTGCACACACACACACTCGCACACAGCTTTCTGCACACACATGCAGTTTTTTTGCTGAGCTTTACACACACACACACACACACACACACACACACAGAGGTTTGTGCTCAAAGTTCCCTCCATCTTTAGGGTGGGACTGAAAGCTTTACATCTTTACATTTGTGATACATAATGGTATATTTACTCCAATCAGTACCACTTCTAATCTCTGATAGATTCTTTCTATACAGATGTAAATATAGAGCTTCACAATTCCATGGAAAATGCAAAACAACTATCTAATCTCAGACATAAACTTGAAAGTGTCTTTTGTTCAATTTCTGTAACAGAAATTCCTGTAGAAATTCACAAAAGGCTCAACCATGAGATCTTCTGATCTGGCTCAGGTATACTGTGCTGTAGAGTCAGTGTCTGTCTGGGGTGTTGAAGGAAACCAGCCCAGGTGTCTGAACAACAGGAGCCCAGCTGTAGCTACAGTGGAGAACCTCTGGGAGGCTGTGTCTGTGTCACACACACTTGTTTTCCTCAGAGACACACACACACTTGTTTTCCTCAGAGACACAAAAGTGGTGTAACCGTTGGATGGTCAGAATTATTTATTTCAAACACACACACACACACACACACACACACACACACACACACACACACACACTGTTGGATGGTCAGAATTATTTATTTCAAACACACACACACACACACACACACACACACACACACACAAACACACACACACTGTTGTTCCATCTGTGATTTTCTGTTCTCTCCTTCAACCATCTCTTCCTCCTCCTTCTTCCCCTTCTGTGTCCTTTCATCTTCAACCAATTGGCTTCACATACCATAAACATACACACATTCTGGATCTCTCGCTTTCATACACACACATACACACACACACAGATACTCACACACTCACTCACACACACAAACACACTTACTTATACACTCACAGACACACACACACTTACAGAACAGATACAAACATACACATCTAGCAGCTGACCTCTATTTTCCCCAACCACAGTCCCTCACCATAATGACATTAAAATGTTCCACACACGTCCCATAATCTTCTCCTACATGCTGTCATCTACATGCTATTTTGGTAAATGTTACCGTATGTGGTGTCTCTCTCTCTCTCTCTCTGTGTGTGTGTGTGTGTGTGTGTGTGTGTGTGTGTGTGTGTGTGTGTGTGTGTGTGTTCCACTCAGTGGCTCAGTGTCAAAGGTTAGGTTTTGGTGTGCAGCAATGCAATATTGCTTGACATGAAAGTCTACAAGAATACTCGATTGATTTTGTTCCATTTTTAAATGTTTATAAATGACAAAGTTGCCATTGTTAAGGCATCAAGCAGCATATCTTCACTAAAAATGTAGTAAGTACTTTTTAAATTAATATAAAAACTGAGTGATTATGATCACTTGCTACACTTACTGCAAAATGTTATTGTATGGCCATGTAAGTATAAGCAGTAATGCAAAGGCAAAGCGCAGTATAGCCTATAAAACTACCAAATTCTGCCTAAATGTCAAAAAACTAAATGTTTAATATTCACCTCACTTTGATCTATCTAATGATACCCCTTGTTGTTGAATATAATTTGATGCTTATACTTGGTGTAAGAAAAACACAAAAAGCTGTTTTTCTCAGTTTGGCATTTTTGCAGATACTGCTCTTTAGCTTTGTAGGGCTGCTTGCCACATAAGTCCCTGCAGTTGTTGTATTTTGCAAATGTCATATTGTCGCATGTTTCATTTCATTCGGGAAAACTGAACAAACAAAACCGGCTTGAGCTGTACTGGTGTCGATAGAGAAAACCACTGAACAGTGGGAGCCACAGATAGGTGTCCTTTCACTAGGTTCCGCCAGCTGACACAAGAACACTGTCATCCGCTCAGGTTAAGACTTATATCTGATGAGGTGATGTAGGCCTAAAGCATGTAGGGCTAGTGTATAGGATTAGAGGTTAAAGTATTCTAGAAAAGGGGTTTTGTTAAAAATCTGACCTTGTTAATCCTGGGATGAAGGAAACTCTGGACTTTCTGTTCCAGTATGAAACTTAACTCAAACTCTGGGTCAGTTACCGTGGTAACTGACACTGTGAACCTAACCTGATTGCTAGCAGGATTTCTTTAATAAACCCAGTGTTGCTCTGTATCTCCTCCCTTCTGATGAACAGCTATTGGACATGGGTTGTCATTTTCTCATCTGTCTGTCCGATGCATTAATGCTTTATGCATTCATTTGCATAGTCTATACCCGGGAAGAGATTCCAAATAGATATGCCGCCATCCATGATAACTAATCAACGTTACCATTTGTAAATTGAAATTTACTCAGTAGCTGAAAAATGTCACCACTGTAAACTGTTCATCCTGTAAACTAGTATCCTACTAAAGCTATTTGAAAAGAATCTACTGCATTCAAACTCATTGACTGGCACAGCAAATTAATAATCGTAGGCTATCTTATTACAATTTGTGCTGGTTTGTGCCATAATAGGGTTAGATTTTAAAACAATTAACAGCACAAATGATAATTTTTACAGCACAAACAAATAGGAATACTTTTAATAATTTTCTGGTGATATGGAAAACCACTAGGTCCATATAAGTCTGAACTGTAAAATTGAATAAACAAACAATATCCTAATGGCACTGTACCTTTGAACCTTATTGTACTTGAACTGTAACTTTATTGTACCCTTATTGTACCTTGAATGTTGTAAGTCGCTTTGGATAAAGACGTCAGCGAAATGACGAAGCCCTTATTTGGACCTTCCTGTGACTGCTCCCCTTCTACCTCACTCCAGACAAAGATGCATATTCTATCAATATATCTGACCACGAGTCCTCTGGCTCTTGGTTCATTGTCTTGGCTTCACTTTGCGCTGTGCTGTGCATGGAGCAGAGGCCATAAACTTTGCTGTAATGATCTTCATCATCTTCATCATGTCTGAAGAAACATCCAATGGGGAGGGGGTTTAGAGAAGGAGAAGACACTGTGCCATCAATCCAAGAGAAGATCTTTCAACCAATTGAAGAAGCCCATGTAGACCAAGGTCTGCAAGCACCCTCAGGGATTATTCACCATGGCAACTAATGATTCCTGTTACAGTGCCGGATATGGCCGGGACATGCAGGAACCCCAAATGCGGTACGTAATCAAAAGATTGAGGAACTACTCACCGTCTTGGTTGTTCTGCCTGTGTGATCTGGGTGTGCCGTTGCCCAAGGCACAGTGGTGAAAATTAAGTATTAAAGGAATTATCCGGAGTAAAATGCACTTTAGATCAATTTACGGATGATTGGGAGTACATACGTTGAGTTGACATCAAAGTCATTCGGATGTGTTTTGAGAAAGTTCGATTTTACCGTTTTTAGTCAAAACTCGTTAGCCTGGAAGTGACCAGGTCAAGTCATTTCGCAGCTACAAAACGCTATTTTTATACGTCTTCTACAGTTCCAAACAACATTACACTTACGTGGTAGTGAGTAGAGGGTCCCTAAAGCCAAATCGAAGTATCCCGAGGTCTTTATGTGGTCAGATAGAGAGTCCAGAATGAATTTCATCAAGCCAGTACCTTTCCGGAAATGTTGCTGCTGCAGCTGGCGTCTTTAGGGGAAAGTCCGTAGGAGTCGATTGCCGAGTGTGGAGTAACACGCTCTGGAAATTCACAATTTCGTTGCCGTTTTAAAAAAAAAAAAAAAACCCATAGTCCAGTATTTCTTTCAAAATTGAAATGAAGTTGTATGGACTGGACTATGTTTTTTTTTTTTTTAAATGGCGACGAAAGTTCTCAAGTTCTCTCCGTCCTCAAGGCACCACCTCCTTGCCGCTCCACCTCTGCTCTGCTCCGCAGCCAGGGCCACCGCCAACTCCAGCCTTAAGCTGTCCGGCGGGGGCAGGGGCTCAAGGTCTTGTGTCAAAGTCAGTGCCCAGGCCAGCGTCACTACTTTATTTTCCAAGGCCGCTTCCTCAGACCGCTCTCCCAGTCGCGTGAAGTCCTTCTCTGCCGTGGCCACTGCATCGAGACCCTCTTCAGGCAAGCATTTCTCCCGTAGCTAGGCCCAGGCGACGGCTCGTTTCCTCCTGCGGCTTCTACTGAAGGCCTCTGTAAGCTTTTTAGTACCCCTTACAAGGGCTCTCTTCGGATCCTTTTGCTTGGGCCTCCACCTAGCGGTGAGCATGGACGGATTATGAACTTTCAGGCCCCTGGGCCCAGATGTATTAAGGGCCCCCCATTAATTGTCGCATATGTGGAAGGGGGGTTTGGAGGTCCTTCCTCAGAAATGTTTTAATTTGTTTGATGTGATTTCCTGTATTCTGGTGCATTTTGGGGATGGCCAATACTAAATTCAATCAGATTCATAGCCTACATCCTGATGTGTTGATATTGAGGCAATGATTTCATGCAAAGGCTTGGGCTTCAGGGCCCCCTGACCCCTTGGGCCCCTGGGCCGGGCCCGGTAGGCCCATGCAGTAATTCATCCCTGGCGGTGAGGTCTCCCACTCTCCTCCAGCACTGAAGACACTGTCTCCTACAGAACGCAACTTGCTCCTCCATGGAAAACGTGCCCATCTACAGGTGCTGCTTTGGAAAGCAGCAGACCGTCCTGATCCACCGGCTGTGGATATAACCGCGTTTGGAGGGAGTTAGAAGACAGGTATGAAGAAAGGAGAGGAACTTGCCCACCCTCGATTCAAGTCCTGTTCCTCCTCCTGATTTGTTAGATGTTATCAGCTGTAACTGCAAAGCTGGGTTAACACTGTGTATACATGTATCTGGAAAGTGCAGCTGTGCAGCTGCAGGCCTGGCCTGTACTAATTATTGTTTCTGCAAAGGCAGTGATGTTACATGTGGCAATATATTTACACAGCAAAAACAGCAGAAGGACAGGGATGAAGAGTCTGGAGAAGATGGCGACAGGACAACGGATGAGGACAGTGAGGAGTAGTAGAGGCTAGTTCTTCCCTTTGTTACTCAATTGTGGCCAGTGAATAGCTATTTCCAAAATGATTGTGGAATTCAGAAATAACTTGAGGATCCAAATTATTCCTAAACACTGAACATTTTTATCCTCCAAAAATCCGTCTAAATCGCCCCCGAAAACTCAGCAAAATCATCTAAATGAGAGTAAAAACGTGACCAAACCAAGTTTAAATAGTGATTTTGAATCTTGAAAATGTCAGATATGGACTCCCTAACCCCTAAAAACATACTAACATGGTCCATTTTGGCCAAGCAGCTCTTATAATATGATCAATATAGGTGATTATGCTAATTTATGCTAATTAGCTCAATTACACAAATTGCCCAACATATGCAAATTAGCATCAGGCAGTTTCTGCATGCTGGGAACCCATACTATATATTTCCATCATAAAACTTTGGTGTACTCAACATTTCCGGGTTCACCTTTCTGTCCACTGGACTACTATAGTGTATACTGGAGCAAGCTCTGTAGTGGTTGATCAACGAAAAATATGGTCTCCACGGCCTATTTGATGTGTTTTAATGCAAAAAAACACCCTTGGGTCAATTTTTGTTGCAATTACACTTTAAGCATGACCATAAGCTAGAGTCATGGACGAGGGGTGACCATATCCAGACCAGACCCATTCCGCACTTAGCCAGTTTTTACCGATTCTTCCATAGCGCTATTAGCGCTAGCAACAGGGCAGACTTATCAAGTCTTCAATTCTTCATTCAAAATGGCGTTGCCCTGAAAACAAGTGGAAAAGTTACTTCATGTAATACAAACTGTCTTCTAAATAAACTGTCAGCACACTTATAATGTTGCCAATGCCTCGTTTTAAATGTTAAGAACCTAATTACACTGTGGACGAAGTGTGGAGCTCTTGTTAGCCTTGTAGGTTAAATAAAAGATTTATGTGCAGTAGAAATGCCCTGTTGCTAGCGCCAATAGTGCTATGGAAGAATCGGTAAAAACTGGCTAAGTTCGGAATTCTTCAAGTCTGGATAGGGTCACCCCTCGTCCATAACTCTAGCTTATGGTCATACTTAAAGCCCCCCTGTGTAAGAATCTAATTAATTAATTAATTAATGACATACTCTGTGATTAATTCATCTAAATTAATCACATATATAATTTTTGCTGTGAAAGTATTTTAAATATTTAAATTCAAATGAATCATTGAATAATTAGCATTAGTGACATTAAAGTTCAAAAACTCTTTTATTATTATTTTAACTAGATGTACCGCATAGCGGTACAAAATATGACCGCCGCTCAGTCCTGTACATCCATTCCGCGAAAATAAATCATATAAATGAATTTGTCTCCATCTTCTACTCCATCCCCCACTCTTGAAACTTTTGTGTATGCTTGTTTGGAATGTGTGTTTGCGGGCCGCACACAAAGTAGCCTACTGGCGCTGCAAAGGTGAATAGATTTGTAGCACTTGCCAAAAAATGTGTAGCATTGTTATAAAACCTTTAAAATATCTAAACAATCACAAGTAGGGCAGTTCATCACAGTCCATCCATTGCAACTGGACTGATGAAAGGTACACCTTTAGGCTACATTGTATTTGGGAAAAGCAGAAAGTAGCAGCATAATGTATTTATTTATTTATTATTAAACAAAACAATCCCTGTCAGTTCCATGCAGTTTTCAACAGCTATCAAGAAGAGAGGTCATGTTATGGATTGTTGTGAATGTTTCTACATATGCATAAGTTTAGTCATCTAGTTCATATGATATTAAGCTTTATTGTCAATGCACAAATTAAATACCAGTAGTCTAAAACAAAATGCCGTTTTACCCAGTGGTGCAAATAACTGACATGTCCAAAAGGGCCTTCATGAAATGCGTTGCTAGACTGTTCATACACATTTTAACGGGCCAAGTTGAAGAGCTACTGTCCGTTATTGTTTGTGCAAATAATATGCTGATTCATGTTCCCTTGCATTTTGCAACTATGAGGTCCATGGTTAGTCTGGCTTTTGCCAGACCAAGCTCAATCTTTTAAGAAATTGAAAAGGAATCGCCGGCAGATCAGGCTGAGTTCACCCAGCCTAGTCCATTGTAGGCGCCCGATAGAAATATTGTTTAATTTTGCAATTGAGATATCCACGCACTGGCGCCCCCGCGGTTTCAGAGCTATTCTAAATGCAAAAATGCATAGAGGGAGTTATGACAAAACCGTGACTGTTAACAAACTATAAGCTATATAAGGTAGGCCCTATGCTAGGCCTATTATACACAACATAAATTGTCACTAGGCTATGCTGGCGACCCAAATAAAATCTCCTTTGGGAACCAATGGCTTACAGTATCAAGCGGACTTAAGCTGTCACCTCTTAGCGAAAAGTTAATAGTTTTGCATATCAGTAGTAATACATTTCACGCAGCTGTGTGAATCACGGAAAGCGACACTTCTAAATGGAACCCATCCCACTGTACAGTAGCTCAAGGTCTATGGCTAAAGCAGCCATAATGAAAGCGTTATCATTGTTTGGATACTTCACACACACGTGTTTTTTAATCACATAGACTACTACTACCAAGCTGGAATCAAAGCACATCGACTCCTCTCTCACACCCTAAACACGCACTTCGAACAAACAAAAAACGTCTCAGTCTCACGGTATAGCAATAGGCAAAACTGTATTGGACCGGTGTAACGTAGATCACGGGTGCGTTAATAAATCTACATTGCGGCGAGTTGACACAAATTATTCACTTTGACGAATTGATGTAGTTTCAGTCCTAGTTCTATCGAGCTGCCATTGAGAGTGCTTTCTCAACAGCACATACTGCAGAGCCATTAAATCTCTAAACAGCTTTCCATCCCTGAACCAGTATACCTCATGAAAAAAGGTTCTCCTAACAAGCCTAATTTGCACATCTCTTTACACTATTTTTACAATACTCTTCTATATGTTTTTATGCCACCCATAGTTTTATTGATCTATTTATTGTAGTTTGTGGATTTACGCTCTGCATCCCTATGCATCATGTCACTTTAACCTGACATCTCTCACTCTAGCCTCCTGGACTGTCATCCAGGTATGTTGTGAACAGTGTGCCTTTTTTATCTGCCTGTGTCAAGTGTGATCCTGTGTTGGATACCGTATATTATTTATATGTTCTATGTCTTTTTTTGTGTCTTTGTTGATGTCCTGAGCACACTGAAGCCAATCCTTAGCAACTTGCACCCAGTTGTATGGCAATAAAGTATTGAAAAATGGGCAAGCGTAAGGATTTGAGCGACTAGAAAAGGCTAGAAAATATGCATTCTGACTGTTCTGACTATTTACATTTTATATATAGTCCCATAATAATACAGATCAAATGTTTATTCATCTCTTTTTCGACTTTGACTTAAGTACTGGTTCCAGTAAGAGCAACTTGAGTGGCTTGTGCCATTGTTGACAACTTGTCTGATATCAAAGCATACAGCTGCTGACATCTTGGAAGTTTATTGTGATAAACACCTGTCACACAGGGTCTACTATGTAGCAGCGACTTCTGATAACATGTAATGGTATAGTGGTCTCATTTCCGAGGGAAATATTTTCACCCCTACCCCTTGCCACTTAGTTTCATGGGATTGGCTCTACGAGGTCTGATGGCCTTAACATTGCAAGCACTGAGTGGTCGGGGGGGATGTTTGGGGGCCCTTGCACAGTAAGCGCTAAAGGGGTCTTGGGGCCCTAGGGTTAGCTCACGTTAGAAGCACCAGAGGCCTTTCGGGCCTACTCAGAGCCCCGATGTTCAACCTCCTTCAGACAACTTGGGCATTTCAATGCTTGCGGCCTGTGGCTTGGAGGCCCTCTCCCAGATAGCAAAATTCGTCTGGCCCACATCTGGGCTACACCCTTGCTCAGTGTCCTCAGTGTTGGCCCACTTCTGGCTGGGTGCCCGGCTATATACACTGGCTCACTCACTGAAAACTGCCTCGCATGGTTTCTGTTGGCCCAAGTCCGGCCAATACACTGTGAAATGACTCTCATGGTGCTGGAGTTTCATTGACTGACATGGGATTTTCCAAATTAAAAAGCTGATAAAAGCCATTCCCCACTGGAACTTCACTTGCTTTTTGAACTGGCATACCACCCTAAAAAGTAAAATGATCCGCTATGATGCCTAATTCTATAGGTAACCTACACATGCTGCAGTCTGTTGAATGCAAATTAACCAAAACTATGCATAACACTATTAAGTGCATTAATTATATGTCCCAAAGTGTGCACATGTTGCACTTACAGGTACACTGTGTGTACTAAAAATTAACTTGCCCCTCATAAGATACCGCTAGAAAGCGAACCAAAAAGTTCTGAAATGATGTTTCAGTCTCTGGATACATTTGTTTCTTTCGGCTTACAGTTGTTACTTCGCTTATAACTCCTTGCACCAATCAGAGACAGTTTAAATTAATAATGGATGAAGGGAGTTGTAGTTAAACATGGCGACGGTGTGGTCTGATAATAGTGCAACAAAGCATTTGAGGAACTACATTTCCCGAAGGTGATCTCGGGGTTGCGAACTGCTCACGCTCTGAACTGATAAGCACGTAAACAGGCGTCAGGAAGCTTGTCTTTGAACATTTCCTAACAGGTTCGTATTTCCATTTCCTAAACAGCCTCGGCTATTCACGAAATAATAAACCTAGCATCGAATGTATTTGTTTAATTTCAATAATATACAGTTTAAAATTACCTGTGAGTTGCTATTCCAAAGACATCGTACTGTTAAGCCTTTACAAATGTTGTTAGCATACAAGCTGGCTAGCTGACGGTGGCTTAACTTACTCATTGACTTGCCATACTTATCGTCAGCTAGACTGCCAGGAGGCAAGACAATCAGCATATCTGGCCATATAAAACGACTATGCCAATCTATGACTTCGTGCTATAGTATGCCAATAATATGTGCTCTTCTGTAGGCTAACGTTGCTTGGTCAGTTACTCAGGCTCTCTGGGCATTTCCTGCATGTTATCGGACATAAAGCTAACATGCCTACGAATCCTGTAACACAGCATTTGCAAATAGCGAACCGAATTTTGGAATGGAATGAGTTATTTTCTATATGGACCGACACGTGTCGTGCTTGTTGCAATTCATTCAAGTCATTTTAGACCAATTTTCTGCACATTTGCTGGTAACTTAGCAAAAGCTATCACAAATGACGCTTAGTGGCTCTTCCTTTTGACGTCTCCATTTCCTCTTCAGTGACAGTAGAGAATTGATAGCAGGAACTTCCTTTTTAGCACTTAATGACACTGTAGTTAATAACGCATTCCGTCGTTATTACCGTGAGAAAATATTACGTAACTTGGGCTAGTTGTGTTTCCATTGAAATGGGTTGTTATATCAGGTACGCTGTGTGAATCTATCCACTGCATCTCTGGGAAAAGTATATACTGTAAACAAAGGATGCTAGGGTGTTGACATGTAGCTCCATCTGCTGGTGGAGGCATAATCATTTGAAACAGATGCAGGGGCTTCACACAGCACGGATAGTGGAGGGCTTAACACTAGGTGGCGATGTCGTTTCCTTCTGGTAGGCTTCAGGACAGTGGGTGTTTTGCAATTTTATGTTCCTGCTATTGGACTAGAAAGTTATGTACCAAATCTTGTCACAGTATTGACCTTAAATTTACTGATGTGTTCATGGCTGCTACTGCCTCTGCCTATTTGATCAGTGTGATTGTGCAAATACAGTATGTTGGTGCGTGGGCGGTGGAAGCATTCTGTATGTTCTGTGTTTGTTTATATTTGTATCCCTTCGTGATTGTGTCTCCAGGTGTCATGGCAAGGTGATGCCCTCCTCAACCCCCCCCTCCCCCTCCCCCGGTTTGAACCCTGATCTTTTGAATCAGCCAATCCCAAAGCAGCATCAGTGTCTGGCCAGCCAGCAGCCATGACTGAGTGCTTCCTGCCACCCAGCAGCAGCCCGGCGGAGCAGCGTCGCTCCGAGCACCCGGGCGGCGTGGCGCGCACGCCCAGCTCCGAGGAGATCAGCCCAACAAAGTTCCCAGGGCTCTACCGCACCGGCGAGCCCTCACCCCCCCACGACGGCTCCCACCACGACCCCCCTGACGCTGCGTCTGACGAGGACAAGGAGCACAGCCGCAAGAAGAACAAGTTCAAGAAGAAGGAGAAGAGAAGTAAGCAGCAGCAGCAGGGCTAACTCTGTGTGCCTTAACAGAGCTTCTTATGGTCTATTTAATGTTTTAAATATGACGTAGATCACGCCAGAACTAAGCATGTTGGTTGACAATGGAGTCATGACTCATGAATACGATGTGCTTACTTTTCACCTGTCATCTTTCTCCGGCTTGTTGGTACAGATTTGCAGTACTTTTTCTGGTGATAGTGCAACAGCAGTAAGATCACCGTAATATATAGACTGCCCTGACCAGGCATGTCTCAAATGGCTGAGTGATTGCTCCAGAAGATCTGTTAAAGACAGAAAATAATACATACTGTATAGTAATCTCATAAGAAAAAACACACTTGTTGTACTGTAAATGCAAGCTATTTTTAAAAACAAACTAGACAGCTAGACACAAGCTGACAGTTTGGTGGTTATGTGAGCAACACAACACAGAAACACCATACTGACTGAAGCTTATGGGGACGTGGACAAATCCTCTGTTTATGTGAAAGCATTGAGTACTGGACACTGGCACATGTTTACTACCACTGAGCCCAGCAGTCACACTGGGAAATTCTGTGGTTATCTTAAAGGTTGTCAAAGCATTGTGCGCACATTGCTCAGTGTAGGTCCTGTTTATCTTAGCCTTATCCACTGCCACAGAGTGTTTTTACATTTGGCCAATTCTTGTGCTGTGGGCTGCCAGCCAGCCTGACTGTAGTACACACCATCCCCTCTCCCCAAACATGGGGTTAGGCTCCCCTCCCTCTGTGCAGGTTTGCCTCCCAGCTAGCCAGCATTTCCTGCTTTATCAGGCTATTAGTTTCTACAGCTTTATTTAGCCCTTACCCCCTCCCTACTGCAGCCAATGGCGTCAAGGGAGGAAGCTGATTGACGTTTTTGGGGCACACCCAGGCCCCAGGGCTGCAGAGACGCTACAAGGTGTGTGTGTGTGTGTGTGTGTTTTGGGGGGGTGGGGGGGAGGGGTTTAGAGGCTTGGCCCAACCCAACCCAAACACAGGGATACTGTTTGGTCCAGCCCTGCCGGGTCCCAGCCCAGCCCCCGCTGGACTCCTGGACCAGCAGCCGTGAGCGGAGGATGGCCTGAGGCAGTGCTGGGGCTCCTGCACTCTGATTAATATTACTGATCGAGTCTGCAGCACGGCACAGCAAGACCTGCAGAGTGAGAGAGGGAGAGGGGGAGGGGAGGAGGAGAGATGGATGGATACAGGAAGATAAAGAGGGAGGTAGTGAGGGATGAAGGATGAAGGGAGATGGGGGGGGGGGGGGGGGGGGGTCAGGCTATGGTGGAGAGAGGATCACTATAAAAAGGACTCGGTACTACAATGTGGGCCCTGGGAATAGAGCTAAATTTAAGACTGACCTCTTTTTGCAGTATTCCCTTCTTTCTCTCTCTGTCTCTCTCTCTTTCTCCTTCTCTGTCCTACTATTGTGCCCTTCTCAGTATGTTTATCAGCAGATGGAGAGAGGGAAGGACAGAGGTGTGAGGTAGAGCATCTCTTGCTCTCTTTCTCTCTTCTCTCCTCTCTCTTTCTCTCTGCTTGGTTCAGAGTAGAGAATTATTTGAACACTTAACTTATCTTCTCTCCTTTTCTCTTCTCCTCACCCACAATCTCCTCTCCTTCTCTTCTTCATCCTCTGTTCTTCACTCCTTTCCTTCTCTACTCCTCTTCCTCCTCTCCTCTTATCCTTTCCTCCTCATCCTCTTCTGTTTTCCTCTCCCTCTGTCTACTCTCCTCACCTGCTATCTCTATTCCTCTCATTTTCTCCCTCTCATTACTCTTTCTCCTTCTCTTTTCTCATCCATTCCTCTTCATCCTCTCTTCTCCATTCTGCCTCCCCTCCTGACCTGCTATTTCAACTCTTCCTCCTTCCTGTCCTTTTCTCTTCCTCTCCTCCTCATCCTCTCTCGTACTCTTTTCCCCGTTTTTCTTTACTTCTTTCCCCTTGTCTCCCCCTCTCCCACCTCAGCGGAGGGCTACGCAGCGTTCCAGGAGGACAGCTCGGCAGATGAAGCGGAGAGCCCGTCCAAGATGAAGCGGTCTAAGGGCATCCATGTGTTCAAGAAGCCCAGCTTCTCCAAGCGCAAGGAGAAGGACTTCAAGGTCAAGGAGAAGCTGCCCAAGGACGACAAGAAGGACAAGGAGAAGGACAAGGACAAGAAGTCCAAGGACCTGACGGCCGCCGACGTGGTCAAGCAGTGGAAGGAGAAGAAGAAGAAGAACAAGAACAAGAGTGGCAGCGGCGGCGGCGGAGCGGTGGTCAGTGGAGGCGAGCCGGAACCGAGTGCCCCGGAGACTGTTGCCACAGCGATGCGGCCCATTTTCGGCGCGCCACTGGATGAGGCGGTTCGGCGTACAGCGCTCTATGATGGCATCCCGCTGCCTGCCGTCTTCCGCGAGTGCATCGACTATGTGGAGAGTTACGGCATGAAGTGTGAAGGCATCTACCGCGTCTCAGGTACACAGCACATACACACACCACATCTCTGACTACATACAGACACACACACACACACACACATAGTCCACATTGCAGACCACACACACCACACCACATTACTGTAGCTGAATTGATTTGTTTGTACAGTGTAGTTAAATGTGTATAAATGAACCCCTGCTTTGCTACTACTACGTTGTTATGATATGCTACAGTATAGTGCTGTAATATTGAGAGCTGCTGGCTTTTTTTCGTGAAGTATTTTCTATTCAAACTTAGTTCAGGATGGAAGATGCCACATTTTGTTTGCACTCATAATTCACAGAAGCACAGTGTTATTTTCATACATTCGTTCATGAAAAGAGTACGTTTGACTAGCATGACTATAAGACGACTTGACTACAGAAAGTCACAATTTATGTCTGGAGTGTTCTTGTGCTCTCTCAGCTCATTCTATTAGAAGTAAAATAACACGTTGGGCTGTTAGCTTCACTATGAGACTACTTGACTACAGACTACAGAAGTCATTCATACAACATTGATTCATGAAATGTGTTGTTGTCGTGGTGACCTGCTCATCCTGCTATGACTGACTTTTGATCTCTGATTAACCTCTGACCCCTCCCTCCCCCCCACCCTCTGGTTCATCACAAGGCATGAAGTCGAAAGTGGACGAGCTGAAGGCGGCGTATGACCGCGAGGAGTGCCCATGCCTGGAGGAGTACGACCCGCACACAGTGGCCAGCCTGCTGAAGCAGTACCTGCGCGAGCTGCCCGACGGTCTGCTGGGCCGCCCCGCCGCCGCCCGCCTGGAGGAGGCCTGCGGCCGGCCCGCCGAGTCCGAGCGCCTGGCCGAGTGCCAGCGGGCGCTGGCCGAGGTGCCTGAGCCGGCGCGGCTCTTGCTAGCCTGGCTGGTCACGCACATGGACCACGTGATCGCCCGCGAGGCTGACACTAAGATGAACATTCAGAACATCTCCATTGTGCTCAACCCCACCGTCCAGGTACATGCCAAGGGGGACGACACGCATACATACATACACACACACACACACTCACACACACACACACACACACTCACAGGCCAGTGAGTCAAACAACGTCCAGTCTGGGAGGGATGTAGAGAAACTAGATATCACCTTCACTCAGAGAGAGGGGGAGAGAAAGAATGAGACAGGCTGAGGCTTAACCCAGTATTTATGTGTTTAACCACTGCAAAACAGTCCACAAGTATTACATCCTCAACCTAAAAACAGACAGACCATGTAAGCATACAGATCATAGTGCAGCAAGAGAGAGAATGCACAACTCGCACCAAAAAGTTAACCTGAGAGACAGAGAGAGAGAGAAAGGAGGTAGAAAAAAGAAATTGGAAAAGAAGGATCATTACATGTAAATTTCTGCAGTCCTTAACCTTTTTCTTCACTGCCTTGTCCACCCCATCTGCCATCTTTTCTCTCTGCACTCCTTGCATCTCTCCCCCTCCCCCCCCTCCATCTCTCCCCCTCCATCTCTCCCCCTCTCCATCTCTCCCCCTCTCCCCCTCCATCTCTCTACCCCCCCCCCCCCCCCCCTCCCCGGTGTAGATCGGGAACCGCGTTCTGTACCTGTTGTTCACACATGTGCGGGAGCTGTTTGGGGAGGTGGTGCTGAAGCCCGTGGTGCGTCCGCTCCGCTGGTCCAACATGGCCACCATGCCAGCGCTGCCAGAGACGCAGGAGAGCATCAAAGAAGAGATCAGACGACAGGTAAACAAGCACACGCAAACTTACACACAAAAGCTTACACACATTCACACACTTAGACTCACACTTAGACTCATACGCAAACTAACACACGTACACACACTTCACTTAAAGGGAAAGTCAAATTTTGTCTCAGTGCCCATCTTGCGTGTGTGTGTGTGTGTGTGAGTGTGTGTGTGTGTGTGTGTGTGTGTGTGTGTGTGTGTGTGTGTGTGTGTGTGTGTGTAGGAGTTCCTGTTGAACTGCCTGCACAGAGATCTGCAGGCCGGAGTGAAGGATCTGTCCAAAGAGGAGAGATTGTGGGAGGTGCAGCGTATCCTCACTGCACTCAAGCGCAAGTTACGAGAGGCCAAAAGACAGGTACACATACACACACACACACACAAATACAATCAACCCTAAAACGAGTATGGAAAGAGAAGGTCAACAGAAGGCTATGGAAATACAGAAAAACAAAAAAACTAAAAGTTACAGTGGGCACTACCCTCTAGGTATGGAAATATGCACGAAAACACGCACTGTGTCCCTCATTTCCTGTGTGTGTGTGTGTGTGTGTGTGTGTGTGTAGGAGTGCGAGACTAAGATCGCACAGGAGATCGCCAGCCTGTCCAAAGAGGACGTCTCTAAAGAGGAGATGACCGAGAACGAGGAGGAGGTCATCAACATCCTGCTGGCGCAGGTCAGGACTCAGACACACACACACACACACACACACACACACACACACAGCTCTAGTCTCTTCCCTTCTCTTTTCTTCTATTCTCCTTTTTTCTGTCAGTCTGTGTGTGTGTGTGTGTGTGTGTGTGTTTGTCTTTTCAGCTTTCTCTCTCTCTCTCCTTTCCTTTCTGCACCTCTCGTTTTGTTGATGTCCTAGTTTTCCCACCTCTCCTGTTTTCTCATTTCCACTGTCTTAGTTATGTCTGTGATTCCCAAAGAGTGTGTTGCTCTTGTGTTCAGTTTCAATGTGACCATACTCCATAGATATCTGACGGTACGTTTCCACACAGCGAAACACCTTGCAAATTTCACCCAGTGAAAGGGCGAAACAGCAAAACAGTATTGGCTGCAATCGGTGCCAGGCAAGGTATCAGCTCGTTCAAAAGTTACAGGGGTCTTTATGCCTCAACTAAGTTTATGTCGCCTATAAACATCAATTCATGTTCATAGAAACAACGTCACAAACACAATATATTTCATACCTGTGTTGTAGCATGTAGCCTAGCCACCTGGCCAGGCTTACAATGAAATGCAATGTCCGGAAATGCTAGCGGTTGGCCTGTCGGCTACCTGGAAAGTTTTGAGTGTTTAACTAACATCTAGAGTGGTTTATTAGCCATGACTAAGTTTGTGTGACGTATGAACCAGAATATGTCTTGATACAAGCACCAATGTTCGTCCAGAAACCTTTTAATCACATAGCCTACATGTTTTCATGTTACAGCTGTGGCAGCCTCCAGTTAGACTCAAGCACCATACACAAACATGCAACTGATTGGTTCTCGAGTGGTCCTTTCGCCAACTTTGTTTCGCTTGCCTCGGCCATTCGCTCTCATTTCGCCCAATCAGGGTGAATTTCGCCTCCATGCAATCTCAATGAGAGCGAAGCGAAATTTCGCTGTGTGGAAACGTACCGTTAGATGCTGTAGGCAAGGCTCCAGGGTGTGGTTTATATTGGCACTGCCATTTATGTTGGCATCACTAATGTGTTTGTGTGTGTGTGTGTGTGTGTGTGTGTGTGTGTGTGTGTGTGCAGGAGAATGAGCTCCTGACAGAGCAGGAGGAGTTGATATCTCTGGAGCAGGTGCTGCGGCGACAAATCGCCACGGAGAAGGAGGAGATTGAGAGGCTCCGTGCAGAGATCGCTGACATTCAGAGGTACCCACAAACACACACACACACAGAGTTGGGGATGGAGAGAGTTCACACACACACACACACACACACACACACACACACACACACACACACACAAAGAGTTGGACAGGGTTCTCACGGGTCATGGAATATCTGGAATATCATGGAAATCTGATGAAGTCTATTCCAGACATGCAAAGTCAAGGAATTTTATCATTTGTGGGGCAAAGTCATGGATTATCAGGGAATTTTGTTGTAGCAGTTTTAAAATGTAAATCAGGTCTTTGAACCAGAATTATTTCCCAATTGGTTTGTTCCGAACAGAAACAGTATTTTAACGTTTCCGGTTTTCGGTTCAACCCTAAAATGGACGTTCCTGAACCGGTTAGAACAAAAAATAAAGTTCCCGAACCGGTTAATAACGTTCCATGTCAGCTGCGGGACATATAAATAAGTAGGCTGATCATTAGGACTTTAAAATTATATTGTTAGTTTACATAATTTTCCTTAAGTCTCTGTCCTGTCATCAAACAATAAAAATCACTATAGGCTACATTATGTAAGCGGCATAACTGTAATTCTGGCATGCCTACATTTCAGTATTAAAGCCTACATGAAGACAAGGAACATTTCTGCCATGTTGTTTATTGGCAAACAACTGAACATACCCATTATACTTTTTACATAGCTCAATTGGTGCAAATGACAAATAGGGCAGGCTGTCATTGAGAACTTGACCAAACCTGGCCAGGGCCCAATCAATGCATTTGTTTCTCTTGTGTCATCAAACAATACAAAACCACCAAGCATTACAGAAGCATCACTGTAATTCTTACATCCATCCAAAATTCTGTGCAACTCACTTAGCTAAATCTATGCAAATACTGTAACTGGATTATGGTAGGCTGCCATTGTGAACATCAATTGGCCAAACCTGGTCAGGGCTCAATCAGTGCATTTTTGTCTCTTTATGTCATCAGACAATATAAAACCACATTGGTGTGTACATAGCTGCCATTGTGAATATCAATCTTATAAACAAATGCCTAAAACCATGTCAGGGCCCAGAGGGAAATGAAAAATAATTATGCCTGTACAGCTGACGGCAAGCTTCTCTATAACATTTCTCTCGATGAGTGAACGACCGGAAGTGAACCTCACCAAGTCATATTGCACAGAAATCTTGTCAAAGAACGAAAAAATAACGGTATTAACCGGTTACCTTTATTTTAGATAAACGTTTCTGTTCCGGAACATAAAAAAATGTAAAGTTTCTGGGTTCGTTTCTGGTCCTAGCAAAACATCAACGTTTCTGGTTTTCGTTTTCGTTTCATGAACCGGTTCAAAGCCTTGATGCAAATATATTTCCACACATTATTGGTGTATATCTGGTAATTAGATTTACTGCTTGCTTAAACTTTGTTTATTCAAAGCCCATTTATTCATCTCTCACTCTAAAAAAAAGTCAAAGATTCTTGACCGCTACGTGGCTGGTATGTTGTATGATTCATTCTATAGTAGGTCATGGAAATTCAGGTTTTTCGTCATTGAAAGGAAAAAGTCATGCAATTTTACATCTGACTTAGAGTGGGAACCCTGGTTGGAGATGGAGAGAGTTCATGCATGAGATTGCACCCAGAAGTACACAGACACTCACACTCATGCCCTCCCTCCTGTCTACACACACATAGTCGTCAGCAGGGTCGCAGTGAGACAGAGGAGTACTCCTCGGACAGCGAGAGTGAGAGTGAAGATGAAGAGGAGCTGCAACTCATCCTGGAGGACCTGCAGAAGCAGAACGAGGAGCTGGAGGTGTGTGTGTGTGTGTGTGTGTGTGTGTGTGTGTGTGTGTGAGAGAGAGAGAGAGAGAGAGATGGTATCATCTGTGTGACTGCATAGGTATGTGAATGGATGTTTAGGGTTGCCTGTATTTGTCTCTGTCTGACTGTTTGTGTGTGATGATGATGATCAATCTGTTCAAATAAGTGTTCTGCTGAATGACTGACTTTCTGTGTGTGTAGAATAAGAACACCCATCTGAACCAGGCCATCCATGAGGAGCAGGAGGCCATCTTGGAGCTGCGTGTCCAGCTTCGTCTCCTCCAGAGTCACAAGCCCCTCTCAGCCGCTGAGCAGGCCCCACCTACCCAGCCCAGCCCTGATGACGCCATCGCTGCCCCATCTGTCGCCATGGCAGCCAGTGCCACCCCAGGGGTGGGAGGGGTGGTGGGCGAGGGCGTTGTGGCAGCTGTCGCTACGGTGAATGGGAAGCCAGTGAAAGATAGCCTGAAGCCATCGCCTAGTAAGGACAGGAGAGAGAACAACATGTGAAGCACTTCAGAAACTACAAGACCCATCATGCCCCAGCTTAAAAAAAGTTCCTCACCTGCCTCCATTCTCCTGCCAAGCCCCTAATACACACACATACACAGTGTTTTGTATAGGAAGGCAGAGATGAATGGGTGATTACACTGATGGCCACCTCCTGAATGGAGTGTGTGTGTTTGTGTTTGTGTGTGTGTGTGTGTGTGTGTTTGTGTGTGTGTGTGTGTGTGTGTGTGTGTGTGTGTGTGTGTGTGTGTGGAAGTAAAGTGATTATCACTGTGTTCACTCTGTGAGTGCAGGTGTTTTGGAGGGGACCGATCCAACTTGTTTATGTTGGGTTAGGTGGCCTGTGTTGGTGCCTGTGGGTCCAGCCTCGGGGTTGAGACTACACCTTCGAGCTCTGAGATTCAGCAGCTCACTCTTGCCTCCTAGCACTGGTGCATCAGCATTAGAGCGCCAGAGAATGGCATCTTTCCCCCAATTGAAATACTTCCTGTGATTCATTGATTAGCTCAGCTTGCCTGCTACAGTGGAACTCACTTCTTTTTAGGGTCAGTGAGTAGTACCCCCACCCCCTGTGGCTCTTTTAGCAGAATAGGCCTGATCAAGTGATCACAGAATTTACAAACAGACAAAGCTATGAGATCCCCTTATGATGATTTATGTAAACCACTGTGCCATAAACAATGAAGACAGAGAGAAAAAAATGCACAATAATGACCCTTAAAAACAATGAAGAGATCCTTAACTGACTGCAATATGTACTTAATCAAAGTAATCTAAAGATAAATCAATTTTGTTGATGTATTTGTATAAAATAACATTTTTAGAAGATATATATATATCTATATATATATATATCATTAACATATATGAATATAACTTGCTGTATAACCTATATACTTATTTGGCGCCATTCCTAAAGTGAAATGAAGCTCCAAAGTGAAATGGGGCCATTTGTAGTTTAAGATCTAAATGATCCAGGAACAGAGAACTGATGTTTTTCTTTTGTTTTTTTGTCTGGCTGCATACCTAATGTCTCACAATCAATGTGTCATTTGTCATTTCATGTGTTTCTGATGCACTAGCAGCATTTAAAGTGAGAAGTAGTGCAGTTAGTAAGAGCATGAAGTCCGTCTGTGATTATCTTCTCATCTTTACTGTTGACTAATGATGACTCCCAGATAGCTGTGACCCTTGGGTAGGATCATGTAAAAGTTAACTTAGACTAAGTGGTTATCTGAGTTAACTGAATTAACCAGGCTTGTCACTGAACGGTATACCTGGAATACTCCCAGAACTTTGGGCTGTCCATACGAGCCTGGTGATCATCTCAGCTGTTACAGTGCATTAATGCATTGGTGACCAAGTCCAGTACAGTTTCTGCTGCACCTAAAAAAATCTAATCCTTTCAATGCTTTTCTCACACCTGATCAATCCTGCACTTAAACAATATCCTGTGCTTTTCCATTATGATTTTCCATTCAAAGGGCAGCAGTTGAAATGATCAGTCCTGGCTTGGCCTGGATGTGCGGATGAGAGATGGCTACGCCCTGTTTTGTTGTGTCCATACATTTGCTTTCTTTTGATTGTTTCTGTTGTTTAGTGTTCCTTTCTCTTTTTTTCTTGCGGGTGAGCATGCAAGTCATGAAGTGCGCCATGACTCTGCCTGTGTTTCTACTGGAAGATATCAAACTAGAATGATGCTTTGTTGTCACTAATGCTGCGTAGCCTGCTGAAGAATCTCCTGTATGTATGTATGTATGTATGTATGTATGTGTGAATAAATTGACGCAAACTGCATGGCTGAGTGGTTGACTTAAAATGGGTCGATTTTCTGATGCTGGTCCCGAAGTGGATCCTGGATGGATCAGAACAGAATTCAGTGTATTGCTGCCATTGTATGGATATCTGTGTTAGAGACATACTGATCGACTAACTGTTAAAAGTATTTTTTTTTTGCTAGCCCATCTGGCCGATAGAATAACATTGTCCATCTCTGACAGAGCCCTTAAGAACCCTTGATGTTTGTCATGGTGATTGTATGACAACTCATTGCAACTGAAATTACCTATGCTGTGTTAAGATCTTTACTTTTTTTAAATTAATTTTTCATAATGTTTTTACTGGCTTTTTGTAGCTTCTCTGTTTCCGGTGATGACTTTACAGAGCTGATGAATAAAGTGTATGTCTGAGAAATGCTGTTTTTTTGTTAAGTTTAAAAAACAAAAACAAAAAAAAAACAATTAGATTGATGACAGTGGGTTTGAAAGCTGTTGTATTTCTGTGTGTACTGTGCTTAACTATAGCCTTCTCTTGCAAAGGCAGACCTATCCAGCACATTGTCATTGAATCTTATTATACAATGGCATGGGGACATGACTAGATCCAACAGCATACATCTGTTTGAGTTTCATTCAGATTTACTAGGGAATGGTCGCCATTATTGTGTTGGCCTTTGAATGAACCCAAAGAATGCTGCACCCAAAGGATAACCAGACCAGTGTGGGGTGCTGCACTGCACTCTTTGATGGCTTTCATGGCTGCTGACTATCAACATGATTTATTTGTGAATCATAATCACCTTTATCTATGGAGAGCCTCCTTAGTAGGGTAGACCTGCAGTATGTGAGTTTATATGAACTCACTATATGGCTGTTATAATCTGTAATGTTCAGCTACTCTAACTGTCTTATGTTTTTATAGTTTATAAAAAAAGTGGCAGTAATATTGATGCTCAAATGCATTGCTAATGAAAAACGAAATTCAACCCTGATTGAGAACTAATATTTGTATTTGGTGGTGCTAAAGATGCGTCAACCACTCTAAAGGTAACTAGGCTACTCTATGGTGGGATGAAGACATGGGGACACATTGATGTAAATCCATTATTGAAATTCCTATCCAAACATGCTGTCATGCAACTTTTACGAAAATGACCCCTGATACCCATCCTATCTAAGCTGATGTATGCGCTTTGCGTAAAAGTTGGCCCACATATGCGCGCATGGGTTATCCAAAAAAGTGATCAATTGCAATCGAAAAAACACCAAAAACAAACAAACCACAAAATCTTTCTGTAACTGACTGAGAATTTTCACCTGGCTGCATCACACGGCCCTTATGTGACCTACTTTTATTAAGGCTACAGCCTGCTTTATGTCTGCATTCCATATTGCTGACCGCTCTAACCTAGTGAGACGACCCGCCGCTTAGGAATGCGGAATCGGCGCTCAGGCTAACTAGGGTTGTCATATAGTTAATGGCAGAAAATAATTCTAAGACCAACAGAACTTCTGTATAATTGCAATAGGTTTTCTCTTGCTTTTAGACCATTACCTAATTTTCCACTATGTCGCCCGTTTATCTTTTTTCTGACTAGTTCTTTAAGTTGGAGAGAGGAGAGGCACATGCATCACGTGACTGACACCGCTTCGAGTGACTCCAACTGGTTTCCGTTATATTTGGGAAGATGGTCAGACAAGTCGCTCAGGGGCTGGGTTTGTCGTTTAATAGCGAAATGTCGTTGTATGCATATTTGCACTGAACCAATAAAACGTATACAACGCGGACGAAGAATGCGCCAGTCTTCGCAGAAAGTCTAAAATGGCCATAATAAGGGAACTTAAAGTCTGCCTTCTCGGGGTAAGTCGAGAAAAAACTTCCTCCGCCGGATTCCTCGCAGATTTCCCGAGTCTGCGGTTCTGTTGTTCGTTGCGTCAGGCAAACATGAGCGAACGCTGAGCTGGTATTGTTCTCGGGAAACTGGTTAATTCGGCTATTCTCTGTTTTACTTGTAATTTAAGATCAGAAAAAAACTTTAAGACTATTTCAAAAAATCGTACTGTTTACTGATTGAGTATGCTATTTGGTAATACCCGGTCGTAATTTCCTAACGTCAATCTATTTTTGGAAAAACATATTTGCTTTCCGATCCCGTGTAACATTCGTACACCGCACAACCAGTAATCAAAGCCGGTGTCTCTCTGCTAGGCCCCGACATGTTTCTCTGTTCATTCAGATGTCATTTTCTCCGATTGCATAGCGATGCCAATTCAACATCCACAGGCAGGCATTACGTCACATTGTCAGGCTGCTGGTAAATGGACAGCAGCTCTAAGCGCATAGCGCTTTTGTCCCCATAAATCCAACATTTTAGGAATAGTTTCGGAATTGAAGTGTTTTGTCAACATTGTCCTTCTGACTACAATCTACAATTAGGCTATCCACATATTTTCCGGTCATTCTGAAAGTGTTTGTCCCCGGATGCTTGGATAACGAATATACACGTAAGAATATTTGTTAGGATTGGCGAAATTACTTAACCTGAAGCCTACTCTTTTCCCCTTGTCTCATAGGATACGGGAGTCGGGAAGTCTAGTATTGTGTGCCGCTTTGTGCAGGACCACTTCGACCATAACATAAGTCCAACTATTGGGTAGGTCACACTGTCAAATTCACATGCGAACTAACTGTCTACACATAGTGCCAGCTCATTTGTAATTTAAAAGCAGAATATGAGTCAGTTGTGGTTTTGTCTAGGAGCGCGAAAGAGCTTAGCTCATCTTTTTTAAGAGGGAAAGAATGTGTCTGAGGCCCTTGAGACAGCACTTCACCAACTGAATTGTTATCAGACTGTAAGACCGCTGGCCAACAAGGCAAAGTACAGGATTCCTTTGGAATTGAAAAAAAAAAAATGTTATTCACTTTTATTTCTATAATAGCCTGTAGGGATCATGGCAACCCAATGTCAGGGGCTGTGTGACACTGTCTGGTTTAAAAGGCCTTTGGCCTAATTTGCAATGGAAAAGGGAAGATTATTTAAGTCACAAGAGGGTTACTGTTGTTGATGATGCTGCAATATTCAGCAAGTAAGCAGCTTGCTGGAGTGATGTCGTCTTTGTATACCATGGCTGCTGTTTTAGCCTAATATTGGTGTTATCTTGTGGTATCAAAACGTCTACTAAGTGACTAGGTCTTGGACAGGTAGATTTTGATTGGACATAATTTAAATGACCAGTAGATTAGTAAATCCTAAGAAGGGAAGCCTCTAGATTATTGTTTCTCTGGCAGAGATTCCCCAAGTAAACAGTTCAGGCCTGTTGTAGAACCCCTGAGTTGATGCGGCTCTAGGAAGAACAACAGAATTGAACAAACAGAATTCTGGAATGACTGTTCTGTAGGACCACAGAGCAGTGGCGGTTTTAGCTTGCATGATACCGTTGGCGAACCCCCCAGCACACACACACACACAAAGGATGGTATATTTGTTGCCCCCACCCCCCACCCCCAAATGCACACTGAACCAATATGTGATTGTTTGGGTGAAATTAGATCTAATTTTTGCTAGTTCAGTTGGACTGATAACTGAATACTTTCCTATAATACTCACAAAGATATGACATAATAAAGCATTGCCTTTGTGTTTTGCTGGTTTAGACCTTATCTTGTCCGTTTGTTTTAATTTGGCACTAGAGAATCATCTCCCAGCACTGTCAACCAAGAGTTAAGACTAAACCAATTCACCTGGGTGGTGTGCAGACTAAAGCTGTTTTCAGACACGTCCTCCGAGGTACATGCAGAGCTTTGTCAAACGTAGGTCCGACCCTTCTGGTCATTCAGATATGATGCTGACATTATGCGGTCATGTAGATAGATAGATAGATAGATAGATAGATAGATAGTTTATTGATCACCGAGGGGAAATTCAAGTGTGTGAACGACACCGACACACATTAACAGAATCTCCGTGTGGTTGAACAGGTTGAACGTGGTTGAACACGCACATGAACAGAATCTCAGCATGTTCCTCGCTTCATTCAGACAAAAGTTCATTTACATAATGTCCGTCAGAAAGAGAGGGGAGTAGTGTAACAGCCGGCTAAGTTCGGAATTTCAAATGGCCGAAGGGTGCCTGCTCAGACCCACATGGTGACCAGATAATTAACACGAGGTGCAAATGACCGATAGAAAACCAATTTCGCACAAATGAAAAATAATAAATATTCAGTGTTTTAGCTTCCACACACACACAAATACACAGGGCGGGGATGACACAGACCCACATTGGGCAACTATCACACACACACACACACACACACACAGACACACACACACACACACACACACACACACACACACCAGAGGCGGACAGAGTACACAGCTTCATTACTTGAGTAAAAGTACAGATACCCTTTGCTAAATTTTACTCAAGTACAAGTAAAAGTACAACAGTCAGATGTCTAATTAAGTAAAAGTACTGAAGTAATTGTTTTTAAAAGTACTTGAGTATCAAGAGTACAAGAATACATTTTCTAAATATTGCATTACTACTGGCACAGTGCTTACATTTATGTAGGCTACAGAAACGTCCTACATGGAGTTATGAAAAATGTTAATGTTAATACCTTGGAGAATGCAAAAGGAATTGAAAGTAAAATCAAGTCATTTTCATCTTTTTACCATGTTGCCAGGGATGGGCAGTATTTCTAATACATGTATTTAAAATACGTATTTCAAATACAAAATACTATTTTGTAATTGAAACACTTGAAGCGAACACTATCATTAACTTGTTCAGAAAATTGAAATAGTCTGGCGAGGTGGGGCCACGGGTTGGCACATTCCCGGGATGGACCTGCTGCGTCTTCATCCATTGTTTCGTCCATGGTTTCGTGTCTTATCTAAATCTGACCATGGAGTTGACTTTGGTGGAAAGCTGAAGGGGATTGCTGATAGGCTGTCCCAATCAGTGGCGCCTGCACAATCCAATCACGTTTGAGAGGGAAACAACAAATTGAGGGTTTCCGAGATTTTTCTTTTTTCCTTTTTTTTTTTTAGAAGAAGTAACAGGTACTCACGGTTATGGATAGAAATGTAGTGGAGTAAAGAGTACAATATTTGCCTCTCAAATGTACTTGAGTAAAGTCATGAGTACTCCCCAAAAATGATACTCGAGTAAAGTACAGATCCCTCAAAATTGTACTCAAGTACTGTACTCAAGTAAATGTACTCTGTTACTGTCCGGCTCTGACACACACACACACACACTCACACTCATCCCATGCTTCTCATTTGCACACACACACACACACACACACACACAAACACACACATGGGGCAGTTCCAGTGGGGTTGGGTGTGGGGTGGCGTGGAGATGTGATGTGCTGCCTCCCACCAGATACTGCCCTGAACGGCCGCCATTAAAACACACTTCTGCTACAGAGGTTCCGCTTGGTACCTATTTCAGGCTATGCTATTTGCATAAGCAGAGATCTTGATTATTAACAGGAACATCTGAATAGCAACATATTCCTGGTTTGCCTAGAAAAGTCTAGAGTTTAAAGTTTTACAAGTGTGTCACCAGGCATTTTTTGTGGAAGGAGGTAAATACATTATTACTCAAATATAGTGAGCAGCTTACACCAACATTGACACTGTCAGTTAACCCTGAAGCATGTGTCTGGCCCACAGCAGGCATGACATGCTTGTGTTTAAAAAAGTGCCTATTTGAATTCCAAATTCACCACAAACTCACGGTTCAAGCCTGACACATTTCACAGCTGTGGACCATTCTGGTGTACGAGAGACAAAATGAGGAGGGTAGAGAATGAAAAAAGCCCTATGTTGTTTTTGTCCAACTCATTTTGATGGTGCACTAAATTACAACAGGGAGAATGGCGCCTCTGCCATTTCCACCTGGACCGCCTGGTGTTGCCCCTATGTAGCACTGCTACACTATTGCCCCTATGTAGCACTGCTACACTATGACCCTTTTGCAGAACTCTTTTCATTACTTTTTAATGCCCTAGGTACCTGTTTGCCATCTTTATCCAAAGTGCAGGGCAGGCCGATATACCTTCAAGGAACACTGCATGTTGAAAAACAATGCCATAAAGGTTTACCCATTTCATTGGAGCCAATGGCAAAGGGGTAAACACCAGTTAATACACTGTGTTGCTTTCACTATGTGGGTGACTTAAGTACCCCAGTCTGATAGTGTTGGCATTAATTTGCTTGCGTTACACAAAGAAGGGCATGGAAGCAGCTTAGCGTTGATCCAGCAGTAAGGAGAAAGGGGCTGCAATGTTAGGAGTTATTTAGGGCTAATCAGATTAGAAACTAAAATAAAACATTTGAGAGGAGAAAGGAAAACAAAATGAGATTAGCATGAGGAAGGCGTAGGGCAGCAGTGTGGGCACTAATGCGCAATGTTCACAGCTTCTCTCTGCCCATCCACCTCAGACACTCTCTCTCTTTCTCCCCATCTCCCTTTCTCTCTCCATCTCTCTCTCTGTTCCCCATCTCTCTTTCTTTCTCTAACCGATTCTCTCTCCCCATCTATCTCTGTCACCCATCTCTCTCTCTCTCTCTCTCTCTCTCTGTATGTCTCTCACACAATAATGTGTGTGTTTGTGTTTTGTCTGCAGTGCATCTAATGTGTGTGTTTGTGTTTTGTCTGCAGTGCATCTTTCCTGACTAAGACTGTCCCATGTGGGAACGAGCTCCACAAGTTTCTCATCTGGGATACGGCTGGCCAGGAGAGGGTGGGTAACAGAAGAGCACACAACAGACAATCCACAGACGGGGCACAGACACAGCCCCCTAAGGCCTGGAATGCAATAACAGTGCTAAACTAGTTGGGCAATTGGAGAGTACAGACCTCCACCAAGGTCAAGTGCAATATCTCGCAACAGTAGCGAAATTGAAAGTACATTTGTAGAGGCAGCCCATGAAGCTGATCCACTGAAAGTAAATCCATCGCCTTGTAAGCCGCTCCATGCTACACCTTTCCACCACAGAGTCATGAAAATAGGACCGTCATTTTTGCACAGTTCTGTTTACATAGAGACTACCAGTCAGGATGCACTGAAAACATAGCCTCCTTGGCGTAAAAGCAATAATAATATCACTTGCTGCCCTGCTAGAAGCTGATTCCAGATCAGATCTAGCCTAGAAATCTAGACGCACCCTAGCGGCGGCAAATTAATTTGCTCAGCCTGTACGTCTAGTAGCAAACCATAGGAATTTCTATTGGCGAACATTGTCGATGTTATCCAATCACAGCGCTCTATTTTGTTAGAGAGTCTTAAGGCGGGCTTAACAGGATAACGACAGTCCTGCGACGGTGAACAACAAGGAAGGTGGCTATGGCGAACGAAGAGCGGTTGTTTGAATCGACGTTGGCGTCAACTTTGGAGGAGTTGCTTTTCTTTGAAAGTTGAGCAACACAATGCACTTAAGTCATTCCTTTCGAAGAAGGATGTATTTGCCGTTTTGCCTACCGGATACGGATATGGTCGTAGCGCTGGCCTATTGCATGCCTAGGCAGTTTGAAAGACAATTCTCTGCCCGCCCCTTGGATTAAGCGAGGTGAATGGCTCGATTCCAGACTATACATTTCAGTGATATAGGATGGCCCGCCAGGCTAGATCAGATCTAGTTCTGATGAGAAACAGCAGCTAACAGGGGACAGCAGTGATGACCACAGATGCAGTAGCACCTTTTATCTGATGGATAGAATCAACAGCACTGCATATTCTGTATGAGACAGCATAAAGTCAAACAAGCCTTACGGATAAAGACTACTCAAACAAGCCGCAATTCAAAATCCATTTTCAGACAGGAAGCGACTAGCAGCGATGTAGCGATGAGAGACCAAGAAATTAATAAAATTCACAGATTTGTAGCAATGATAGACAAAATAGATATTGATGAAGTGATGGACAAAGCGAATACAGCATGCACACACTTCCATTGACACACTGTCAAAGACACACACCGGGTTGGTGGTGAGTTGAATACTAAAGGTGAACATATAGTATACTGTACACTGTATAAAAAGTATAGAATAGTCAAGTCAAATCAATCATATTTATCCACCTTATTCATAAGCCATCAATGGGCGTCGGCAGTATTCAGTACTCTGAAATCCGGTTTTCTGTTTCCAGCCGAAGCTGATTTTAAGCTGCTTCATATGATTGACTAGTTTGACTAAAAGACAGTACCTGATGCATCCCAACTAAGTTAAAAGTTATAAACAGAATGGACCGAAAATGAAAACCTGAATGGAAGTAGGTTTCTGGAACAAGGTGGATATAGCACATTTAAAAACAACATGAGTTCTACATAGCGTATTTCGAAAAAGAATGGACTTTGTTGTTGAAGTAGATTTGGTGCTGTCGGTGCGGTTGCATCTGCTGGCCCTGGGTTGCTGGGACCACCCAGCAGGCTGTCCTGCACTCAGAATGTATGGACTGTCTTTCCAAGTCAGACGACTGACCTCGTCACACCTCCACGCCACCCCCACACCTCTGCCCAACCCCGTGTCTCTGTGTGTGTGTGTGTTTGTGTATGTGTGATGTCGCTGCCCTCTGTGTGTATGTGTCATCCCCACCCTGTGTATGTGTGATATAGCTGCCCTCTGTATGTGTCATATCCCTGCCCTGTGTGTGTGTGTGTGCGTGTGTGTGTGTGTGTGCGTGTGTGTGCTTCCTCAGCTTTTGTTCCTCCTATCTTCCCATGTGTTCTGTCACACTACCTCTCTCCCCTTCTTGCTTGTTTTTCACTCCGTTGCTCACTCTCTCCTGCTCTGATTTCTGCCATGATCTCTGTACCATTTCCCTTTGTTTTCACTCTTTTGTTTCTTTCTATCCCTCTGTCCTTCTCTTCTCTTCTCTCTTTCTCTTTCTGTTTTTCACTCCCAGTACTCCCTCTCTCCAGTCTCCATGTTCTCTTTATCTGTTATTTCTTTGTTTCACTGGTGTACTCTCTCTCTCTCTCTCTCTCTCTTTCTCTCTCTCTCTATCTCTCTTTCTCTCTCTCTTTCTCTCCCTCTCTCTCCTCTCTCTCTCTCTCTGGACAGTGTGCACATCATTCTTTCCGCTGCCCTGTGTTCACACAAACAGGGTCACTCTGTGATGCAGGCTCTGTGTGTGTGTGTGTGTGTGTGTGTGTGTGTGTGTGTGTGTGTGGTGTGTGTGCGTGCGTGTGTGTGCATGACACCCGGATGTCAGGACAGGGGTCACTCACAAGTGTAATGACTTGTGGGATAACGTGGAGTTGTGTGTGTGCGTGGGTTTAGACAGTAGATGTGTCTCTAATAGTTTAGTCTAGGCTAATTAGATTGAGGCTGATTGTGGTTTTACATATTTTTCATTACTTCACATTACTTATTTTATCCCCAATCTCATTGTGAGCAGAAATTTTAAATCTGTTTATTTAAATTAGACAAATGATGTGTCTTTTTGTTTAGGACATTTCTGTGTGTGTGTCTGTGTGGGAAGTTTGTTGCTGAATGAGCGTATGTGATGGTATGTGTTTGTGTTTTGTCACTGTGTGTATGTTTGTGTGTGTGTGTGTGCGCGCGAGTGTGTGCGTGGGTTCATGTTGTTTTTGTGTGTGTGTGTGTGGCTGCCAGTTGTGTTTGTGCCAGTGTGTGGGAGGTTGCTGAGCGAGCATGTGTGCCATCACTGCATTGCAGAGCTTTTCTGTGCGTGTGTGTGTGTATATATGTTTGTTTGTGTGTGTGTGTGTGTGTGTGTGTGTGTGTGTGTGTGTGTGTGTGTGTCAGTGAGTGAGTATAAGCCATAGTGTGAGCGAATATGTTGCAGTGGTAAGGGATGTGTGTGTCAGTGTTTTTACATTTGACACACTTTGAATGTGAATGTAAATGAGAACCATGGTGTGAGAGAGTGAGAGTGTACTGTGTGTGTGTGTGTGTGTGTGTGTGTGTGTGTGTGTGTGTGTGTGTGTGTGTGTGTGTGTTAACCTGGCACTGCCAAACATGCAGTCAGGAAAAAGTGTGTCACCACTGCCTGTGGGTCAAAGTGGCCTTAACATTTGGCCAAGTTCCCTGTCCCCATGGTGACATCACTTCCTGTCTGTTCTGCCTCTGCTGCCTGTCAAAGGGAAGAGAGAAGGACCACTCTGTGGATGAAGGCTGGAGGAAAACACTCTGAGGAGTGGATTTTACTCATTACCCCAGTTAGAAATAGATCCTTACCCTCACACATGAGTGGGAGGGAGAGTGTGCTTTAATCAGGTCCGTGTGTGTTTCCATTTGCATTTCTGACTGGTCCTATTTACTTCAAATTGTTGAACAAGGTACCATATCTCAGTGTCCTACATGATGATAGTGATCCAGATCAGGATTTGGATGCAGTGAGGGACTGCAGTTGCAGTCATGGCATTCCTGCAGGACAAAAATATCCCCATTTCCCTCATTGTTCTCACGGCTCAAAAAAGAACGTACAAATGTAATGGCTACTGGAATAGCAACAAGAAAGCAACCATGGACAGATATTATCTAACTATTAAGGGGTCTGGAATAACTACCAGTTTCTCCCTTCGGTTACTTTTACTGTCTGCTTGTTTGGGCAACCATTAAACAGTGACAAACAGTGCTCGAGGAACAGTGTATGCTGCCTTTAGTTTATAGTAACCTCAGGAAGCATTCGAGTTACACAGTTAGAACAAGTTTTGTGCCCAACAGGAGACTCTGAAATGTAACTCATTCTGGACTCTGACGTAATGACCGACGGAAGACAGACATGACCCACCAGCTATAGTTTACCTGTGCAGACATGTTTTGAATAAGGAAGGCCCTGGGATCAGCATATCTGTACCCTGTACATTTCTGACGACATTGTTAAGACTTGCCTGCCATACCATACAGGTTTCCACTGTTTTGGATTCCCTGACACCATTTTGAACTTAGCCCCAGGCTCATTGTCATTGTCAGCGTTTAGGATTTCGAGTGAAACCAGGCACACTGTCCACACAGCCTACAGCCAGAGCTGAGCACCAGAGCATGGGCTTCCAAAGGCACACCCAAAAGCAGCACTTAAACTGGGAGTCTGGATGTGAACTGGCTGATTAGAGTCCAGCGGAGTGCTGGTGTCACCATGGTCACATGGCACTGGCTGCTTACTGACTCATGGATGTCTGTCCCCAGGCTGAGAAAGGCCAAGCCAGGTCATTTGGGTGTAGCTTATAACTTTATGGCAGTGAGATATTGTGTGTACTATGCAAGTTTCTCTTCCTGATTTTAATTGCTAGTGAGTGATGGTTGGTGTCTGTTCAGATATGCGCACTGGCACTCACACTTATACATGCAATGTTAAGGGTTATTTATGTCAAGTCAAGTCACTATTATTTATATAGCGCTTTTGTATGCATGTGTGAATGTGTGGGTGTGCATGTATGTGTGTTTGTCTTATGTTTGTACTTTTTATGTAATACAATAAAATTGACTAGAAACCCAAGTTATGGAGCTGTAACCAGTTTTATAAGCAATGAACATGTGTTTTTAGGTCCCTAGGAGTCAAATGCAAAACAGACCATGTGAAACCATATTAGAGCAATATTACACAAGTGTGGTATTAAAATAGGCTCAAAGCTAATGGTTTCCTGTGATTATAACGATTATAGCTTTTTGATCAAAAAAATGAACTGCCATGGCTAAGTGTTGATTAATGTGATTGGTTTCAGTTCCACTCCCTGGCGCCAATGTACTACAGAGGATCCGCAGCCGCAGTCATCGTTTATGACATCACAAAGCTGGTGAGTTCCATTCCTTTGAACAGTCTCATTTGGAATGTTGAATGTGGAGGGAACTCAGGCTTGGGCTACGCCGGGTCCGCAACTGAAGCGCAGTTTGCAGAGTGTAAGAATAGCTTTAGAAGAGTGGTCTAATTTTTTCGAAGGTATGTGTGCTGCTACCACATCTGGTTTAGCCAGTTCCATTGATTATAGTGGCTGCTAATTGTTGCAGCAGACACTGTGAATCGTTTCTAGCGGTATTAAGCCAGACAGACACTTTTTGTGTTTGTCTTTCTTGTTTTTCAGTCACATACGACATGGTAACTCACACTACATGTTTCAGATACGAACACTGTGTTCAGACTGTATGCTTGACTGCTCACACAGCAAGACAGCTGACAAAAAAAAACATGCCGAAAAACGAATTGGATCAGATCAGAGCTGGAACGTTGATTCGTCTAATTGGGTGTCGTGAGCCTGCTCAAAGTACACAACAAATCGGACACAAATTTGGCCTGATTAAAAAGTTTGTCGGACTAATTCGGGGCTAAATCATGTCAAAGTCACACAGGTTAGCATCATATCTGAATCATCCGAAGGGTAGGACCTCCGTTTGACAAACCTCCTCATATACTCCGGAGGTTATATCTGAAAGTGCTTACAGTGTTTGCTTGCCATTAGACACTTTGTGTCAGTCTGTGTGGCTCCCAGGAAGTGAAAAGTTGTCCTTGATATTCATACAGTAGCACACTGTTCTGCCATACCAAACCAAAACTTTACTCTGTTCAGGTGGAAAGTTTGTTTTGTTATTTTTATCCACCTGACAACTGACCTTACACATACACACACACACACACACACACACACACACACACACACACACACACAGGGACGGGCAGATACATGTAATTAAAATACGTATTTCAAATACAAAAACATTATTTGGTAATTTGTATCTTATGTGTGTGTGTGTGTGAGGGGGGGGGGGGGTATATTAATTGGGCCGGGGCTGTCCGGGGTCTGTGCAGCACATCTGCTGTGCTGCAGTTGCAGCAGATCCAGGCAGTCTGCCTAGGCCATCACGAGCAATGCTATCCTACTCATTTACCCTTTTCCCATTGAATATTAATGATTAATGTTATTTTATAATAAAACAATAATCAAAATAATTTTGCCTAAAACAACTAGTTCAAGCACTTTTTCAGTAGCAATTGTCTGTCGCAATTTGACGCATTCGATGGCTGTCTCGCCTCGGGCTATATCTGTGTCAGGAGATTTTTCTTTCTTATTAATAGTCTGATGAAATCTAGACATGTCATTAAAAAAATCCAGAAGATCTCCAGAACTTATTTTAATCTTTTCATAGTCATGCACAACATTCTAGACAGTTTAGCTAACAATTCTAAATGCACCTTGCACAATGGGCCACAGGTGGACCAAGAGGTCAGAATCAAATCAAACCTGAGCCACGAAGGCTCAATTCCTCTCTCTCCATGAAGCTGCACAATGAAGTTTAAACATGACATAGTCTTGTTAGGCTACAAATCAAATTAATTTGCGACTGGCCACCCATGCGCAGGCAATTTTCTGACACCTGCAGAACTCGGTAAATAAGTCAACATCTACCAGATTTTAATGCCATATCACTTCAAAAGTCTAAAAGGCCTATTAAGAGGCAATGCAGTTCAAGCGTATGATAAAATTGTCCACACCAAGCGAGACAATATAGCCCAAAGCTGTAGGAGGGACCAGGTTCACCTGCCCGGTTTCCAGCGGCTGGTTATATTTCACCTCTTCAAGCTGGGCTATTTAGGCAAAACATATAGGCCATCAGGCATCAGCCTACTATTAAAAACAACATAGCCTGGTGTAAACTATATAGTTTTAATTTCAGGTCCTAAATAATGGTAGGGATAGGCTGGCCTAGAAATCTCCTGTGCTGCAGCAAGTCTGAGAAGTAGGCATATCGCGCAGCAGCTCCCCCTCCCCCTCCCTGCTAGCAGACATCTACCGGTGAATGGCGAGGTAAGGGCAAAAATTAAGGTGCACAGTATTTTGAAAGGTCGTCATCATCAATAGGCTAATATCACTAGATTTGGGCTATTATTGTTCATCCATGTCAGTGTACCTTAAATAAGTCAGCTCTTGATGTGATCTTATCTGTTCTTATAAAACTCAAAAAGAGAAAGAGAAAGTAGAACTTGAGAATACATTCAAAAGTACATTAAAAAATGTATGCCACACCAGCACACTGCAGTTGCCAGACCAATCCAGTCCACACCCCTCTGGGTCAAAAAAATAAAAATCCCAATTTAACCCATGCACATATGAGAGAGAGAGAGAGAGAGAGAGAGGGAGGGAGGGAGGGAGAGAGAGAGCAAGGGAATGCTGGATAAAGGCGCAAAGCTCTACAATGAAAGCTATGAAATGATTAAATTATTATCCAATCAGAACACATATGGAACCGGTTATAAGGTTGCCCTGTAATAGATTATTGCTCAAAAAATCACCTGAAGCAACATGATGAAAAATTCCTATTTATCCCCTTTGGCATCAATAGAACACCATTTAGTGCTAACACGGTACCTAGTTAGTTAATAACCAACTTAAAGGGTAATGTTTCCCCCTGATCAACAGCTTTACACAGTGCAATATCAAGCAATCTGGGCATGCATTGGTAATTGGTCCACTTGACAAGTTCAGTTGTGACTTTTTGAGTGCATTTCTGATACATTATTTAGGCTATCAGATAGTATAAGTAAGTATAAGTATATATACTTTTTTGATTCCGTGAGGGAAATTTGGTCTCTGCATTTAACCCAATCGGTGAATTAGTGAAACGCACACAGTGTACACACAGTGAGGTGAAGCACACACTAATCCCGGCGCAGTGAGCTGCCTGCTTCAACGGCGGCGCTCGGGGAGCAGTGAGGGGTTAGGTGCCTTGCTCAAGGGTACTTCAGCCGCGGCCCACTGGTCGGGGCTCGAACCGGCAACCCTCCGGTTACAAGTCCAGAGTGCTAACCAGTGGACCACGGCTGCCCCCTAGATGTAACAGGAAGGTCAGCTTAGTTGATCTGTCGACTGTTTGTAGATTTATGGCCTGTCTCATAGGCACGTAAAAGCTGTTGCTCTCAAACACTATCCACTTAATCAACAGTCAGTGTACTGATGAAGGAATAGATTAAATAAATAGATATGGAAGGTTTGCAAAGTGATTTCATGGTACCTTTAAAGATTATTGTTTTTATTTTTAAAATACAAAAATACAGTATTTTGTTTTGATACATGGCGTGACTACTGTATTCTGTAGTTTGTTTTTTATAGTCTTAATTAGGGTATTTGATATTTTTTTATTTTTTTATATATTATACATATTTTTGCCCATCCCAGCACACACACACCCAGATGCCTCTATTTACCAGTTTAGCTTTTGCATGGTCAAAGTATGCAGCTGCACTATAATGTTTTTATTAAAAAAATACTTTAAAAATTAAACTTTGCAATGTGTGTGCATTTGTTTGTACAGGACTCGTTCCAGACGCTGAAGAAGTGGGTTAAGGAGCTGAAAGAGCATGGCCCAGAGAACATTGTGGTGGCCATAGCAGGCAACAAGAATGACCTGGGAGACATTAGGTAACTGATGCTGCTCTCTCTTCTTTCTCCTTTTTTTATCTCTTTCCTCTTTTTTCTTGTCTTCTATCATCTCTCTCAATTTCTGATACTCCTTGCTGCTTGGACTTTCTTGTTAAGGACCTTTGCTGAATCACCTCAAACACAAACACTGGCCGGTACTCCACACAGTTGTCTGTTGACCTCAGCTCTTGCTTTATGGATCCCATCCCACATGGCTTCGTCCCTGAGTTTGGTTCTCACAGCCTGGACTCATGCCCCTCTGGGATAGTTTTCCTGGCACAATCTGTGTGTGTGTGTGTGTGTGTGTGTGTGCGCGCGTGCACGTCCCTGTTTGTGTTGTGTGTTTTGCCTATCTGTGTCTGTGTGTGTGTTTGGCCTGTGTTAACTCTCACTGTGTCCTCCTCCACCTCTTTACAGAGAGGTTCCTATGAAGGAGGCCAAAGACTTTGCCGAGTCCATCGCGGCCATCTTCATCGAGACCAGTGCCCGCAACGCCGTCAACGTGGAGGAGCTCTTCCAGAAGATCAGTGAGTGTCTTGCCGCGTCCCATCCACCTCGACATGCCTTCCTGTCAGAGTACAACAAGCAGAGTGAGGCCCCGTTCTGAATCCGCACGTTTGTCTCTCGCCTGTGCCCGACGCATGAGACGTAGCTTAGGATGGATATGCCGTGAGCACACGCCTGCACCGTTATTAACAGCCCACCGTGACCTTGTCTAGGCAGCTGACGGCTCTTTTAGCCATCTAGTCCTGGGGGATGCTGCCAGAGCCATCAAAGAATCAGCTGATTTCCAACTAGTAGCGTATTTGTTATGTGCATGCTGCATTTCAACAGCCTACCTGCTTTGTGTTTCCACAAATGCTTAGTGTGCACACTACACGTTTGTTGGCCAAGTATGTTGACTGACACACACACACAAAGAATAGGCTATATCTTTTTTTCCTTTTACTGCTACAGAGACACAAATGACCATTTGTGCTGAGTAACACTGACCTTTTTTATCACATTGAGTCAGCATATTGCACATAAAGGTGTAAGTGTGTGTGTGTGTGTGTGTGTGTGTGTGTGTGTGTGTGTGTGTGTGTGTGTGTGTGTGTCGCCACCTCTGGTTCCCAAGGTAGCTGTGGTGTGGTGTGTGTGGAGAGATCTCCCGGCAGGGGCGGAATAGATTTGTTTTATGTGTGACTCACACTGGAACCTGGGAAAACTCCAGAGTGCAAATCAGCCTCAGCAGTGGAGCTAATATAAAGATAGGACTACTCACTGGAGTTAAGGCTCAGCAGTAGAGCTAAAGACAGGACTGCTCACTGAAGTTAAGGGTCAGCAGGAGAGCTAAAGACAGGACTGCTCACTGGAGTTAAGGCTCAGCAGTAGAGCTAAAGACAGGACTGCTCACTAGAGTTAAGGCTCAGCAGGAGAGCTAAAGACAGGACTGCTCACTGGAGTTAAGGCTCAGCAGGAGAGCTAAAGACAGGACTGCTCACTGGAGTTAAGGCTCAGCAGGAGAGCTAAAGACAGGACTGCTCACTGGAGTTAAGGCTCAGCAGTTGAGCTAATGTAAAGACAGGATTGCTCACTGGAGTTAAGGCTCAGCAGTGGAGTCTTGGGTGCGCAGCCCTAAGCTAAAAAAGTGCATAGGAAAGGTAACGTCATGTAACTTAAACATTGTGTTTCAGTCTCGATTTTTGGTGGAAGATGTACTGTAACGTATGTGAAATGTGAGATATCAGACAAATTTGGATGCTAGTTTGGAACATTAAAATGTGTTGTGCCCACATCCAGACTTGAACTAAAATAGCAACAACTACCCGGCCGCTCCTGTCTGTACCAGTCTGTGTGTGCATCCGAGAGTGACTTTAATCTGCATTTTTGTCTGAGAGTGACTATAATCTGTGTGTGCGTTGAAGAGTGACTATATTCTCGCCCTTAGTCTCACTTGCAGTTAGGTCCATAAACTTCCAACATGATTTGGGATATATTAAGAATTTGGAGTAGGTTTTTTCTCATATTTTGTTTGGGGGATCTTTTATTGGTAGTTATGTTCCCATGTCATGATACGCTACAGTGAGCCAAATACATCTAAAGTGACTTGCTTAAAATATATATCATAATGCATGTACTTGTGTTTTGAATATTTCATTTCCAAATATGTCTTTCTAATAAAATAGTAAAATAGATCTAGTGCATGGTTGAGTGTGCTGAATCCAATGTGTTGTTGTTGTTATGTGTAATGTCTGACATCTGATCCTGGCGGTGACTTTTGTGTGTGTGTGTGTTCTGCAGGTCGTCAGATCCCGCCACTGGAGAACCCAGACTTGGACAGCAACGAGTCCTTTAAACTGACCCGTCAGGCCCCTCCATCCAGCCGCCGCTGCTGCTAGACACGCGTGCGCGCGCGCGCGTGTGTGCACACACACACACGCACACACACACACACACACACACACACATTTAGGTCTACACATATACTTTCACATGTAGATGCATGTATGCAAGTGGATGCAAACACCCCCCATACATGCAGGCATCCATCCATCCATCCACACACACGCAGGCTTTGAGCTACAAGTGCAAAAGCACCTAGCAGTCCCGTCCTTACACAGTGAAAGCACAACAGCCAGGCCTCTCACTGCAGACGACAACCTCAGTTCATGAGGCGTGCCCTTCACACATCAGCACAAAACACACACATATTTGCACGCACACACACACACCCGCCCAGACCAGCTTAGTGTTTCAGGCTGCAGCCGCACACCGGATTCCAGGGAGGACCCACACCATCTCTGCCCACCTGACTGGATGCCTCAGTGCCAGCCAAACCAACACTCGCTGCTTCCCATTCGGCACACAGGACCGACAGATGCAGGGTCCAGGAAGACTTCCATAGCACGGTGGAACAGTCTCATCCCCACCTGCCCACCACCGCACACCCACCCAACAGGAGACACCCAGCGCCAACCCCCACAGCTCATACCCATAGTCACACACAACTAGCTCCAGGAGGGAGCAGCAGGATGGGAGAGATGCCCCCACAGCACTATGTGAGAACAGTCTCACCCCTCCACCCACTCAACAGGAGCCCCCCCTCCAGCATCTCGTACCCATCCTCATGCACGGCCAGTTCTCCTGACAGCAGCAGTGTCCAAAAGAAGCAGTAGGAGGGAGAGACCCCCCACAGCCCTGCGGAACAGCAGCAACAACAGAAGGGCCAACATGGCATCACTGGAGAGCTGCTTCTGGAGGAGGATCGCTTGACTTGACTCTTTAGGACCCATCTGTGGTTTTCACTGTCTTTGGAGTTAGTTAGCAGGGCCCAAGCCCACACCCCGTCCTACCAGTGTTCTACACACACACACACACACATGTTGGCCTGCAGCGAGCTAGCCGTCCTCCCCAAGGACCTCCAGGAACCTCCAAGACCTCCAAGTCTGGACCAGATCTAGAAGGTCACCACACACCTTGTTTCCTTAGTAACAGGCACTAAGTGTGTTTTTCCACCTCTGAACCAGGAAAGAGGAACTGTGTGGGCCGGAGGTTCCTGAATCTGAGTCTGTGTGAACATGTGGCCCCCTCTCAAGCCTTCAGTTAGTGGTCCAGCCCACGTCTGGAGAAGTGGGGACGTTTTTATCCAGATGTCCATTGTTGACTTTCCAGAATTCTTTTAGAGGAACTTATTACCTGCTCATACCTTAATCCATGATTGTGTATAGGTACATTTTTTTCCCAGTTGTAACGTATGTTATGTAACATATACTAGGGAGACTGTGGTCACCTTTTAAATTAATGTTTGATGGCTAGTTAAATTTGCTAATAGATTTGATGCAGCATTTGCAAAAGTTCACTTGTATGTTGGATGTAAAAGAAGCTGTGCTTCGCTAATTGGGCCTGTATAGTAGACAGGCTTACCAACTCAAGAGCATTACCATGGCATTTACATGCGTTGTCCACTAGGTGGCATCCGTCCTCTGTCATCCCATGAAGTGCCTTAACCAGGAGTTGATGTACATGTATTTATAGGGTTATGTAACATATGTATGTAGCATTGTAGTTTAGACTCCTTTATTTCTCTCCTTCATCTGTGTGCATGTTTTTTCCCTTTGTGTGCAAAGAGCAGTAAGCAAAGATAACCGAGACTTCTAACTGCTTCATCTGCTGTTGGGTTCTGATTGGTTGATTGAGTGTGTACGCTGGATGTTACAAACACCCACCAGGTGAAGATCACATAGGTAGCAGCCCTGTACCCTTTACTATATTGATGGGGTCATTGGGCCATTGGCATGCTTCAGTGTATCAGGTGATGATGCACAAGGCAACTGTTCCAGTGTTACTCTGAGCAGTGTCGTTTGGGCATTCTTTTAATCTGGAAAACTTTAATAATCAGCGTACAACTTTGTCATGATCATCCTATAACACTATGAGTCATATGATTGCCCAGCAACATTGCTCAGATAGTTTCCCACTGCATCATCACCTTTACTTGTTGAATGAAAAAACACCTTGAATGACTGGCCAGTGGTTTTAAAGCAGTAGTAGAAATCTAGTCGTTGAAGGACAGGGAAGAAACTAAACAGTAAGTGAGTAAATGGTGAGAGTTGGTACTACTTACACGTGGTGCAGTATTACCTCTCCAAATGCATCAGAAATTACCATAATAAGTGGGTGAGATGCAACATCTGTAGTTTATTCATTTCTAGCACCTTTGTACATTACGTTTTTCGTATTGGCAAGAATGAAAATGTGGTCTTTAAGCAGAGCCTGTGTATTGTGTGCCAATCAGAGTCTCACTTCTGCATAGTGGCCATGTGTTACAGGGTGAGAGTAGTGTGCCTTCAATTCCCCTAGGCTCTGAATAATTGTAATGCTGTTTGAATTCTGTTTGAAAAGAGAACCTAATTGCTAAAGGAAACATATGTTTAGTTACTGTCTTCCACCCATAAGAAAAAGTTTTATTGTGCGATCTACCCGCTCAAGTGCCTTTGTGGTCTTATTGTCCTGGTTTCAGATTGATCGTGTTGTGTGTGTGTGTCTAAACACTAGTCATAAAGTCACTAGTCACTAAACACAATCATCGATAACCAGGACCAAATGTGCCTTCAGTCGATTAGATTATTTTCTGTAAAACTGAAAAAGAAAAAAAAACTATAAGACAAACCACTATTAATTGTGCATGTGTTTATTTGGTTACCCTAAATTGGTTAGAACTGTGGATGGACTTGGGACCTTGACACTGCTATGTAGCCATAACGTTTATTGTTCCCCTTCAATTGACTTCAGGTTACATGTGATTTGTTTTGTATCACAGTATCTCTGAAGCCAATCACTTTAAGTCTGAGTGGCCAAATTCCTCACAACTGCCAAAATCTGAGATTAAAAAACATCGGAATTAGCAGTGTTGTTTTGACCATATGGATCGAGTAATTTGACATACCTGATGCCCATAACTGCAGGCTATCTTTGCTAAGAATGTAACCATAAGATAGGCTGTCATTGATGGTGAAGTTGTTATTGGGACATTATACATACATTCGTGTGCTTTTTTAGCATTACAGAACTGAAGTGAGGAGTGTCTGTACTGACAATAGTTGCTTGGTAATCTGATGCCGTTTGCGCGTCAGAAGCGTGCATTCTCTCCGCCCTGGTTCCATAATGGTGGTTAATAGACCATCACAGTCTGTCGTGCTAGATTCTGGCTGCCAATGCCTTCAGCTGTATTTGAACCTGCTCGGTTTGTTTATGTATGATCAAGACAGACAGTGTTAACATTTTGCATTAATCCTTAATAAAGTCATACTTTGTCTACCTTAATTGAGTCAATTGCTGTACAATCATTACAGTTTCAGCTAATCTGGGACGGAACATTCCCCAACCTCTGTTTCTGTCCGAAGTAACATGAGAGAACATCTCGGCTCCCGTCCTAAGACCTGTCACCATGAGTTTAAGGGTCACAGCCCACGAACATGTGCGGATACATTTCATAACATTGTGTTAAAAAATAGCGGTATGGACACTATGATTAGAGCAAGCCATGTGGTACAAAAATACGCCGCTAAAAAAACACTCCCCAGCGAAAAGGCCAGGCGTAATTGAGAGCGCAAGGTGTAAGTCGATCTGTCTGTAAAATAATACGTTGTCCCCACCTTTGGCAGAAAAAGAATTCACTTCAAGCGGATACCTAACAAAAATAAGAGGAAATGTTTTACATAGGCTACTAAAAAACTCAGTAAAGTGTTAATCCTATAATCAATGGCATAGGCCTAAATATCAAGCTTGTGGAATCTAGCCTTCACACAACAACGCGTTGTAACCTGAGTAGTTTTTAATGCTGGAATGTCAGTAGGCTTACTAAATGTCAATATAAAAAAATCAGCATCAAAAATAATTGTTAGCCTATTCATTCACTGTAGTTTATTCTGTCAACACCGCCGTAGTTGACCTTTGAGAATGCTGAACATGGTGCGTTTTAAACGGGCATGGCTGTTTTTGCGCGCACGTAGGCTAGATAGATAGGCCTACTTTATTGATCCCCAAAGGGAAATTCAAGAACTCGGCTACTCGGCGGCGATGACACTGACCCCTGTGGTCTGCAGTTTTTCACTTGTCATGTTGGAGGCCCGTGTTTATCGCCGTCATACAGCGCAACAGTATAGTAATACCGCCACAGAAAAGCCCAGAAGATGAGTGCAGGTGTTAGCCTACATGGCAACTGGGCCCATGTTAACTGGCTGCATTGATGACGTTTCACGATTGATGACGAGTCTTTGACAGATGTGGCCGCTTTCAGATTTGTCACTTCCTGATATAAACTATAGACGAACATACAAATATGTATGACATGTTTAAATGTCAAAATTGCCTGTAGTTGCACTGGACCATGACTATGCCACCCAAAAAACAAACACCTAAACAGCATTAATTAACTCCACGTGGGTATCAAACCACTAATAAATTGAACTTCTTGCATAATAACCAGACGTCTACCTGCTTGCGCCACGAACCAGCTGACAGCACCTAGAGAAATTGACTTGACTTGTACGATTAAAAGAAGTCAGCTAATGTTATTATGATTGTAACAAGTTAACTCAGCTGATGTTATCTGGCTACCATGTTATCTTGCTATCGTTGCCCAATCCATTTAGTAGGCTTTCAAAGTATTAGGTATGAGCTACACCAGGCGCGTAACTGAAGCGTTCCGTTCGCGACGCGTAAAATCCATTTTAGATGAATGGTCTATTTTTTTCGAATGTACGCCCCACTGTCACGTCTGGTGTAGCCACTTCCATTGATTATAATGGAAGCTAATTGTTGCAGCAGACGCAATGCGAACGGAACGCTTCAGTTACGCGCCTGGTGTAGCTCAACCCTTAGGGTTAAGTTTTACAAAAGGTTAGGCTGTGACCGCCCCTACCTGAGGTGTCTGTAGCGGAGGCACATTAACGCCAGCAAATAAATTAAGTAAAAATGTGTTTCCTAATTGTTGTGTATCCTTTTGTCTAGTCTATCTTTTTAGAATTCAGTTTATGAAACACAGGCATTGAAACGCACACTGCAATGGGCAGGAGAAGTCTGTAATGTGTCCATATCCACACAAACTTTGCGCTCAGGGAGAGTCAAAACTCAGTAGGCCTATATACACTTAGGCTTATAAGCTATTAACGTTAATGTTGCTGACATGTAGCCTAAACGGGTTTGATGTTTTTTAAAAAAAAATATTTGTATATTTTAGCCTATTCAGATAGATAGATAGATAGATAGATACTTTATTGATCCCATGAGCATACAGACATCACACACGCACAACATGCACTTACAGCAGAAATGGTAAATATAAGTATACTTATATAAGTAAATATAAGTATAAACATATAACCAAACTCCACTGTACAATAGAGACAGTAGGAGATAAGAAAAACTAACAAAACTAAATACTAAATATACTATATAAATAAATGTAAAAAAATCCAGTGTGCTTGAGGGTGATCAAGCATGAGACGCTTGTAGTGACAGGGCCTGTAGTTCTGTGTGCATGGTGAGGTGCTTAAGAGAGTGAGTGTCATGGTGAAGGTGCAAAAAGTAGTCCAACAGTAGTCCTTTAGTTATGTGTGCATGGTAAGGTGCTCAAGAGAGTGAGTGTCATGGTGAAGGTGCAAAAAGTAGTCCAACATTAGTCCAACAGTGCAACAGTGCAATAATAAGGTCTAGAGACCAGCATAAATAATATGGACAAATCGGAGAGTAAAGTATAATGTAGACAAGGTAATATAAAATAATATAAATATAAATATTCATGCCTAATCATTGCTATTTTATGCTATACATGGGGTTCAATCCTCGCCCACGGTCCAGTGCATGTAGCCTAGGCTACAGACAATTTTGACATTTAAATATGTAGATAGATAGATAGATAGATAGATACTTTATTGATCCCCAGGGGAAATTCAAGGCCTCCGCATACAGACAACACACACACATTCACTAACAGCAGAAAAAGTAATTAAAAGTATATAATATAAAAACACAACTAAGCAATAAGGAGAGTAGAAGATAAGAATATACTAAATATACTAAAATACAAATTATACTAACTAACACTTAATCTAAATCAATTCTAAAAACAGTATCCACATAGTGGTGATTAATCAATCAAGAGGCACTTGCAATGACTGAGGCAGGGACTGAGCCTGTGATTCTCTGTGCATAGTACGGTAAGGTAAGGTGCTCTGTGTGAGTGAGTGTCACGGTGATAGTGCAATGGTGATAGTGGTCATGGTGATAGTGCAAATGAGTAAGTCCAACAGGGCAAGAATAAAGTCTATATATCTATATATATATATAACTATTTTAAGAAAAGGTATAAGTGTGGCCACAGGCTGTGGCATGGAGGGAGGGGTTATGCACATGTGCTAATGTGCTAATATAGCACGCGAACAGTGAGGCAGAAAGACAGTGGTAAAAAGTGGCTAGTGGACAGACAGTATCCAAACATGGAGGGGGTGAAGAGACAGACTATGCAGAGAAGTCTATCTCTCCTCTTCCCTTAAGTGAGACATTGAACAGTTCAATGGCCCTGGGGACAAATAACTTCCTCAGTCTGTCTGTTGTGCAAGGCAGTGAGCGAAGTCTCCAGCTGATCAGGCTCTTCTGCTCAACAATAGTGCTGTGGAGTGGGTGACACTCATTGTCCAAGATGTTGATCAGTTTGTTCAGGGTCCTTTTGTCAGATATTGAAGTGATGCACTCCAGTTCAGCTCCCACTACAGAGCCAGCTTTCCTTACCAGCCTGTCAATTCGCCCCGCATCCTTCTTCTTTGTGCTTCCTCCCCAGCATACCACTGCATAGAAGAGGGCACTGGCAACAACAGACTAGTAGAACATCCTGAGGAGCTTGCTGCACACATTGAAGGACCGCAGCCTCCTCAGGATATACAGCCTACTCTGCCCTTTCTTGTAGAGTGCATCAGTGTTGGCTGACCAGTCCAGTTTATTGTCCAGGTGGAGACCCAGGTACTTGTAGGTGCTTACCACCTCTACATTGACCCCATCAATGGGTACTGGTAGCAGAGTGGGCTTAGACCTGCGGAAATCCACCACCATCTCCTTTGTCTTTGAAGTGTTGAGTTGAAGATGATTGAGTTTGCACCATTGCACAAAGTCCTCCACCAGACTCCTGTACTCCTCCTCTTGCTCGTCCCTGATACACCCCACAATTGCAGTATCATCAGAAAACTTCTGCATGTGGCATGACTCGGTGTTGTAGCAGAGGTCAGATGTGTACAGGGTGAACAGGACTGGAGAGAGCACAGTTCCCTGTGGCGCTCCGGTGCTGCTGATCACAGTGTCAGAGAGACAGTTCTTCAGTCTGACGAACTGTGGTCGCTCGGTCAGGTAATCTGTAATCCAGGTTACCAGGTGAGCGTCCACACCTATCTGCAAGAGCTTGTCTCCCAGTCTGAGGGGTTGGATGGTGTTAAAAGCACTTGAGAAATCAAAGAACATGATTCTCACAGCACTTTTCCCCTTGTCTAGGTGAGAATGTGTCCTGTGTAGAAGATAAGTGATGGCATCGTCCATGCCCACTTTCTCCTGGTATGCAAACTGTAACGGGTCTAGTGCCTGGTGCCAGTGCGTACCTGGGGTCTGAGCATACCTAAGACCAGTCGCTCCATTGTTTTCATCACATGTGATGTAAGAGCGACAGGTCTGTAGTCATTAAGCTCACTAGGGTGTGGCTTCTTAGGGACAGGGGTGAGACATGATGTCTTCCACAGTGTTGGAACTTGTCCAAGGCGTAGGCTCAAATTGAAGATGTGCGTCAGTGGCTGCCCCAGTTCAGCAGCACAGGCCTTGAGTAGCCTTGGACACAGTCTGTCAGGCTCCGCTGCTTTATTGATGCGCGGTTTCTTTAGTTGGGCTCTCACTTGATCTGTTATATGAGATAATGGGGGGTGTAAGGGGAGGGGAGGAGGAGGGGTGCATCTGGGATCTGTGTGTCTGATGGCTGTTGACTGAGGTCGTTGTCACCTCATTGTTCGTGATCGCCATGTGGGGGAGGGGTGCAATCCAGTGATGGTGGGGGTACGATAGCCTGTGATGATGGAGGTGAGTGTTGCACTGGTATTGAGGGGGTGTGGGGGTGGGGGCTGGGGGATGACCACCTCCTTGATCTCCCTGTCAAGGCTGCCAGAGTCGTGGATACCTCAACAGGCACAGGCAAGGAGGCGTCAGGCGGGGGCAGGGCGTGAGGTGATGGTGGCTTAGGTCGTTGGGTGTCACCGGGATGCAGAGCTAGAGAGACTGGGAGGTGGGGGTAGAGCAGGCACGCAAACAAGAGCCGTGTCTGAGTCAGCTGGGGGTGGTGGACAGACCACTGCCATTGGAGCTGGAGCAGGGCAGTCAAACCTGTTGTAGAAGTGGTTCAACTGGTTCGCCCTGTCCAGGTCCCCCTCCACAGAGCTGCTGCTCTTCTTCAGGCCAGTGATAATCTTCATGCCGTTCCATGCCTCCTTCAAGTTGTTTTCCTGCAACTTCTGTTCCACCTTCCTTCTGTAGACCTCCTTAGCCTCCTTCAGCTTGACTTTGAGTTCCCCTTGCACGCGCCTCAGCTCTGCCATGTCCCCCTCTCTGAACGCCATCTTTTTCCTGTTTTCCTGTCATGCATGTTGTATTTGTTAGTCTCCAGTTTCCATCAGAAAGTGATAAATCTGCAAGCAGCCACATCTGTCAAAGTGTGATCTGATGAAACGTCATCAACGCAGCCATTAACATGGGTGCCAGTTGCCATGTAACACCGCCCCAGCATTCATGGATCCAGTTTCAGATTATAGACCTCTCCGGAATAAGTCCCGCCTCCGAAACATCCGGATCCACCCAACTTCCAGTTGTCGAATGTCTATGGGACATAACATGGCGTTTCGAAAAATCTTACCTGTCAAACTCTGTAGGTGGCAAAGTAGAAAAAGCTGGTGGGCCGATTGGCCTACATACTTCTGCCATCTGGTTTCCACTGGATTTTTTGATTGTCAGTACCGTTAAAGTAGTAAACGATTATTAATGCTAACCGGGAGCTAGTTCCGATGTACGCGGGGGGAGGAGGGAGTTAGATCTCGCTCACAACCAGTCACAACCTAACGTGATGGCCATTTTCACGTGTGATTCACGAGTGATTTTAGTGGTCTATAAAAGTAAATAGTTTGCAAGGTTCAACCTCTTTTCAACACGACTTAACTTTGGTTTGACTGTGCTGAGAGTTTGTTGGCTGTTATTGAGATATTTGAAAAAGAAAGAAATCGCCGACAAAGACACTAAAGACATGACGAGACAAGATTTTTTTTTTTTCACGAAAAACAGATAATGATAAGCAGACTAGGAATCAGAGGCAGAGTCGTATTGAGTCGATAGCTTTATTTTGCATGACCTTGATCAGAACAGTAACATTTTCAGAATGTATTAACAACTTATCAAACATGACGATTTCATGCAGGGTTAGTGCCACCTCCGTAGACAGGGTCTAGTGCCACGAACTCCATTTAGGTGAAGACAAACTATGAAACATTGCCGTTGCTATGCAACCTTGACTCAGGGAGTCGCGGCGTCCGAAGCGTGCGTTAGCTTAGTGCTTCTTACTGACATATCTGATATAAATCCAGTGGAAACTAGATGGCAGAAGTGTGTAGGCCAGGGGTCGGCAACCTTTTTTGCCTGGAGAGCCACTTTTACGAATTTTTTTTTTTTTTAATCTCAGAAGAGCCACATAAAGACGGTTACAAGAAAAAGTTTGGATATTTAACGTACAGTTAGGCTACTTTCATTCAACAGAGGATTTTTAATACATTTTCTACTAGTTTTAAAAGTAATGTGCAAGTAACTTGAAATGTAAAGTGGAATGACAGAAGTATAGGCCTTAGGCTTCCCATGTAGGCTAAACACCACCCCCTATTTTCCCAGTGTCCTTTGGTATGCAAAGTGGCCTTGGAGTCTGGCTGGCTCATATTCGGTGAGGTGAAATTCCATGAAAGAATTGAGGCTGTCATCATTTAAGGGCAACTCCACGCAGAACTGTAATATATCCATAACGCCAACTAAATACCATGGCATTGTGTTGGCGTTATGGATGTGACAGTTTTGCGCGGAATTGCCCTTAAACGTGAGCACAGGTTTGTCTTTATATTTTTCATAGGCCTATGTGAGAAAGATTTCTCACATGCAAGTGGAATAGGGTTAACACAGCAATAGGCTACTAACTCGTTGCAGTGTGCGATATATAACGGGCAGTTCATTTCGCGTTTCTAGAATCAGTCTTCGGATGGAAACTTTCCCATTTCAGCCCGCTTGTGTTCGCGCTCGCAAGCTGTGGTCGCTGACGTTTCCTTTTTGACATTTTCCTTATCTAGCCTACAGCCAGCACACACATCAACAATAACAATTAGGCTACAGTGTTCTCGTTGACTGGAATGGAGGGAAATCTGTGATTTTGTTTGATATTGACATGGCAACGAACCACGAATGTAGGCATAGATAGATAGATACATACTTTATTGATCCTCAAGGGGAAATTCAATGCATATTGTGCAGGCTACGGTTACGGAGTCAAGTGAGGTGGAAAGTTATATAAATTAGGCTACTTAGATAGAGCTACATTTTAAAATGAATGAACTAAAATAAAATACATTTTAATTAAATACTTAATTAAATATTTTCAAAAGCTGAGCCGCATCAGAGGGATCAAAGAGCCGCATGCGGCTCCGGAGCCGCGGGTTGCCGACCCCTGGTGTAGGCCAATCGGCCCACCATTTTTTTCTACTTCGCCACCTACAGATGTTTGACAGGTATGATATTTCGAAACGTCATGTTATTTCCCATAGACATTCGACGCCCGGAAGTTGGGTGGATCCGGATGTTTCGGAGGCGGGACTTATTCCGGAGAGGTCTATTAGGCCTATACCAAAGTCCTTTTAGGCAAGTCCCTCCACTCGGCGGCCATATTGCAACGCTTTTTGGGCACTCATAGGGCATCCTATTCAGCAGAAATGCACGTGCGCAAGGCTTCACGACACCAATTATGCTCCAGCTACGAGTTCACAACACATGATTGGCACGATGTCTTCACAACACACCATATGATTGGCTCAATGTATTCACATCACACCACATGATTGGCTCAATGTATTCACATGTCGACTTTTTGCCGAGGAAGGGGTGGGATATGTGTAGACACGGCCATATTGGCGTTACAAACTAACCCCATGCATTTCTATGGAGGATTTTTTGAGTGCTGTGTCTCCACATTAGAAAGTCTCTGCCTATACTCCAACAAGTTCAGCGTAGCCTTGGAAAGATTTAGAAAGTTTGTTGTGTCAACCTGTGAGTTTTCTCATTTTCATATGGTACAGGCTAGGTAGGCCTATAGGCCCATTTGAAAAACTGATATCAAATATTGCGGTGTGGCCCACACACACACAGATAAAAAAAAAAATCAGACAGCGAGCATGTGCGTTCTAGAGAATACAACTAAACGGCTCTCTTCCTGTCACCACCCAGAGTTGTATTCACATGATCAAAGGAATTTGGCAGTAAATGTACCTAGCTCAAGTTTACCTATCTGGCCACTACACAGAGCTTGACCATTTGGGCCAAGATGTTTTGAGCACATGTTCATCAAGCCTGATTTGCCACGGGGTATAATTGTGATCTAGATTGGATTTATAATCTCCAAGGTCAACAAATTGAATTTGCTAAAGGAATAAACAAGGATAACCCACCAATTAACCTCCAAGAAGTATCATCGACTGCAAGCATCGTTCTTGCGCGAGTGCGCGCTCAGTCGCGCGTTCAAGTGCCTGGATCCTTCTGCTACTCGTTCGCTCGCACACAGTAGGCTAGGCAACGTTCCGTCAGTGGCTTCAAACAGGTTTGGGATTTCTACGCTCGCAGTGACACCCCGGAACCGTCACCTAAGCGCATCCCTGGCAAACATGTCCAAGTTGGAGCAGATTCTCATTCTTGATCCACCGACCGATCTTAGATTTAAAGGTAAGGGAATTATGGACTGTCACGAAATGACTGCAACTGAATAGCATGCTAACATGATTATTTTTTAAAACGACACGGATAATTTCACACTCCCCGATTAGTTCACTACACTCCAAAACCGCCATTTTGAGGTAGAGAAAACGAGAATGTATGGGCCACTGCAGATCTCCGCACTGTAACATTAGTGACGTTTCTGTAAGCGGCATGTGTTTGGCCATGGCAAGCTAACATACCTGACTGGCTGGTTAGCTAGCTAATAAACTGACAGTTCTGTCTGGCAGGCGTTTTGACAGCGAGCACGTTTCATTCTTGTGACTGAAGTTCCCCAGGGGGGCGTCGAGGCATCCGTAACCGAAAGCAATCATCAAGATCCAAAATAGTTGTCTAATTTGCCTTGTCACTTGACTCTTTGGGTTTGCTACCTCAATATCACCCACGCATTAAAGGGGCCTGGACCTTCAACATTACCCGGTTGCTTGTCATCCGTGCAACGAAACAGCCACTAATTTCCCCTCGATGTGGATGGCCATCATGTCCCTATGCCAAGAGTTAGCTAGCTGGCTAGGTTAGCTGATAACGCTAACACAGTTGAATTAGTTTGCCAATTTACATTTTAAAAGAGTAGTTGACATTAACAAGATGTTGTCAGTGGAATAATTAGGTCGCTGCTAAATCTAATTGTTATCATCAAAGCGCTGGAGAATTGTTGTGACTGATTAGCGGGCTGACATTCATTGTGGCATCTGCCAAGCTGACCGGTCAGTGAATTTACATTTACATTTATGTCTGGTCGGTCGCTAGAGAAAATGTCAATCATGCTGTCTCTTGTACGGCGTGTTTTGATGAACGGGAGGCTGTGTTGTATAGTGTGCTATCCACGAAATAACAAGGTATGCTACGCAATGATCAGTGAAGATCTTGGCTTGCGACTCGTAGCCTCCAGTGAGATCAACTGAGGGCGGGGTTCATGCTAAGTTTTCTTACGTGAAATTGCTCCCAAGCTCGCAATTTACTTGTGTTTTCATAACGGCAAGTGACTTTACATTAACGTTTGATAATTGCAGATCAGCAGATGCCGAATCAGTTACAGCCTGCATTCAGACAGCCTAACTTTGCAAGTGTTGCTTACTTGACGCAGCACGTTTCTATTAGGAGGTGTTAAGTTAACAGGAGATCGCAGTCGCTGAATTAAACATCTTGGCGAGATCTAAAAACTACCTGACCACCGTTCTGGTAATCTACCAGCATGTCAGGCCGCGCACGACGTGTGTTGTATAGCTTGCGGGATGTTACGTAACACGCGGCACACATCCATGTCTCACATCCAGAGCGCAAGAGCGCAAAAAAAGACATCCAGAGACTGCACACAGCACAAACCTCCCAACCGCTGAGAAGCGCCGGAGGGAAACATTCTTTCAAGGGTCGACTGCGTTTAGCTGGCGATTTGGTTGGATTGTTAGGAAATATACGATGGCTACCATAGTTTAAAATGAAGGGCATGGACTTCGAACCTACTTTGAACTTTATAGACTTTCACGAAAAATCCTATAGAAGTAAATGTACAGTAATCTGTTGGTAGATTGATTGATCGATAGAATTGAGCCAGATGTGAATGGGCCTTGCGTGCATCAATTGCAGGTCGCATGAGTCTCATTGGGAACTTTGGCAAGGATGATAATTGCCTAGATGTTTCTGATGAATTATCTCAATATAGAGATAATTCTTTAACCAGCATGGGACTGCTTATCTGTCCCCATTCTGTCTCTGTGACTGGTAGTCGCTGCCTTCCTGGGAAACTATCAGAGGCTCCTAGGCCTGCCTGTGCTTCACTGGATGTGAGGGAGAGGTGTGGCCCACTGGTCGGGGCTCGAACCGGCAACCCTCCGGTTACAAGTCCAGAGTGCTAACCAGTGGGCCACGGCTGCCCCAATCAGAAGGCTATGGCTACATGAAGGTGTACCGATCTCCCCCACAGTTCTGGTTAGGCAGCACGTTTTGCATGTTTGTCATATGAGGTCGTGTGTGTGTGTGTGTGCACCGATTCCTGTTCATTTTGTGTGTGGCCAGGCTTGCCCATTGTGTGCTGGGGTGGCGCTACCTTGTCCACTCTGTGTGTGTGTGGGCGTGTACGTAGAGAAGATAGGAGTTTTCTGTAAACTCACTTGTTGCCTACTGCTCAGTGTCGTGAGAGGTGATTGGGCAGTGTCTCGGTCCTCAGCTGATCCAGGAACAGCTCATCTGGGGGATGTTGTTATTAACTCCACACATAAATCCACCCAAGGAGTACAACTGACCCTCTACTCTTGTTTGTGCGTGAGAGAGAGAAAGTGTGTGTGTGTGTACTGTACCAAGGGCAACCCAGACACCTGCAGCTGGAGGGGTACACAGACATCACTGCCACTTGACACCTGGGTATGGGTATGATGGGCATAATGGGCACTGCTGGGCATGGTGCCACTGTCTCCAGTCCTGGCTCTCCCCCTGCTGCCCTCTCTGGGATAGGGGGTGGGGGGCACTGCAAGGCTGCTGATCTCTCTCTCTCTCTCTGCCTGGTTGCTTGTGGTTTATTTAAGACTGTTGGGACTCCAGTACCAACCCCCCCCCCCCCCCCCCCCCCCCCCTTCGGTGCCTGGCTCAGAGTGAGCTAAATGCAGCCGTGACGAGTGGAAGCTCTGGGCACTGCTCTGGAGCTCCGCTCTGGATCGGACCTTGCTGGGAATCTCCGACACAGCAGGACACACTCAGTCAGTTCTCTCTCTCTCTCTCTCTCTCTCTCTCTCTCTCTCTCTCTCTCTCTCTCTCTCTCTCTCTCTCTCACACTCACACACACACACACACACACACACACACACACACACACACTCTCTCTCTCTCTCTCTCTCTTCTGCTCTTCCTGTCTCTTTTTTGTCTTTTTTGCTCCTTATCTGTCTCTGTTCTCTTTATCTTTTTGTTTTTATCTTTGTACATTCAATAGACCTCAGATCTGTTTTTTGTGTCCCTCTTTTTTATTTCATTTTCACTAGTTCTCTCTCATTCTCTGTTTTCACTTTCTCTTTGCCCCACCCCCCCCAGTAGTATTTATAGTCTGCTGCTGGCCGTGGGGACCCGTGTCTGCAGTGAATGGGAAGTGCCATCTCTATCTCTCTCTCTCTCTCTCTCTCTCTCTCTCTCTCTCTCTCTCTCTCTCTCACACTCCCTCTCCCTCTCCCCCTCCCCTGCTCAGCTCCAGCTCTGAGAGAAAGTACAGGCCTTTCCCATCACCCAGCTTCCTGCCTCTGGAACTGGTGGGGCACCAGTGCAAACATTGGGTCCATGGACACCACCAACCCCCAACCACACACATTTGTGTAGCCTACATAGCCAATGCTTTCCCAAGGGATCTGATGGTTGGTGTTTTTCACCACTTATTCCAGTCTGTTCTGGATAGAGAATGATCCTACAGACCCTTGCCCCTCCCTGTTACATAGTATTTCCCAAAGTGAAAACAAATTCTAGCATCTGCATTCTGAGACAGATCCAGATAACCATGTTGTTGGAGGAAAGGTGCGGTACGTTGAACCAGTTCTTTCTGATTAGTGGTGTGGAACACACACTCCCTTTGGTTTGATTTGACTGTTCCATAGAACACTCACCAGAGGAATGGAGCAAGATAGCTCTGTTACATCATGAGCGTGAAGTATGCTCTGAGGAGTGGATGCCATTCTGATAAGCTAATTCAGACAGGTTCTAGGAGCCCACATTAAACGTCCCACATACTCGACGCACCCGACCAGTAGCGCGACAATGTGACGTCACAGAAGCGCCGTAACCATTTATACTCGTGCGTGGTGGTCGCAACACTAGTTGCAATATTCTCTTGAACAGAGGTGTCGCTGTTGTGAAAAGACTAACATTAACTACTTACACAGCAGAAGAAGCTGCAGTAAGAAACACCAGTAGCTAGCCTCTCTGATGGTACTTCAGACTTTGGTTGCTACTATTCACAACTATCATCATTATCATGTAGTTTCCAAGGTGTGTGCACAGATAGATAGATAGATAGATAGATAGATGGATATATAGATAGGTACTTTAGTCATCCCGAGGGAAATTTTAATAATTTAAACAGTTTAGTTAGCTGGCTAGCTAGCTAGCAGCTGGCTGAGTTTGTGTAATTTCCTGAAGTGGAAAGAGATTTTGTTCAGGCCTTAATATATCCTTTGTTTGAAAAGAAATCGTTTCTATTCTTTCCTCTTAATTCCATGTGTTGCAACTCTCACTGGTAACTTTGTTAACTTATCCAGCAAACTATTAAAAATTCACGACTGTAACAAAACACGGCAACTCGCTTGCCCTCGAACTAGTCCATCTTCCTGTTTCCGCCTTGTCGCGCTCGTCTGAAAAAAAATGAGTGGTGCGCTACCTCGCGCTACACGGCCAAAACCCTGGCGCGCCAGAGAGATCTACGTCATTTTGACGTCACATTGTCGCGCTACCGGTCGGGTGCGTCAGGTATGTAGAAGCCATTAGTACAGTAGGTATGCGTAGCACTCTAGAATCTTTGGTAGTGAGCGATGGTGTCCACCACAGAGCCATATAGAGAGGGCTATTAGTCCACTCTATTTGTGTTTCTGTATGGATTTGTGTTTGGGGAATGTGTTTGGTCAGGAAAGGTCCCCAGCTGCTAGATATAGCCTAATTAACCATCAGGAGGAGTAAAGCAAGACCTCTTCTGTGCTATCGGCCCACACTGCTGCAGAGGATCCAGCTCTGATGGAGAATCTAAAATGATGTGATTGTTGAATGAATGTTAGTCAGAATTTTGGCTGGGTTGTGTGGAACACTTGGTTGAACATGTATGAATGGAGAGAGTGAGAGTGAGAAAGTCTAATACTAATTAGTGTACTAAGACTAATAGCCTAAACACACACACACACACACAAACAGAGTGAGAGGGAAGAAGCTTGTCAGCTACCCGCCAGCTCTAGTAATAAGCCTACGCTCGGCATATGCTGGTGCTTATCACGAGACTACACACACATGCAAACTTCACACATAAACTCTACATAGGCCTAGTACACACGCATGAGTGTGTGCAAACACACACAAACAAAAACAAACACACACACACACACACACACAGTGTGTGTGCTCCCAGTGTATCTTTGACGGAGTGCTGGTTTCATAAGCACTTGAGGGATAAAAAAAATGTAAATCAGGTTTGTAGGCCAAGTATACTTGTGTATACAAGGAATTTGGTCTCTGCATTTATCCCATCCGTGAATTAGTGAACACACAGAGCACACAGTGAACACAGTGAGGTGAAGCACACACTAACCCGGAGCAGTGAGCTGCCTTGCTACAGCGGCGCTCGGGGAGCAGTGAGCAGTGATAAGCTCATGGAGAGAGGCCCTGCCCTGAACGGAGGAGATTGTGAGGTCTTGTGAAGCCTTGAGGTTGAGAGTCGTGACCGGCACAACAGGGATGCGGGATGGATTAGTCCCATCGGAATGCTGTGTCGGAATGCTGCTTAGACGAGCTCTTATCTGATTGATCTTTTCCGTGTCGGAGTCAGGTTAATGATTATCGTCTTTAACTTGAATGAGCACACACACACACACAGTCACACAGGTTTTCATAGTACCAGTTTGCAACAATTATTAGTTAACACTAAGTTGTAAACACTTCGGAAAACTGGGATATACCAAAAAACGTTGATGTAATCGCTTCCTGCCAGGACTTTTACGGGCTTTTCCCAAATCACGAAAGTAACGTCGACGCAGCGGAATAGTAGCAGATAGTCACATCCATCAGGCAAGTATTATTTAAATAAACTCCTGGTGTACTTACAAACCTTCCAATGCCTCGTTTTATAAGTAAAGAGCATAGTTGTACTACTGTAGAAGTTTCGTACCATTCAGGGCATTATTAGTGGGGTAATTTACGAGATAAAAGTTGGTTCCATTACGCCTGGAGAAACTCATTAGTTTCTGACAGCGCTACTCGACCAGGGTTCGACCAAGGGAAAACACGTTCTGGGAGGGTGTTTGGCTCGGGGTCATGGTGCAAAGGACCATAGGGTGAAATTACTCCGAACCATCGCTTTAAATGTGATGACCTCCCCTCCTCCCCACGCACCCCTCTCTGCCACAGTAGAATTAGAAAGAGGGACATTCTGATACCCAGGACCTCTTTGTCACATTACACATTCCCAGGATTCCCAGGAACACTACATTACATTACAGATTAAGATTCCCAGGAACACTACATTACATTACAGATTCCCAGGATCCCCAGGAACACTACATTACATTACATTACATTACAGATTCTCAGGAACACTACATTACTTAACAGATTCCCAGGATTCCCAGGAACACTACATTACTTCCCTCAGACTGCTCGCCTGCCCGACTGACAGGGGCATCTGCACATATATACTTAAATGATGGAGGGGGTTTCTGAGTGTTTGTTGAATGTCGAAAACGTGAGCCAACCTGCGCACCATCTCTGAGCTGAGAGGCGTTTCCCCTGAATGAAGCCGTTTCCGAGTGCCACACACTCCGCAGTCATATTTCTCATGCTCCTCTCTGAGAGGTGTGGTCATCGATGGGCAAAGTGCAGACTGGTCCTAGACATTCCCCTGAGTCACAGTCCTTGTGTCCCAAAGCTGGCGCCCGTTCCAAGTCCAGTTCAGTCCAGCCCAGCCGGGCCAAAGCAGGTTGAGCCCAGCTGACTGCTGTCTGTTGACTAAATTTAGATTAGACCTCTGGTGGAGTCATGCGGGAGGGATGGACGGTAATTTAGCTGTTGCCATCCCAAATCACAAATGAAGGTGACCAAAAATGTACCACCTTGACAAAAGATGTGGCGTCAGAGCGTTTGGAACAAAATCCAACATGTTCAGAATTCTTTTGAAATCAGAGTCTGTTTGCCTGTGATCTAATATTGAAACAACCATTTCTTGTGTTGTGTGGTTTTGACTGCAGCACATATGCAAGATACAAAAGGGATTTGGGAGCACTCAATGACGATGATTTTATTAATGTATTTTTTTAGGTCTGTGTTGGGCATGGGGCGAGTTAAAATGTGGTTAATTCATGTAATTGCCTGCACCCATTTCAAAGGTGAACGCCAGGATTCTAATCCAATATTTTTAATCAAATTCTGCTAATTTCTCCTCATGGTGTTCCAGCTGTCCATTTAGTGTCTGCTCAAAAAAACTGCTGTAGATACACAGTCCTGGCTCTGGAAATAGGAAAGCAAAAATAAAGGCCTGTACCAAGCTATAAACAACGCCAGCTAATCAACATGGTGCTGTAGTAGCACGGGAAAGGAGGGGTGTACAGTAGTTCAGATAGCTACATGCTTCATTGATCCCAAGGTCAATTTAGGCAGCCAGTAGGTTTTGACACAAAAACAGGAAAAACACACACACACACAAGTAGTGAAAGGATAATAGTAAAAATATCCAAAGCCTTTTGCATGCCTTTGCTGTGAATTTCACTTCAGAAAACATAGCCTGAAGAACTGCCTAATATAAGAGACAAGAAGGCATTCCTGGTGGCCTGTGTAACTTCCATGCCTTGCTCTTAACAACTCACCAGAGGTGTGTTGTAGCCATGGAGATGACTTGTTGACCGTGGCAGTAGGTTCCATATTAAGCATTGTGGTGGAATGAGTAAACATTCTAATCAAGACTGCTTGAGTGTGATGTGTTATCAGGGCACGCTTGTGCGCATGTCTCTCTCTGTGTGTGTGTGTGTGTGTGAGAGAGAGAGAAATTGTATGGTACTCCCCATGTTCACTCCCTAGGCCTGTAGTGTTCTTTTCTCCACGGCTGGTGGTTTGGGAGTTCACAGTGACCCATTTAGCCGACACTCTTTTGCTTTTCTGACAGAATGTAACACAGGGGAGAGAGAGAGAGAGTTTGGAGTGGGCTGACGCCAGAGCAGGGGGCTTGACCTGCCTATTACCTATCATTTTGCCTTGTGGCGCAGAATGCCTTCACTCAGTACTATTAGCTATTGCGGTGCCAGGTTGTCTTTGGCCGGACACGTTTCAGACATCCCTCTGGTGTCCAGGTCAATGCAATGTTGGCGTTGCCTCCTCTTGTGTTGTTACCTTGAGATGGGGAGGTTGGTGTGACTCTAGGACTCTGAAAACTGTACTGGCAAGAGTTATGTATGATCCCTGTACTGTAGGTTCAACCAAGCAGGACATTTTTAGGCCAGACCAGAGACTACTACTGGGTGTGGGGCAAACAACTCCAACCCATAAAAAGAAAGGCAGATTGAGCTCACTAGCAACGAATTGTAGTTGTCAAACAGGGCTCCAGACTAACTTTTTGCACTGGTTGCACTGGTGCGCCAGCACAAAAGTTAGGTGCACCAAAATTTTCAACCACATCGCATTTAACACCGCAGCAGGTTCACTTTTTTCCCTTAACTACTGTCCTATATAGGTTGTCCTATGACTTATGATTTACAATTCTACAAGAAAAGTAAAGAAGTGTTGGTGCTTTAAGTGCTTCACTGAGCTGAAATTTAAACTTAAAACATCTCAAGATGAATTAAATAAAAATAACAGTGAGTTAATTAACAGTAAATTAGGCCTTGGCTAAACCAGCTCGCCTTGCTAGCATCTTCCATAGAAATGTATTTGAGCACAATTTAAAGAGATGTTCCAAGTAGCCTGGGGGATTTTTATGTGAATTTTAGTATTTTTAAATTTTCAATAAGAACATCACTATGGTTAATGCAGTAACGAAATGCTAGGCCTATTATTATAGGCTATTGCAATGACTTGCCATGCTCGATCTAAATGTGTCCATTCAATTCACCATACACAATGACCACAGTTATACATGCAGGGAATATTCGGGCTTTAATTGTAGCAGCGATATTCGGTTTGCGCCAAATAACGGATTAAGTTGATTGATGCCATCAGAATGAGTTTACACAACTTGCGTGCAAAACGAATATTGCTGTTGAAAACCGGGTTACTCCCTGCATGTAACTGCGGTCAATGACACACTCCTTTTCGGCGATATCTGTATCTCTGTCGTTCGTGAAGGCCTTGCATGCATTGTTCGCAATTTTAAGACGTCTTTTCATCTGCAATGACTCCTATAAATTTGGCGCAAGTGGCATTCCTGTACGTCGGGTTTACGTTCAAACTATTTTTCTGGTGAATAATTATTTCGGACTGAACTTGGTGAAGGGAAGTTTCACTAGGCCTATCGTAGGCAACGATAAACTTGATCATCATCTCGGGATCGTCTGATCGGTTTGCTGCTGCCAGCCACCGAAAGGCAGTTGGGAGAGGGTAGGCCTACATTTATCTCGGCCTATGTGACCACACTGTAATGCAACTACCAGGGCTTGAAAACAAAATAATTTTTCAAACGTTCCGTTCCGAACGGTTCAGGTAGGCCTATGTTTAACGTTTTCGTTCTTGCATGCGTTCCGCCACCAACATATCGGTCCTGAACCGGTTCGGAACGCGAAATATCGTTCGTTCTTAAAGTTCCGGCAGTGTTTGGCGGGCCTATCAAGTCTATTTTTGTGGACTTTAGAATAGACGTACTCATTATTTCCCCTTGATTTAGCCTATACCGTAGCTATGCCCAAAAATAATAAATCACAGGCGGCATCCAAAAACATTCAGATGGGCTATCCATCCCATAGCCTACAGACTTACTGTAGGCCTAACCTATGCCTATAAATCATTTCTTATCAAATAAAATATTTCTGGATACGTGCTATACTCCTTACCTGGTTGTAGCCTAAGTTTTATCCATATGGAGATCTTCAAAGGCTTGCGCTATAATTCCAACCCTGTTTATAAACGAACCTGTCTGTTGCTGACAAGGCCTATCTCAAATTTCCCGTTAATCCCGTTTGCATAGAATAGGCTATAATTGCGCAAACATTTCAAATCCCGACTTTAAAACGACAAGGCGTGGACAGGCAAAATAGGCTATTACGCATAGGCTACAAGCAATTTCCAAATCAGTTTCAGTAGCCTACGCTACGAGCTGGCCTAAGATCCGAAGTGGCAGACGGATAGGTTACATTACAACAGCAAGACAAAATATACACATTTGGACCAAATGTCCATTTATTCGGGGTTTTTTTTTCAAACTGCAGAAATCAAATTATTAGGCTGTTCGCCTACAATCAAACGAGTAGAACACTTAGGATATGCTTTTGTGAAATTTTATAAAATATATAGAGAACGAAAAAAAACATTATTAACCGTTTTTGTGGATTTCAGAATAACGTTTCTGTTCCGGAACAGTTGAAGACCATTTTGTTTTCGTTTCCGTTTCCGCTCCTCGTAAAATTCCGTAAAATTCCGTTCGTTTTCGGTTTTCGTTCCTTGAACCGGTTCGGAGCCCTGGCAACTACATCCACTCTGTTTATCTGACGGGTCTCTGACCTCTCTCTCTCTCTCTCTCTCTCTCTCTCTCTCTCTCTCTCTCTCTCTCTCTCTCTCTCTCTCTCTCTCTCTCTCACTGTCTCTCTCTGCAGCACATGCATTTTCAAATTTACACACAGGCACTGGGCCACGGCCAATCAGAGGGGAGGTCCCGTCCTTCACTATCTATGATTTCTTTAGACCACGATATTGGCCAAATATGTGTCTGTTATTGAACCAAAGGTAGAGTTTCAATGCGGACACTTTTTCCTCTCGAATAGCTGGTCGCACCGGTGCAACCTCCGATTTTTTTTAATCGCACTTTTGAAAAATTAGGTCGCATATGCGACCAAATTGGTCGCACTCTGGAGCCCTGTCAAATGGAGAATATCCTGACAGAAAACTGGTCCACCAGAGTGCAGGTGGGTTGCTGGGCCGATCACCCATCACTACAAACAGTCTTAGATTACAGAAACTAGAAACTGAACAAACTCTTAGGGTGCTTGAGGAAAAATTTGCAAAGGTCTGTAGAAATGTGGGTGTCTTGGAAGTCAACTTTGGGAACAGCAGCGTAGCTGGCTGATGATCCGTTGGCCTGCGTTCGACTCCTGAACCCGCTGTTGTAAGTCTGTCGTGTAGGATGTTTGGATAAAAGCATCTGCCAAACATTAGTCACCTTTACCAGCCCTGGGTTACTTCTGCTGAAGCTGGCTGAGACATGCACTCCTACTGATGCTCCTCTGAGCAGCAGCACATCCGTTTTATCACCAGGAAGGCTGGACTGCACTTAACATGGAAATCAGATTAAGACGATGGAGTCCCTTAAGGTTAAACTGCTGGGCAGGATACTTCATCGATTCACCCTGCAGCGCAGACAGAAATAAAACATGCACTACTGTTACACACATAACGGAGACATAACTAGTGTGCATGAAGACATACTTGAGAGATTGAGAGAGAGAATGAAAGCTAATGGAATACAGAAGAGCTACCAGATACCAGAGTGGCTTTTCGAGAGTTCTAGTGTAAGCCTAGCTGAATAAGAGCCCATATGGAGACTAAAACAGTATACTAGAAATGCCTTCTAGCATTACATACTACCATACTACTCTGACTAAGACTAATCTCGCTAACATTTCAATAAGTACAACTCAAAAGAATCCAAACTTGATAGGTGGCCTTGACGGTGTGTGATGCACCAATCAGAGGGGTGTACAGTAAATGGCCAGGGTGGCTGTAAGCCCCCCCAAGCCCCCTCGGCAGTAACGCTATCTGTGAACACTGAAGACGGCGCTCTAAATAAAGAGTCTGGACACCCACACTGCCGCTGCCTTATCTTCAGTCTGCTGGGCAGGATGAAGGACAGGACACACACGTGCACACACATACATACACACACATATGCAAACACACACATATGCAAACACACACATATGCAAACACACACACACATGTGCTCTGCGCACACACACACATATACACATATGCAAACACACACACACACACACACACAGATGTGCACACATGACCACATACACACACACACATATACAGTACATACATACAGAGTAAGACATGAACTCACCCAAACACCCAAATCCCACACATAAGATGGAATGTTCCTCCAGAGCAGTGTTTCTCAAACTTTTTTAATGGGGACCCACTTTTTAAAAATGACCGACTATCGCGACCCAACTCGTGACTGTGGTAGTTAAACTAGATCAGTGGTTCTCAAACTTTTTCTTTCATTCCCCACTTTGATCAAGGGGCATTCTCGAGCCCCACCTGTCCCTCTAAGAAAGTGGTAGGTCAAGCTTAAAATTGTCAAATTTATTGAAATAATGACAAGTTCTAAATATATCCTCTTCAACAGAGTTAAAATCAGCTGGTGCTGCAGATATAATAATAAATAAATACATAATAACACACATATTTCTGTTTTCCAGCAACATATTAGGAAGCATAGGCCATTTTACAGCATTGTACTATATATTCAATGAAAACATGCTGCATTAAATGGATCCATAATCCAGTCATACTGAGCACTGCTGGTTGGGAAATATTTTTGAAATAAACTTTGCAGGGATGTGATGTAGGCCTACTGTTTAATACATGGGATCACAAGAGTGGCTCCCGAATCAGACGTTTCAGCGATTTCGCTCAGAAATCTTAAAGGCATAATACTGTCGCGATCGAGGCGCCTGTCCCATACCTCAAGTGTTTTTGGTGAATGTAGTAATCTTATTTGCTAGGTGAGGTAGGTGCTTGTCTTTGCCTTGTAACTGGGCATTTAACTCAAATGTACCTATCGCTAAGATATATCAAATATATCGCTAAGATAGGCCAGCTTCGTCAAGAAATGTTCATTAGTGAACGTGCTTGCAGATCCAAACATGCGCTCTTCCTTCCTCGGAGCTCAAACAGGCGCGACAGCACTTTACCTCGGCAAAGCCACCTTGCCTCGCTGTGGAACAGTACAGCCTTTTGGTCAGCTACCATCTCTTCGCAAAGTGCGGAGAATAGACAGGCTTTTAAGGGCCGGGTTTTGATAAAATTCACCACTCAATGTTCAAAATCTCATGTAGGTCGGGACTAACTAAGCTGCCTTGACACGAGCGCTTCCCTATGAATAACACAGTGCGTCCATTGCGCATCGGGTGCTACCTGGGCCCAGGCTACAGATAAAAAAATTCTCCTGTTTTTCACGTCAGTTCGCCTGGCATGTCTCCGCGACCCACAGTTTGAGAAACGCTGCTCCAGAGTGTTCCAGTGATTGTGGTTAGAGGGGGGGTGGGGGGGCTTTTCCTGCCCTTTATGAAGTTAAGTGAGTGCTGTGATCTCTCTGAGAATGTACGTTTCAAAGCCTGCTCAGCTCTTTGATCTTCCGGAGAGGACCCCCCCCCCCCCCCTTACTCAACCCCCCCCCCCCCCCACTTACCTTCAGGCAAATGATTCTGGTTTCCTTGCTGCTTCAGTCGCCTGGGACCAGGGGCTGGGAGAGAGACCCACCTGCCAGAGCTTCCATAGCCAGAGCATGTCCATAATGTACGATTCCACCTTAAAGTCCCAGGACTCCAGAGTGATTTTAGCTTGAGATAAGAAGTAAAGAGTGAAGTGTGCGGAATTTACCCAATGTGACACAGGCACTCGCTCAGGCACCAAACCCAAGCCAACTGTTTCATTACTGCTGTACAGATACTGCTGCTGTTCTGCTATGCTCCCATGTGTGCATACAGTACAGCTCCAAGGTGTCACAGTGGTTACGACGAATAGTCACTGTGGTCACCAGGGGTGTAGTGGTAAAATAAGAGGTGGGTAAACTAGGAATTCTGTGATCACGGTAAGGTGGACTGCGCCATGCGGTATCGGATTTTTATTAGAATATGTTTGATGATGGTGGAGGTTATTGTCCAATTCTTAGAACAATACCAGTGGTATTAAATGGTGAATACTACAGTGTGATTTTATTAATGTTAAACGTTGCATTTGGTGAATAAACTGTTTTGAAAGGTGGATAAACTCTAATAAGAGGTGGATAAACTATATCTTTGAAATTTCAGAGGTGGATAAACTGCGTTTACTTGCGTTTAGCCTCCACTACACCCCTGGTGGTGACATGTCCAGAGGATAACATTAACTTTTTGGTCTATCTGCCAATGGCAGGTAAACAGAAAAACTTAGTCAATCAACTTCTGTGTTGTAGTCAAAGTCCTTATAAGGTCTCTGTTGTGGTGGTGAGAGTTTGCAGTGAAGTAAACTCATGTCAGCGACCCGCCAACAGCGTCTCACCTTGTTTATTATATTCGAGAGTGCAAGAGTTTTTATTTGCGTTTGGTGAGTTGCACATGCTAATTTTAAACCCTGGCTAGCGGGCACGGCGGCACTGTCATCGCAGTAAAACTAATGGAGGTTGGTCCAGGGCCCAGGTGCTTGGTCCACTCCACTCTGGAGCCAGCTGGCTCGGGTTGGTCCGGCCCAATTGATTTTTCCAGGAAAGTGATCCTGAAACCCAACCCCTGGGCTCTACCTGCACCGAGTCCAGGATCAATAGTGTAATGGCTCCATGGAGTCGCCAAGCACCCCGCCCCTGTGCCACGCTGTAGATTACCCTCATATGTTTCGTCCTCCACACAGGGGCAGCACCAGGAGAGTGTGTGTGTGTGTGTGTGTGTGTGTGTGTGTGTGTGTGTGTGCGTTTGTTACCTCATCTCAGGCATTCTTCAGGGCTGTCATTTGCGCGCTCCAGTGTCCAGCCCTGAAATGCTTCTGCTGGAGCTGACCGGTACTCGCATCTGATGCCTGTCTGATAGGCAGCACATCCATTTCATCTCCATCATCACCATTACCAGCAGAAGAGTGCCAGGAGAGTCCTGAGTCTCACGCTGTAAAGTAAAGCAAAATGGCTGGTATTTAACAAGCGCTTTTATCCAAAGCAACAGACTCACAGCGGCAGGATCGGTATTCAAACGTGGGCCGACTGATTGTCAGGTGGCGTCCCGGCCTCTGATCAGCCACGGCCGGTCGCGGCCGTGTTTGCGTGCGTGTGTACTTGCGTGTATGAGTTCGTGTGCATGTCAGCGTTCCCATCAGATGCTTTCTGTTGCTGTTGACAGTAAACAAGTTTCCCTGCACAATCACCCAATGGGGTTTGAACTCTCGACCCAGAATCAGGAGTCACAGAAGCCATCATAATTTTTCTGTTTTTCTAGTTATCTGAATCCATTCAGACATATGGGATTAGGATTGGTGAATGGTTGGATGCAGGTAATTGTGTTAGGTGTCTGAAGGCCGGCTCTGATTGGCTGATGGCTGGTGGGATGGATCGGTTATGTGGCTGATGGAGCTGCTGTGATTGAGTTTGGACTCTACTGGTCGGCCAGTGAGCCGCACCATCATATGATCTATGATTCCATTAGAGTGTTGTTCATCATGCCAATATAGTGTACAGCCATTAGGTCCATCAGCAGGAGGGATTAAGTGAGGACACACACACACACAAATACACACACACACACACACACACAGATAAAGATGCACGTACACACACACATACATTTATAGGCATACACTCCCACAAGCAAATTCTCTGATATATCATCTGTACAGTATATGCACGTACACACAGTGCTTGCATGTGTTTGTGTCTTTATGTTGGCTTGATAAAAGTGGGGTGGCATGATCAGAGAAGGATGTCCTATCCGAGTCTAATGTCCTAATGGACAGCGTGTCCAGTCATGGGACGGTGTTTGGCCTAATTGGGCCCCTCTGTCTTCCCTGTAACCTGCTGAGTGCATCATCTGGGGCCATCACACACACACACACACACACGCACGCACGCACGGCATTAAGGACATGAACACACGCACACACCTGTAACCTGCTGAGCACATTATCTGGGGCCATCACACATGCGCGCGCACACACACACACACACACACACGGCATTGAGGACATGGACACACACACCTGTAACCTGCTGAGCACATCATCTGGGGCCATCACACATGCACACACACACACACACACACACACACGGCATTGAAGACATGGACACACACACACCTGTAACCTGCTGAGCACATCATTTGAAGCTCTGGTACCATCACACCATCACACACACACCAGACCACTCAACAAATACAGGTGCCCCCGGCACCCCCTTTAAAACGAGATGCTGCATCTCAGGGGGTTAACCTTAAAATAATACATTTCTTGAAAGGTGCACACTCTTTAACATGAACTCTCTCTCTCTCTCTATCTATCTCTCTCTCTCTCTCACACTCTCACTCTCTCAGGTCCTTTTACAGATGTGGTGACCACTAACCTGCGTCTAAAGAATCCGTCCGACAGGAGAGTATGTTTCAAGGTGAAGACCACAGCGCCGCGGCGCTACTGCGTACGACCCAACAGTGGAGTCATAGATGCAGGAGCCACTGTCACTATCTCAGGTACACACACACGCGCACACACACACACACACACACACACACACACACACACACACACACACACACACACACACACACACACTACAGCAGGTGGCACAGTCACTTGGTACTCACACACTCCTTGTCCCTCTTTCTCTCTCTCTCTCTCTCTCTCTCTCACACACGTACACACACACACACACACACACACACACAGTCCTTCACACACACTCCTGTTAATACCACACGCTGCACACTAGGGTTGGGCACTGAAACACGGTTCTAATATGGCACCGGTGCCGACACAAACGGTAGTAACTGCATCGAATAACAACGTGGATTTTGGTGCCTCATTTCGGTGCTTAAATAGATTATATTTATTTATTTTTATTATTATTTTTTTTTTAATTATACGAGGCATCACTGCATGTCATGCGCCATCTCTAATGTCTTGCTCTGATAGCAACACATCTAGACACAGTTACCTAACAAACACTGGATGTATAAACCAGAGGGGTGCACCACATAGGCGAGTGGACAGTGTTTGACAGCTTGCGTGAGCCCAAGTAGCTTACTTTAACATGATATTGCGAGCTCCTGTCAAAATCTAGCAATGGGCCTGCCTAACTACACACAAGCAAAAGGCTATGAAACAACAGTAGCCTACAGTATGTGTTACACAATATCCTTGCTAATGCGCTAACTGGCATTTATTTGAAATGTTATCAGCAAAGTTGTAAGGTGAAAACTTTATTTCACAGTGTGTTCTAAACAACATATGGCATGATATTAATCTTTCATGTGCATGAGGCCCATATAGCATCACAATGAATATGAAGATCATGTTAAAAGTTTGCTGGCAAAAACATAAGGTTAGGCTACATACCTGATGTCACTGAGCTGTCAAAGAGGCTACAAAACCATCTCCGTACGTAATTAAACTCAGCTGACTGGTGTTGGCGCATAGCCTTAGTTGCTGTTAAAATGCCTACTAGGCTAGCGCTGGGAATCTAAACACTTCAACACCGACATGTAGCCTAACTATTGCGTGTTATGGGTTAAGACATGAAATTTCTTGAAGCATTTGGGAACACACTGAATTAACTGTTAGTCCCTGTTCCCTGTTAGATTAGCTTGCTTGCAAATGCCATTGTCCATGGCCTGGCAGTTCTTTAATAAAAAAAAAAAGCAATTCATGCTTTAGACCATTTTAATTCAAAACATTTTAAAAACAAAGTACCGGTTCAGGCACCGTTTCGGCACCGGCACCGTTTTAAAAGTATCGATTTAGCACCGGTATCGGATACAACCCAAACAATACCCAACCCTACTGCACACTATGTATGACTGCAAGGCCACTATGACTACATCACGCACACACATACTTTTAGTTATGCTTTATAACACATTCACACACTAGAATGCGATCACACACACATATTTAATAAGAACACATGTAAGACCCCCTCATTTCTCAATAAACTGAATCTGCCAAGAGCCAACACACCACTGCCAGTGTAAGCTGTGTTTGGAAACCAGAGACAGTAACGCCTCAATTGTAGAGTAGTAACGACTGCTATATTACACCTTAGTCTCAGAGTGCTTTGTGGCGTTTATAATGCCTTCATTACCCTTGTGTCCAGTCTGATCAGTTGCTTCTGTGGGGGGATATAGGACTTCTGGTCTAAGGGCTCATGAGTGCCCTCCAGTGGCCACTAGGGCAATTTCACCACTGGATATTTTATCACACACTGGGATAATAACCCCTCTCTCTTTCCCTCCCTTCATCTCCTCTCCTCTCTTCTCTTCTCCTCTCTTTTCCCCTGCCTTTTCTTTTTCTTTCCTCTCATCTCCTCTCCTCTTTTCCTCCACTCAAATTCCCTTTTCTTCTTTGCTCCTCTCGCCTTCACACACCTCACTTTTCTCCACTTCCCTGATTCTCACTCATCCTCCTCTCTTTTTGTCTTTTTGCCTCCTCCCCTCCCTCTCTCTCTCTCGTCTTCTCCTCCTCTCCTCTCCTCTCCTCTCCTCCTCTCCAGTAATGCTACAGCCGTTTGACTACGATCCCAATGAGAAAAGTAAACACAAATTTATGGTGCAGACCATCTACGTTCCATCCAGTGGCACTGACATGGAAGCTATGGTGAGAAGTTCCTATCTCTCTCTCTCTCACTCTCTCTCTCTCTCTCCCTCTCTCTCTCTCTCTCTCTCTCTCTCCCTCTCTCTCTCTCTCTCTCTCTCTCTCTCTCTCTCTCTCTCTCTCCCTCTCTCCCTCTCTCTCTCTCTCTCTCTCTCTCTCTCCCTCTCTCTCTCCCTCTCTCTCTCTCTCCTCTCTCTCTCTCTCTCTCCCTCTCTCTCTCTCTCTCCCTCTCTCTCTGTTTGTGTTACTGTTTGTGTGGTTGGGGTTTTACACATGACTGGAATACATTTTGTTTGTGTATGTATATGTATACATTACTTTGTGTGTTTGTGCTTATGTAAACATGTTTGTTTTTGTTATTACTGTTACTTACGGTCATTACTTACCTTATTACTGCTACGAAATGCAATGTTGTTACTGTAAGAACATTCTGGCCTTAATCTTAATAGACATAATAGATCTGCATCCTTATATCACACACACACACACACACACACACACACACACACACACACACACAATACAGAAGTCAAAGCGGACTCACAGACACACCTGACTGCCATCAGTGTCATACACACACACACACACACACACACACACGCACACACACACACACACAAACACACACACACGCCTCATATTGCCCCCACAGATGCCCTTACACACACATACACACACGCAAGCACTCACCCACCCCAACTTAATTGCCCTGAATGTGTGTGTTTGCTATCGACCTCAACACACACATACATTGCCAGTCTCTACTGATCACCACAAACCACACACACACACATGCACACTCATACCCACACACACATACAGACATGCACGCTCACACACAGACATCCAGGCCCACCTCAGCGGCCCCATTGTTACAGCCCACTCAGAGGGGAGTGTATGTGGAAGTTTGTATGTGGTGGTCACACACAGTAATCAAGACACACACACACACACCCATACACTAGCCTCTCTCAGACCAAGTTCTTTTGGGCTTTGTGTGGAGGGCAAATCAGATTTTTCCACTTCATACAGTACTAGAAAAGGTCTGGGGAAGCACACCCTCATACACTCACATCACACTGGCGCACTCCACTCCTGATATTAGTGTCTTGTGTAAGCAAACAAAGCTTTGAAAATGGTGATGACTACGTAATTTGAAGATTTGTTGTTTAAAAGATATAACAAAGTTGTAGAGGGCGCTCTGGGCCAGAGGTTGGTCATATGTGCTACACTGTAAGTAAACAATATTTGCAATACTAAAAATCAGACTGAAATATCAGCTCCAGGCCACAAGGGGGCGACAGAGACCACAGGCTCTCTGGATTGCCAGCCTACCCCAATGAACAGTAAGCAGCATCTCAGCTCTCCATCACACTGGGCCGATCAGGGATCAGTGGTTCCATCGCATGCCCAGTGTTATCAGAGGGAGCAGCACACCATGCCTTATCCCCACATAATTGGCCTGTCTCAGTCAGCTCTTCCCCAAGTCTAGAGGCGGACAGGACTGCTCAGCTTCAGAAATGAAATCTCCCAACACATATTTGTTGCCGCCATTCCTTAAACCTGCTGATCATAATCAGCCTAACTCTTCAGCCAAGTAAATCAGCTGATTCGTTGCATCTCCTGCCTTAGGCAGGGGGAATATATTACAAGACTTTTAGACCTCTGTCCATGTCATGTGAAGAATCCCCCTGAGCCTCAGGGCTAAGCTACACCAGGCACGTAACTGAAGCGTTCCGTTCGCACTGCGTCTGCTGCAACAATTAGCTTCCACTGAGTGGAAGTAGCTACACCAGACGTGATAGTGGCGTGTACGTTTGAAAAAAATAGACCATTCTTCTAAAATAGATTTTACACGTCGCAAACGGACCGCTTCAGTTACGCCCCTGGTGTAGCTTCCTTGTCAGTATACAGGTGACATGGGTTAGACCTCGTTCTTAACCAAAACCTTTTTATTTCAATGGAGAAATTCATTGAAGCTTTCTTTTTTAGTCTAGGACCAGTCTTAATCCATACGTGGAATCCCAGACCTGACAGATGTAGTTTTAGGGTGATCTATCTGAGTTTAGTCTAGTAGGAAGGGGCTCCCATGGCACGGGCACCTCTCTTCTTTAGTGACCGTGGGATCATGCTGACCTCTCCTAGGCCCTTGGCTGCATATGACCTTCCTCTGACCTCTACTCCAGATCTGGCTGGAAAGTTGGGCTCTGCATTGAATAGAGTTGAGTTGAACTAAAATCTCTCCGTGTGGGCACCTGTTGTTATAAAACGAAATTTGTGTACATTTGTTGTGTATGTGTGTGTATGTTTTTGCATATGCATGAGTATGTGTGTATCTATGTGTGTTTACTCGGTGTGAGGGTTGGTGTTAGTATGCAGTCTGTGCAGACGTGTGTGTGTGTGAGTGTAAGTGAGACAGAGATCGACCAGCTGCTTGTAGTTGGCTCTGATGAGTAACATGCCTATCCTTCCCTGTTTGTATCTATGTGTGTGTGTGTGTGTGACAGTGGAGAGATGTGCGGCCAGAAGACCTCATGGACTCCAAGCTAAGATGTGTCTTCGATATGCCTACCGAAAACGATAAAGTGGTAAGAGCTGTATTGTGTGTGTGTGTGTGTGTGTGTGAGCGAGCAAACTGAAACGCTGCACTGGATTGTTATTCACAGGCATCATTAGAAGCCAGCATAAGTCCTGCTAGCCATCATGTTTGCGGTGTAGGTGTCTTATACTCTCTTCTCTCATCGGTTGCTCTGCCATCAATTCAGCAGACTTGTTCCTATTAAGCTGCTTCAGTGTTGGGGTGATATGTCATCATAGAGGTCTCAACACTCCCTGTGTCCATGTTTCACTAAACTCATTTTCTCTAACATACACAGTCAAACATCAGAATAATACACTCAAAATAACACACACACACACACAGTGAATCACTTACTCTGTTCTGGGGTTGTGGTTTGAGCTTGTCAACTCACACTCAGACACACCACCTGACACACACACAGACACACAGACACACACACACAGACACACTCACACTCACCCTCTCAATCATAGCTGAATGTTAGCCTGACAAAGTTACCCACAAATATATTTTGTCACATACTTACAGCTCCACACATGTGTCCCTATGGCCAGCCACACACATACACACACACACACACACACACACACACACACACACACACACACACACACATACTCTACGTAAACACTCACCCCCACCTCAAACCACACACATACACATCTAAACATGTACATGCACACGTACACACACACACACACACACACACACACACACACACACACACACACACACACACACACACAGACAGTTCACTGACTGTCACTGCTCTGCCATTGGGCTGTATCTCTCTCTCTCTCACACACACACACCCCTCTAACTCGTCTCTCTCTTCTGTAGTGTGTGGCAGGTGAGTGTAGTGGGGCGGCTGCGGCCTCTGCGTCTTGGCCCTGTATGACCCCGGGGGCGTTCAGTACGCCCCTGAGCGCGAGTGTGAGCGGCCGCCCCCCCTACAGCACCCCGGCGTCCAGCGCAGCAGGGGTCCGCCGACTCGGCCAGAGGTCAGAGGTCATGCAGCTCAGGAGGCAGGTTGGTGAGGGTCAGGAGGTCAAGTCAGGCTAGGTGCAAAGGATGGGTGATAATCGCTCACAGCCCTAGGACTTCTCTCTCTTTCTCCATCTCTCTCTTCCTCTCTCTCTCTCTCTCTCTGTCTCTCCACTCTCATGGCTCACTCCCATGTGGTAGTTGGAGTCTGGACCAGATTGACTCTCTTCCTGCACGCTCCACAGCAGTGGGAGAGAGACAGATGCCGGAGACATGTGGGTCTCATCTGGTGTCATTACACATTGAACGGAACCCACCAGTGTGGCAGGTAGTGCTCTGAGATTTAGTGCTACTCGCCAAACGGAAAATCTACCCACATTTGGCGTCTGACAGGGGGTTTTTTTGTACCAAGGATCACTGTAGTTCCAGACCAAACCACTACATTGACTGGCAGGGGCACGAAGGCCTTAAGAGGCACAAATATGGTCACCGTGGCTGCTGTGGAATACCTGTCCTTGTTAGTAAAGCTTGTGCCTTTTTTTTGCCCCTCTTCACCTCAGGTACATTAAGCATGGTTTAAAGACTTGCTCTTGTATTTGTGATTGGCATTATGGCACGTTCCATTTGCCTTTTAAGTGGGAAATGGGAACTGGGCATTGTGCTTTCATTTACTGTTGATTGACGCAGCCATCTTGAAACAATTCTGCCCGTCAGGTGACCTCTGAAGCAGGTGCTAGTGTGGATGAGGAGTGCCCCTCCTTCTGCATCCAGAGGACACCCCCCCCATCTGCATCCAGCCGCAGTTCATAGCCACCAGCAGCACATAGCTCAGGGTCAGAGGGCAAAGGTCAAATAGGTCAGCTCAGCTCATGGGTCAGACTTCAGAGGGCTAATAATTACAGACCTGACTAGCACAGGAGGCCTCTTAGTCACGCAAACTCTCCATCTCTCTGTCTCATCTTTCTGTCTCTCTCGTTCATCACTGATTTTCTCTCTGTTCTCTCTCTGTCCTCACTCCTTAACCTCCCTTTACCATCTCTCTCTCTATGTCTGGTCTTTCTCTCCCTCCCTCTCTCTCTCTGTACAGTATCTCTATATCTCTCAGCCTGTTCTATATCTTCTCCTTGCTCCTTAACTCACTCCATCTTTCTGTCTATCTATGAGTCTAATGGCTCCTACACACAGCTGCATGTGTTACAGTGCTGGAGACGCATCCCATTCACTTTACATGGGCTCACGTCATCCGTTGCCGAACTGAATTGTGGGTCCGTTGCGTCGCGTTTCTCTCGTCGCTCGCGTTGTGAAGTTCAGCTGTTACTGCACCAACAGACGGCACCGGCCAATCAAGCCAATCGACGGACGGCACCAACCAATCAAATTACGGTTATACTTCAAGTCATTTGCATAGCAACTGTCGGGAACCCCCACTGACATGCGTTGACGAATGCAACTGTGTGTAGAAGCCGTAACCCAGACTAACTATGAGTCTGCCTCGCTGTCTTCAACTGTCCAAGGAGTCACTTGCATCGAGATAGCCACACCACACCGAATGCTGTTTTCTGTTTATTTATTGTTGGGACACCGTTGCCAAGATACCGACAGTTGTCTTCTCAATATGTTGAAGGATGGATACATGCAAATTCAACAAAACGAAAAACAATCTTAGAAGCCGGAATTTTGTACAAATATTTGATTCGGAAATGACTCCATGCCTGGCTAGCGCCACCACTTCTCAATGAGACGTGGTCTGGGAACCAAACGTTCATTTTCTCGTAATGCCCAGATCCGTTTATTGGGTGCCACGGATGTCTATCAAATGCGTCTGTGCATAGCTCATCATCGTCTTGCTTTCCCACCTGTTCTGTGATTGGTTCCCTATCTCAGGCGAAAATTTGCTCCATGGTCTCCAGGCTGCCTTAGCAGCGTGAATCAAATCGCGCGCAAGGCAGCATGGGAACACCCAGGCTAATACCTTGCTGCTGCGGAATGCTATCTTAGAAGGCAGTATTTTCCCCGTTTCGGACAGAGTGAAAGTCTGATCTTTCGTTCGCTCTCTTTTATTGTACCTTTTAACTCTGCCTTCTCTTTGCCCTTGCTCAATCAGTCTCAATTTCTCCCTCCCTTCTTCATCTCTATCTCCATCTCCCGCTCTCTCATATCTCTCTCTATATATATATGCATCTCTCTCTTTCCCTTTACTTACACTCTGTTTTCTCTCATTCTCGATTGAGTCTCTCCTGTGTCCCACTCACTTATTTCTCTATGTGTGTGTGTGTGTGTGTGTGTGTGTTTGTTTGTGTGCATGCATGTGTGTATGTCTGTCCAGCATGAGGTGGATTTAGCTAAGCCGGCACCAGTACTGAACTCCTCGCGAGTGGATGGCCTGAGAGGTTCCACAATGGACGATACGGAGATGAGGAAACTTCTAGAAGACTGCAAGAGACTGCAGGCTGAGATGAGCAAACTTGCTGACGAGAACCGACTACTCAGGGTAACAAACACACACACATACACACACATCATCACGGAGGTGCACACACGCTCACTGATAAAGACACACACGTTCACTCATTTTAGATGCATATGGAAATTACCGTCAAAAGCCTCCAACTCTGGTGTTTCTTTTGATGTAATGATATAATAAATGTGCATAAACTACACTCTGCATGCAAATACAGTCAGCATTATAGATAGGATTAACAAACAGTCATCTGTCTGCAAGGCACCACTGGTGAGATCTGGTAGACGTTTGGCCTGTATTCGGCACACTGACCAATGCCCTGTCTCCTCTGTTTGCAGGACGACGGTGTGAGAATGAGGAAGCCCATGTGGTCAGACAACGTCATGTCCAACGCCAGCGCTCTGATTGGCCGGGAGTCGGCTGTCAGCTCCCTCCCATCCCTCCTCGTCGTCATAGCAGCCATCTTTATCGGGTTCTTCCTGGGCAAGTTTGTGTTGTAGGTGGATCTGAGGATGGGACTGGGGGCTGTCTGTCTGTCTCGCAGCCTGTCCGCTATCCCTGTCAGCCTTTGTGTGTGTGTAGGTGTGAGTGTGTTCGTGTGTGTGTGTGTGTGTGTATGTGTGTCTGTCCGTCTTTATGTTTGTTTGTCAGTCTGGTATGGGAGAGGGTGGGGGAAGGGGTTTACAAGGGCTGGAGAAGCTTATAATTCACTCTGCCATATCATTAACTGTGGTGGGGCCTGCCTGAAAGCCACACACACACACACACACACACACAGATGACATATACGCGCACACACGATACATACACAACATACCACATAATACATGTCATGTATACATATACACAATACGCAGAAACACACACACACACTACATAACTTCTATGCACAAGCATATGCACTACATGGACATTACAACTACATAATAATGACACACTCTCTGCACAAGCTGTATCGATACACACATACACACACTCTTTAGGTCTGGCCTGTTTTGCAATCAGTCACACTCGTACCACTCACTGAGCAGAGAGTGGTATTCCTCTCTCACTATGTTTGTTTGTTTGTTTGTTTATGGGAAGATAGAGAGATGAATGCTGTCTGTGTGTTGTCCTGTGGAGGAAAAAGAGGCAGAGAGGCTCAAGGAACGAGTGATGAACTGTCCTCTAAGTGGAAGAGAAGAGAGAGAGCGAGTGAGAGAGAGATGAAAGTGTGTCCCTGTTCCTCTGAGTGAAGAGGTCCATTCAGCATTTTTTGTCTTCCTTTTCTTTTTCTCTCTTCTTGGAGTCCCTCCATCCCTCGCTCGCGCTGGATCTCAGTAGAGGGCGGCTGGAGGGTCATATGCTTTTAATTCTTTTAAAAATAAATAAATAAATAATAAGAAACGATCAAAACTAAGGAGTGAAGAAAGAGTGAAGAAAAAATGAGACGGAGAGAGCGAGAGTGAAAGAGAGAAAAGAAGGAGAGCAAAAAAGTCCTTCCCTAGAACCTCAGAGTCCGCACAGTAATGGTTCACTTTTAACAATTGCTTTTTTATTACTTTTCCCCCTTTCTCACTCTTCCGCCCTCTCTCTCTCTTACTCTCTCACTCCTTGTGAGTGAGTTGTCAGGCAGACCACAGACTGAGGTGCCTCTTACATCATTGTTGTTTTTGTACATCTGATTTCTCTTCCCTAACACAACACAAGCTGTTTTATTACTGTTATTGTTGTTATTATTATAATTATTATTATTAATGACTCATGCTTTTGTTTTGATGCTGTGTCCTTACTGAGGCGTAAGGTGACTGAATATGAACTCTGTTCATCTCTCCTCCTGTCCCTTGCTATTCAACGTTTCAGAGAAAAAAGAAACATGGAAAAAAAACATAAAAAAGAATAAACACCTTAAAAAACAGGACTCTTGTGTTGGACTTGTTCTTGTTGCCCTGGTAACAGTTGCTATGTGGATTACACAAAAGACAAAAAAAGGCAGTGGTGGTAAAACAGTGTCAAATATTTAATGTTGTACATGGTTAAGAATCCAGTTATGCTTTATAAGGTTTCATCTGTATGAGGTTTGTGTGAGTGTGTGCCTGTGTATTTGCACAAAGTTCACACCTGTGACCCAGGTGTCTCACATGTGTGAGTGGGTGTGTGTGTTTATGATTCAACCCCACACAGTTCTTTCATCTGTGTGTGTGTGTGTGTGTGCATGTGTGTTTGAGAACAGAAAAGAATATATAAAATAGCTGACCTGCACAACTTTGGTCTCTCTGTAAAAGAAGGGCGCGTGTGTGTGTGTGAGTGTCTAGTGTGTGCATCCGGTGTAACACACAGGCCAGTCATGAAACACCCATCATATTGTTCCATTAAGCCAGTCAGTGTCATTCTCCTCTCTCATCTGGTTCTGAGAACCTCTTCACACACATATTATTTCAACACCAAATTCCTGTCGACCCACAGAGAACACACACACACACACCTGAGCTTTGCCTGGAGAACCAAGATCCAATCATTCCAGTTGACCCACACACAAGCAGGTCCTCTACATGTATTTTAGGCAATAGCATGCCACAGTTATATATTCCCCATCATTGGTCATGGTCAGTCTTATATTTGTTCTTAGGATGAACCCTTACAATGGGGTACTTTACGAAGTTCCTTTTTTGTTTGTATATGAGGCCACACAAACACACATTTGAGTCGAGTCTATCTGACTCCAGATATAACCGGTTTAAGAAAACAAACACTCAAAGGCAAATCATTGGCGAACAGGTCTTTGGAAAACTGGCTTTCCCCTTTGGACCACAAATGCTGCAAATTTACAGTAAACAATTGTAGAACAGGGTGGTGATGCTGTGGGTGTGCTTGAGTCCACAGATCTCAAAAGAACATTGGATTGAGCAACCGAGTGTTCTCACCTTATCAACAATGGCCCCAAGCTATTCCAAACGGCACCATGCCACTGGGACCGCTTCCATGTCCCGCCACAAAGACTTGTACAAACTTAACATCTTTCTCAATGATATTTAACACCCTTGACAAAGACATGTTTCTATATCTGTATTCATTTATACACCTTGATCATTTAACCTAACACAAAAACTTTTCCCAGAATGGCTGCTTTTTTTGACAGAATGTTATATTATGTTTTATTTTATTAAACACTGCGAGTGGCCCCATGACCAGGGCTACACTGTGGCGTCAGCTATGGAGTAAGATGCTCAATCCAGTGTTCTTTGAGATCAGCAGCTTGATTGTAGAGAGTTGTGTATGTCATGCCTCATATTAGCTGATATGAGATGCACTCATATATTGAATGAATAGCACACGTCCCCAGTGTAGTGGTCAACAACACACCGATGTGTAGCTTTGGGGAATTATAGTCACAATAAGTATTAGACACAATAATTATAGACACAATAACAAATGAGAATGGATGAAGTTTCAATGTACTGTAGCACACTGCAATAGTCTTTAGCTAAACTCACGTAGCTTTGAAACAGGCTCTGCATAATAATAAGCAATGAATCACTGGCGTATGAACCCTGATTTACACCTTGTGTTTGGCACAGTTTTGGGTCTGGGCTCCAAATGTGTAGCGGAGGGCGCTCACTCGTGCCGGGACAGAGGGTCTGCAGGTGCGCTCAGGTAAAGTGCGATCGCTGTGTGCAGCTGAGAACAGCCGTGTGACGGGTCGGCACCGGATCTGGGCCAGTGGCAGGCCAGCGCTGGCTCCGCAGAGGGAGAGAGACAGGGGAGGGAGGAGGGATTCACAGGCCTGTCTTTGGTGTCTAGCTTCAGGGCCACACAAAAGTGTCAAATAAAGAGTTTAAAAAGCTGGAATAAGGCAAACACATATGTAAGGCTGTTTAAAGTCATGGCTCTGGTGAAGAGCTTAGATTCAGGTCTGTGGGTTGGAGTATGTGTCTAAGAAAAGTTTGCATCCTCCATGTTCTCCTCCTCCTCCTCTGTTTGTCTCCTCCTGTTATTCTCTCCATCAGCTCTCAGCCCAGGATGGCCATACCCAACAGCACCAGCATAGTAGCCAGGACCACCCTCTCCACGTTGCCATGCCCGCGCCCTTTGACCCCTCCGTTCCTGGACTGCGTGACTCGTCTGTGGTGATGGTCCCCCGCTCCCTCCATGCCCCCCTCCCTACCCTCCCCGTGTCCATCCATTCCCTCCACGTCCTCCCCCTCTGCATGGTTGCCGTGGTGACGGCCATCATCATGGCCACTGCTGCCGCTGCACTGCACCATGGGAGTCTGGTAGGAGGTGGCGCGTTTCTGGGGCCGGTCAGGACTGGAGCCGTCACTGGGCCGCTGGCCGTTGTAGAGCAGCAGTCGCCCCCCTCCTCTTCCTTTGGCCGCTGCCCCGCCGTGGGGACCGCCGCGGTGGCCATCGTCATCCTCCTCCAGCTCCAGACGGAAGAGCTCGTACTCGGTGTGGGGCAGCCGGACGCCCAGCGCCACACAGCCGCCGGTGGGCGTCACGTCCTGCTCCACGCCCAGACGCCATGAGCCCTGAGGTCCGCACTCGTCACCACTGAACACGTTAAGCAGGGAGGTGGTGGCCACGTCCAGAGGACGCACCCGCATGTGGTTCACTGTGTGGAGAGGAGAGAGAGAGAGAGGGAGGAGAGAGGGTAGGAGGAAGGGTGGAGTGTAGGAGTGGAGTGGAGGGTGGGAGAGGAAGAGGTTTAATCAGACTTCCAATTATGGCATCACCCCCACCTCACCCCAATGAAACACATGCTACATGACAACAGCACAGACACCCTTTCACACCCACATGCATTCCATGTAGTCCTCTGCTTCAAAACGTTCTAATTTCTACTGCATATATTACAATACAAACCATCTGCTGACCTTCCCACAACAACCCCCCCAAATAGCAGGAAACCAGGATAGAGAATCAGAGAGAGCCAGAATGGGGACGATGGGTTTAAAGGAGAGAGAAAATCAACAGACACGCAGGGAGAGGGAGACAGAAATGGTGGGAAAAAGAGAGGGTTGTGAAGGAAGGAGGAAACAGAATGAAAGACAGATGAGGGAAGGGAAGATACAGAGAGCATGAAAGGGAGAGAGGGAGAGGGGGTCAGAAGGGAGAGAAAGACAAAGGAGAGAGGGAGCGGTGAAGGTGCAGATAGATTGGAAGATGGAAGATGGAAGGAGTGAGAGGGTGACCAGAGAGAGAGAGAGAGACTGGGGGCATGAGGAGGTAGGGAAGAAAGAAGGAGAGAGATTAGAACAAGGTGAGAAGACATCAAGAAAAGAGGTAGAGAAAACTATGTGGGGATTTTTGGTCCAACGCCCAGAATGGGGAAGGGGGAGTGTGTGTGAGAGAGAGAGAGTGAGAGAGAGAGAGAGAGTGACATTTCTCTCCCTCTCTCTCTCTATGAGAAATGAATGCTGTGTGAATGCTGTATATCAATGTGAGAAGAAAAGAGTGTGTGTGTGTATGTGTGAGAAAGAGAGAAAGAAAGAGAGTATGTGCTGCACGTGATATTGTATATGTGTGAAACTGGCCATTACATCCAAGAGGGTTAGGAATAAACTCTCAGCCTCCCAGTTGACGTAACCAAATAAATCAGCCATGTCTTTCTCCTCTCCCGTAAAAGTTTACAAAAACACTATGGGCCTTGCTTTCAAATGTTTAAGAGATGGCTTGGAAAAAGTGAGTCTCAATTTGATTTAGAGACGTAGAGTCTGAATGACCAGAGACATCAGTCTGCATTAGAAACCTGCCATTCAGACTTCATTCAGAGTGCAAACCTGCACACCTCTACCTCTACTCACACACCTGAGTTGATGACCTCGTCTGAGCACATCCCACCACCACCACCACCACCATTTCTGCCTGCCACCTTAAAGAAACACGAGGAGTCTCTCCCCCTCTCTCCTACACGCACTGCAGACAAACCTTTGAAGACGAACTCAGTGCCTCCCATGACGCGGGGGGAGGGGACGCCGTGGCTGTAGCGTCCGCGTGCGTACAGGCTGAAGGTGGGGTGTTTGCACACGGGGTCCGAGTAGTGGTAGTAGTGGCCCTCCCACGTGTTGTTGTTGTCATGAAAGATGAAGTGGCGCGTGAGGAAGAGGACCTCGGGCCGCACCTCGCAGCGCTGGGACACCCAGTGGCCGTGCAGGTTGACCGGCAGGTCCGCGCGAGGCGGCAGGATGGGTGGGTGGAGCTCGGCCGCCTGTGAGATGATACGGCAAGCAAAGCAGCTCTGGTCGTGATTCTGTTGTGGCACAAAAAACACAAATAGACACACAAATATTAGCGTTAGACAGACCTTAGCCGATAACCTCCTGGAATTTCACAAATAAAACATTTTTTTTGCTCTTTGATTTTGTTTAATTCATTTCATTCCCTTGTGGCATATGGTTTGATATTCCATCAAACTCTGCACACGATGACACAAACAGAAAAGTTGAAAAACAATCCATAATTTTCCATCTTAAGGGAAAAAAACTCAGCATCACATATTCATGACCTCAATCTAACAGGTACTGTCAAATCTGCCAGTGCTTCTCGCAGACAAAACCTCTTTGTTCACAGGAATGCTAGAGTTTGGAATCCAGACAACGTTCTGGCTTCACGTCAAATTGATCGTATAATTTATTGGCACGGGAGAAGCCAGGCACACGTGGGGGTGTGAGAGACACAAACTGAGTGACGGCTGCAGGCATCCCTGTCCCGCCGGTATGGCCATAATCCCTAAACAGACGGTGCGGTGCGCCGGACAATGAATTTATTCCGCCATTCCGCGTATCTCCGCTACAGTCTGGCCCAAGGGGCATGGCGGAGCACATTATGGTCTCTCCCCACCCAAACGTCTAGCAGTCCGAGACGGACACAGCGGTACGTCACTCCTCTCGGGACTGTGGGTCAGACATGCAGAGTGCAGGGAGAGGTCATCATGCCACAAGCTCTGGATTTGTTTTTTGTAAACAAAGTTCTTTATCTAAGCGTGAAACGAGACATTTATCCAGCTGCCTTGGCCCGTTCCCATTGAGTGATATCTCCGGTGAGGAAACAGTAATGGCGTTTATGGCCTGTAATTTGCCTGGGGATTAGGGAAGGGCTGTTTTGGAAAATGCAAGAGCAAATAAAAACATGTTTAGTCAAGAGTCTATGAGCTTGTCGTTGTTAAATATATCTTCAAAAAAGGCAAAACACAATGACTGCACTGTGCTGATGTACAACACTAAATCAGTCCTGCTGTCATGGCTCATTAAGGGGCGTTCAGCTATGGGGTTGAGCGAGTGCATGGCGAGAGAGGCTCAGTCCAGGCTAAATGAGAGGCCTGACTGCTGAGGATCGCACCGGGCTCTGTGGAGCACATCTCTTAGCACTTTTTCAATTCCTCCAGATTGGAAACAAAGAGTGTGCGTGTGTGCGTGTGTGTGTGTGTGTGTGTGTGTGTGTGTGAGTGTGAGAGAGAGAGAGAGAGAGAGAGAGAGAAAGAGAAAGAGAGGATGGAGGTGGAACTTTTGTGTCAACATGTGTTCCCCTTTCATGCCTCTCTTGCTCCTTCTCTCCTTCTCTTGTCCACACTGCCCTGCCCTCTGTGCTCCATGGGTGCCAGATGTCCTGGTTGACCGGCGGGAGGAAGGAGGGGTTGAGGATCGGTTGAGGTGTGCATGTGTGCGATCTAAACACCTCAGACTCAGTGCTTAAAGCCAGGAAAATCTATCAGGAAAAAAAGATATCAGAATGTTTTTATGCTGTTATATGTAATGCGTTAGTTAGAGTGGTTAGAGGAGCGAGATTTGACCCCAAGGATTGTTGGTTCAAATCCAGTAGTAATCATTCTGGAGGCAGCCGTGGCCTACTGGTTAGCACTTCGGACTTGTAACTGGAGGGTTGCCGGTTCGAACCCCGACCAGTAGGCACGGCTGAAGTGGCCTTGAGCAAGGCACCTAACCCCTCACTGCTCCCCGAGTGCCGCTGTTGTTGCAGGCAGCTCACTGCACTGGAATTAGTGTGTGCTGAGTGTGTTTCACTAATTCACGGATTGGGATAAATGCAGAGACCAAATTTCCCTCACGGGATCAAAAGAGTATATATACTTTACTTCAATCAAATTATATTTAAAATGGGAACGTTAAGCCCTGGGTACAGCACACAGCCCTGCTCTTAACTTACACACCACATATACTCTCAACATTCACCCTCTTACTATTCACAACCTCACCATTCACCCTCTCACTAACTCACCGTTCACTCTCT